>NC_084744.1:7477086-7534586 GCF_033978785.1 Entelurus aequoreus
CAAAGCTTAAACATCACTTAGGCATCTTCAGAATGGATCTGACTTTCATTTAAAAAGGTTTCCCTCTAGGGCAGTGGTCCCCAACCACCGGCACCGGGCCGCGCAAGAAATTTAAAAAAAAATAAAAAAAATTTATTTTTTTATTTTTTTATTTTTTAAATTTAATCAACATAAAAAACATATTGTGTATGTGTATGTCAATATAGATCAATACAGTCTGCAGGGATACAGTCCGTAAGCACACATGATTGTATTTCTTTATGAAAAAAAAAAAAGAAGAAAAAAAAAAAACATGTTTTATGGGCCAAAGCTTAAACATCACTTAGGCATCTTCAGAATGGATCTGACTTTCATTTAAAAAGGTTTCCCTCTAGGGCAGTGGTCCCCAACCACCGGGCAGCAGACCGGTACCGTGCCGCGCAAGAAATTAAAAAAAAAAAAAAAAATGTTTTTTTTTTTTGTTTTTTTAAATTTAATCAACATAAAAAACACAATATATACATATTGTGTATGTGTATGTCAATATAGATCAATACAGTCTGCAGGGATACAGTCCGTAAGCACACATGTTTGTATTTCTTTATGAAAAAAAAAAAAAAAAAGAAAAAAAAACATGTTTTATGGGCCAAAGCTTAAACATCACTTAGGCATCTTCAGAATGGATCTGACTTTCATTTAAAAAGGTTTCCCTCTAGGGCAGTGGTCCCCAACCACCGGGCCGCGGACCGGTACCGGGCCGCGCAAGAAATTAAAAAAAAAAAAAAAAAATTTGTATTTTTTTTTTTTTTTTTTTAAATTTAATGAACATAAAAAACACAATATATACATATTGTGTATGTGTATGTCAATATAGATCAATACAGTCTGCAGGGATACAGTCCGTAAGCACACATGATTGTATTTCTTTATGAAAAAAAAAAATGAAAAAAAAAAAACATGTTTTATGGGCCAAAGCTTAAACATCACTTAGGCATCTTCAGAATGGATCTGACTTTCATTTAAAAAGGTTTCCTTCTAGGGCAGTGGTCCCCAACCACCGGGCCGCAGACCGGTACCGCGCCGCGCAAGAAATTTAAAAAAAAAAAAAAATTTTTTTTTTTTTTTTTTTTTTTAATTTAATGAACATAAAAAACATAATATATACATATTGTGTATGTGTATGTCAATATAGATCAATACAGTCTGCAGGGATACAGTCCGTAAGCACACATGATTGTATTTATTTATGGAAAAAAAAAAGAAAAAAAAAAAAAATCCCCCCCCTCTCCCCGGTCCGTGGGACTAATTTTCAAGCGTTGACCGGTCCCCAGCTACAAAAAGGTTGGGGACCACTGCTCTAGGGGACCTGTTTTTTTTGTCCCCATCCCGTCAGAGGTCTCCTATGTAAACAGAGCGATGTCCCCATTAAGTAAGCATTGCCAGAACACACACACACACACACACACACACACACACACACTAGGAAAAAGTTGTAGAGCCCAATATCCCTCCAAGGACAGATGAGCAAGAGTCAAAAGGGCAGAGTAATCACAGTGTGTGTGTGTGTGTGTGTGTGTGTGTGTGTGTGTGTGTGTGTGTGTGTGTGTGTGTGTGTGTGTGTGTGTGTGTGTGTGTGTGTGTGTGTGTGTGTGTGTGTGTGTGTGTGTGTGTGTGTGTGTGTGTGTGTGTGTGAAATATAGTAGCTGGGACAGGATGTTCCACTCCACTCACTTCCTCATCCATTTCTATAAAACCAAACCATTTTGTGTCCCTGCAGACCGTCTACCACCTCTCTCTCTCTCTCTCTACACACACACACAAACACACACACACACACACACACAAACACACACGGACTGGGACATGGGAATGTTAGCGTTGGCGAGCAGCACATCTGACAAATGAGTGAATCCAGTCCGGCGGATGCGTTCCAATATGCCAAAAGAGACACTTTAGTGGGTGTTAGTTCTTGTTTGTGTGACGGTTGACCTGGCGTGACCTTTCCCTGGAATATGCAAATATTTGAAGTCCCGCTCAGTGGACTCCTTAATATTGAGTTCAGGACCCTCCCAAATTCCAAACTGTAACCCCGGGAAGTCAACGTGGAAGAAGAAGGAGTCACTATTATATTATACAACTTTTGTCTTGTCAGTGTTTTGTCTGTATTGGACTGTTGGGCTGGAACCCCGGGGTGCAGAGAAGGCGTCGCACAGGTAAAAAGAGGTAAAAATGGACGTAGGCTCCTAATATCAGTTATTGGCCTCCCGGACTACTAATAATCGGTATCAGCCTGAAAAGAAACCATATAACTGTGTGGAAGTCGTTTCAGACACTTCACAGGAGCCAAGCGTGCCGTTTTAACAAAGTTTTAATGTTTTTTATCAAAGTCTTTTTTTGGTTCGCAGAACGTGACCTTTCAGTCGCGTCCGTATCATCTCTCTCCCTCTCCGCTCCCGGCTGCTCACTGTTAAAGACAGCTGATGAGCTTATGTAACGAAATGTCGTTCTTATCTGTGCTGTAAAGTTCAAATTTGAATGACAATAAAAAGGAAGTCTAAGTCTAATTAGATTACCACGTACCACCTGTGAAATCTAATCACCTGCCAGCCGTGTCTCGCCGTCAGCACGCTATCCGATGGTGCTCCGCCCTCAACACCATCGACAGAGGCGGTGACCTTTGCTCCTGCAGGCGCGCCGATCGCACTCTCCCTCCACAAACTGTAATTGGATTGATAACAATAATAATAATAATAATAATAATAATGGCTTGGATTTATATAGCGCTTTTCTATGGACTAGACCAGAAGTGTCAAACTGGTTTTCATTTAGGGCCACATGGCAGTTATGGTTAGAGGGCCGCATTTAACAATGAGTAATGTATACATGTATGTATATATATATATATAATACATTAACAATATATTTTTTTATATAAGCTGCAAAAAAAATATTTACATTTTTCTTTAAAAACTGGCAGCTCAGTCACCAGAATTTTACAGTAAAAGCAGTGTTTTTTATTACAGCATATACAAACAATTAATACATATAATGGAGAAACAATATCACTGTTTTTAGCGGTAAAATTTAAGCAACGGAGCTGCCAGTTTTTTGGGGGTTTTTTTTACCGTAAAATCTTGTTGTTTTAATGCTTTTTTTGTTCGTTTTTAATGTTTTAGTGTCTTACTGTAAATGGAAAAAAAAACAGTACCAAAGTTGATTTTACGGTAAAAAAAATCTATTGTCAATTGTACAATCTACAATTTGATAATTTTGTTTTGAAATCATAAGTCAAGCAGATATTTAAGTACACTATTTATCTTCATTTAAAAAAAAAGATACTTTTGGAACACATGATAATATAATATTTGGATAATATTTAATCTTAAAAGATATGCAATTGCATGCAGTACATGATTTTTAATGTCAAAAGGGGAAGGAAGCATTTTATTATTATTATTATATTATTTCCAGGCTTTCGCGGGCCACATAAAATAATGTGGCTTGAGTTTGACACCTGTGGACTAGACTTAAAGCGCTCACAGAGAAGTGAGAACCTATCATTCATTCACTCCACATTCACACAGAGGTGGTGGTAAGCTACATTTGTAGCCACAGCTGCCCCGGAAACTTGTATTTAATGACAAAAACCAAGGAACAACAAGTATGGGCAGCAGGTCAGGGCTGGCATATAAAGCATCAGAATTGGTAACCAGGAACAGGTGAAGAAGGTGAAACAGGAAGTATACGCTAACAACCATGTTGCTACAGTAAAAAACAAACAAAGAACATCATTATTACCTTTATGAACACTGTGTGTCTGGGTGTGGTACACGAGCAGTGGCCTCACCTTACAGTTTGCACAAATTAGGCCATCCTTCATCGGCTTGCGTCCCGGTAGTGTTCTTTGCTGTAATAAAGGCATCTTTCTCGGTCTCATCACAATTAAAACTTGCTGCAATACGGAAACCTTCTTCAGCAATTGTTCCATTCTTCGGAAATCGTCTTTTGACGTGGAGGGCTCCGCCTCCTCAACAATGCTGTGCCCTGCTTTTTGCCTGAAGGCGCGACACAAGATGAAGGAACTCAAGAGACATGTTTGGCTCCATTTAAAAGTTCATCCATGGTCAAGTAACAAAAACTACCGTATTTTTCGGACTATAAGGCGCACTTAAAATCCTTTCATTTTCTCAAAAATCGACAGTGCGCCTTATAACACGGTGCGCCTAATGCACGGCATAATTCTGGTTGTGCTTACCTACCTCAAAGCAATTTTATTTGGTAGATGGTGTAATGATAAGTGTGACCAGTAGATGGCAGTCACCCATAAGAGATATGTGTAGACTGTAATACGATGGCAGTCACCCATAAGAGATATGTGTAGACTTTAATACGATGGCAGTCACACATAAGAGATATGTGTGGACTGCAATACGATGGCAGTCACACATAAGAGATACGTGTAGACTGTAATACGATGGCAGTCACACATAAGAGGTATGTGTGGACTGTAATACGATGGCAGTCACCCATAAGAGATATGTGTAGACTGTAATACGATGGCAGTCACCCATAAGAGATATGTGTGGACTGTAATACGATGGCAGTCACACATAAGAGATATGTGTGGACTGTAATACGATGGCAGTCACACATAAGAGATATGTGTAGACTGTAATACGATGGCAGTCACCCATAAGAGATATGTGTGGACTGTAATACGATGGCAGTCACCCATAAGAGACATGTGTGGACTGCAATACGATGGCAGTCACACATAAGAGATATGTGTAGACTGTAATACAATGGCAGTCACACATAAGAGATATGTGTAGACTGTAATACGATGGCAGTCACCCATAAGAGATATGTGTAGACTGTAATACGATGGCAGTCACCCATAAGAGATATGTGTAGACTGTAACACAATGGCAGTCACCCATAAGAGATATGTGTAGACTGTAATACGATGGCAGTCACCCATAAGAGATACGTGTAGACTGTAATACGATGGCAGTCACCCATAAGAGATACGTGTAGACTGTAATACGATGGCAGTCACCCATAAGAGATATGTGTAGACTGTAATACGATGGCAGTCACTCATGAGAGATATGTGTAGACTGTAATACGATGGCAGTCACCCATAAGAGATATGTGTGGACTGTAATACGATGGCAGTCACCCATAAGAGATATGTGTAGACTTTAATACGATGGCAGTCACCCATAAGAGATATGTGTAGACTGTAATACGATGGCAGTCACACATAAGAGATATGTGTAGACTGTATTATGATGGCAGTCACCCATAAGAGATATGTGTGGACTGTAATACGATAGCAGTCACCCATAAGAGATATGTGTAGACTGCAATATGATGGCAGTCACACATAAGAGATATGTGTAGACTGTAATACGATGGCAGTCACCCATAAGAGATATGTGTAGACTTTAATACGATGGCAGTCACCCATAAGAGATATGTGTAGACTGTAATACGATGGCAGTCACACATAAGAGATATGTGTAGACTGTATTATGATGGCAGTCACCCATAAGAGATATGTGTGGACTGTAATACGATAGCAGTCACCCATAAGAGATATGTGTAGACTGCAATAAGACGCCAGTAAACAACACCAAAACTTTAAATGTGACGTTTTATATTATTTAAAAATGTTAAAATAAAGAACATTACACACGGCACTCACAAATCCGTCAAAATGTTTTAGTATGACTTTAAAGCCACGCCGCTTGATGGATTGTCGGCCCATTACGGCTACCGTAGTCAGAGATGCACGTATTACTATGGTGTTGTTATGGTTGGAGGAGGGAGTTGTGACAGCACAGAACCACAAGGGGGCAATATTGCTCTATGTATTTATTATATGTATATATAAACATTATAATAAATAATGAACAATATAATTGAATTAACTAGAGAATGGTGTGTGTGGCACATGGTGGTGTACGACTATGTGTAGGAATTCATTGCTGTGTGTTTACCAGAAGTGTTGACTCGAGAGGAGGAACAAGGCATGAAGGCAGTCCGTGGGGCAGGCAGATGATCCAGGGCGAGAGAGAGGCGTCAGAGTCCGTGTCCATGCGAGGGGTCGAGGATCGAGGGTGGAAGTCCAAAAGAGAAGTCGAGGCGCACAGCTCGATAACGCGAGGACGAAGGCAGATTGCTGGGGAGGACGACAAGGAAGAACAATGAAACACGAAGGGGAAAACGCAGAGAGAGAGAGCATAAAGCTGGGTTATCGGCTTACGGTACAGAAGACTATATTCCGGTGAGGGATGGCAGGTTGTGCAGGCTTATGAAGGCAGGTCTGATCATCAGCTTCAGGTGTGCAGATTGCTGATCGCCCACAGCCTTGCCGGCATGTGGGCGTGACGCGGCCAGCGCGAGCAGAAGCGTGTGTAGGAACATTAGTTATTAGAGAGTTCTGGTCGGACGGTTTTTCACGGGACACATTTCCGACCTTGTTGTTGTTGCACTCTGGAGCCACGGATGAGGAGATGCGGCTCCGTTATTGATTGAAGTAAAGTCATGTTCTCCCTTTCAGAGGGCGGCACTTCATCAGTTCTGTACCGTCAAGGCGACAATTAGAGTAGAACCCCGTGAGTAACAACACGCCTTTCTTCATCTGTTGCGTTTACGAGGGTGTGCCGTGAACCAGGCGATCATTTATTTCTAAGCGGCTGCAGAAAGAACTGCAGATCGATGCTGACACTTTATTGTTTGCTGGGCATTTTGCCAGCCGGATCATCGACTAACCCAGACTTCTGTGTTTACAATGGGAACACTTTTAAGCTCCACAATGTAGTCACGGGTGTGTCCGCCCCAAGGAGGAACCACAAAGTCCACAGCAAAAAGTCGCAAAAATTGGAAAAACACGTATAGACCAGGGATGCCCAAAGTGGGGCCCGCAGGCCAAATTTGGCCCGTTGTGTCATTTGGTTTGGCCCGCCAAAGAGTGGCTAGCAGGTGTAACGCATATTCATACTCTCTTCTTTCAGGCTCATGAAGGTGTGTCCGCAAGATACACTGTGGAAGAAGTCGGTAGGTTTTACGGTAAAAATTACAGTCATCAGAAATGTACTGTAAAATCGTCAGTGGTAGCATTTTTTTCTATTTAAAGCAATGCACTGTAAAAACGGGGAACATGTTATGGTTGGAGGGAGTTGTGACGGCACAGTTCCACGAGGGGGCGGTACAGCTCTATGTTTTATTATATATATACAGTGTTTCCCATAAACTGTCAAGATACCTGTGGCGGTGGGGGCGTGGTTATGGGCGTGGTCACCATGACATCATCGAACAATTTGCATAATTTACTACAACGATATGATTTTCTCTAAAAAGGCTCAAAGAATGTATACTTACTAATTAATAATAACAGTCTTGTTTTAAACGTCCATCCATCCATCCATTTTACAATATAATTACAACACTTTATGTACATATTTATATACAGATTTGAACAATAAGTTATTCACTGAAATATATTGATTAATTGTGGTTCTTACAAAAAATACATCTTGTAAAAATGTAAAGCTAAAATGTCTCTTAAAGCTCTGCCCCTTTAATTAGTGCCTACTAAATCATTTCACTTTAGCCTACTACTACAACCATATTATTTACCAGCAACATAAAGTGAAACAGAGGCAGAGGTGTCCTGCCACAGTCAGTAACAAATAAACAGAAAACAGTAGTGGTGGTAGATAGACACAGATTCTCGATTTTTGTTGAGGCTGGAACCAATTATGCATGTTTACATTGTTTCTTAAGGGGAACTCTGCCTCACTATACCACGTTCAAGAAGCAGTTAAGTTTGTGAATCGTAGTTCCAATGGGAAAAGTTCCTGGAATGGAAAAGGAACTGTTGATAGCAATAGAATATTGTTCTGGAAAACTCTACTGCTGAGTGTGGCTAGCATTTATTGAGTTGAATTAGCTCAGTGTGTGTGTGTGTGTGTGTTATAGTCGCTGGAGACTAGGTCTGCAACTAACGATTATTTTGATTATCTTAACGATTATTCGACTAATCGGATAATAAAGCGTTGCTTCCTAGCCGTTCCACTGTAGACACGGCACAGGAGCCAAGCGTACAGTTTTTAACAAAGTTTTTAATGCACATAGATTTTATCAAAGTCTTTCTCCCGCAGAATGTGACTTTTCAGTCACGTCCGTATCCTCTCTCCACCCCTGCTCTCGGCCGCTTACTGTTAAAGACAACAGATGATTAGATTAACATGTACCACCTGGGAAATCTATTCCCCTGTCTCACCGTCAGCACATCCGATGGTGCTCGTCCTCAGCACCATAGACAGAGGCGGTGACTTTTGCTCCTGCAGGCGCGCTGGCCACACCTCCCTCCACAAGTGTAGACATATTTAAAGGGCTCTAATTTTTCAACGGACTTCTAAATGCATTTTAAGTTATTATAGGAATGTGCTTACTTACAAAGATGACTAATTCAATCATAAATATGTATTCATACCGTGACTGTTCTGCTCATTCAGCTGTTTCAAAAATGAAAATGACTATTAAAATGTTGTCCATGTAAAATAAAGTCACTGTAGTAACACGTCTGCACTCTGACCATATTATTAGGTCAGTCGTACTGGAAATATGCAAACATTGTATTACAGTTGTGTTGTTTATCATTCACAATCCTTATGTAAGACAAGAACACGTGTTTTTATTTTTTTACGCATACTAAATGGTAAATAAATATCCAACAATTGCATCAACGGATGAAGTATCCTCTCATTATACTCTCTAAAAAAACATCCAATAAGCGCCTACAATACTCCATTTACATGTCGTGACCTGAAAATAAACAAAACAATATTGTTATTATAAGCGCTAACGCAGACGGACTATTTGTATATTATTGCTATTGTGCTATTGTTGACACACTATAAGATGGCGGCTGCTTCTCCTTGGTCTCAAACTCGCTAAAAGTACATTCTAGATTATAATTCGTGCATCTCTCACCTGCTACTACACAAATGTGGCCGTGGACCGACAGGCCGGTCCACTTTCACGTCCCCCTGAGATGGTGAAAAAGACACAAAAAGACGCTAGTTGTGAGCGTGGAACACTGTACAAGGGTGAAGTGAATTATATTTATATAGCGCTTATTCTCTAGAGCAGGGGTCACCAACGCGGTGCCCGCGGGCACCAGGTAGCCCGTAAGGACCAGATGAGTAGCCCGCTGGCCTGTTCTAAAAATAGCTCAAATAGCAGCACTTACCAGTGAGCTGCCTCTATTTTTTAAATTGTATTTATTTACTAGCAAGCTGGTCTCGCTTTGCCCGACATTTTTAATTCTAAGAGAGACAAAACTCAAATAGAATTTGAAAATCCAAGAAAATATTTTAAAGACTTGGTCTTCTTTTGTTTAAATAAATTCATTATTTTTTTTACTTTGCTTCTTATAACTTTCAGAAAGACAATTTTAGAGAAAAAATACAACCCTAAAAACTATTTTAGGATTTTTAAACACATATACCTTTTTACCTTTTAAATTCCTTCCTCTTCTTTCCTGACAATTTAAATCAATGTTCAAGTAAATTTATTTTTTTTATTGTAAAGAATAATAAATACATTTTAATTAAATTTTTCATTTTAGCTTCTGTTTTTTTCGACAAAGAATATTTGTGAAATATTTCTTCAAACTTATTATGATTAAAATTCAAAAAAATTATTCTGGCAAATCCAGAAAATCTGTAGAATCAAATTTAAATCTTATTTCAAAGTCTTTTGAATGTCTTTTAAAATTTTTGTTCTGGAAAATCTAGAAGAAATAATGATTTGTCTTTGTTAGAAATATAGCTTGGTCCAATTTGTTATATATTCTAACAAAGTGTAGATTGGATTTTAACCTATTTCATCAAAATTCTAAAATTAATCTTAATCAGGAAAAATTACTAATGATGTTCCATAAATTCTTTTTTAAATTTTTTCAAAAAGATTCGAATTAGCTAGTTTTTCTCTTCTTTTTTTCGGTTGAATTTTGGAATTTTAAAGAGTCGAAATTGAAGATAAACTATGTTTCAAAATGTAATTGTCATTTTTTTCGTGTTTTCTCCTCTTTTAAACCGTTCAATTAAGTGTAAATATCATTAACTATTAATAATAACATAGAGTTAAAGGTAAATTGAGCAAATTGGCTATTTCTGGCAATTTATTGAAGTGTGTATCAAACTGGTAGCCCTTCGCATTAATCACTACCCAAGAAGTAGCTCTTGGTTTCAAAAAGGTTGGTGACCCCTGCTCTAGAGACTCAAAGTGCTTTACGTAGTGAAACCAAATATTTAAGTTACATTTAAACCGGTGTGGTAGCAGGTGGGTAAAGTGTCTTGCCCGAGGACACAACGGCAGCGACTAGGATGGCGGAAGCGGGAATCGAACCTGGAACCCTCAAGTTGCTGGCGCGGCTTCTAAAAGTTAATGCTCATCCACCCCAGGGTACAGGTGTGCGCGTTTCTCCTCATTGAGGCCAAATGTAATTCTGTCTCTGTTTAATTCCTCGCTTCTTGTCTTGTTTCATAGATGTCATCAGTGTTTGAACCTGACAAGCGTTGTTGTTGATGGGGAAGGGATCTGTGGTTCCTCAAGTCACGTTTGCAAACGTTGCTAGTCTTTTGGTGTCCTAAATCAGATATCAGCAACTAGTTTTTCCTCTCCACTGCCACTTGAAGACATGCAATGCTGGATCTTATTCCAGAACCGTAAAGACCCGGGTGCCAGAACCGCGCGGGAAGACTTAGTCGTGTGAAAATGACGGCCGCGCGGTAACGAGTCTCCCTCTCTGCTCTTTATGCCGTCATGTTTCAAAGCGGAGAGCTCCGGGCCGAGGCGGACGCCCTGGGTAAGTCACTTCCACGCCCCGATGCACTCCGCAGCGCACGCTGACACCACCGTCATGACCGCGGCTATCTCCAGCGCTCCACCCAGGGGAAGATCTTCACGCTGCTGACTTGACTTCTGCTTGTGCTAAACTCTGCTTGCTCGACTAGTTCAAGTGCCAAATGTCTGGAGGCTTTCAAGCAACAATGTCGTGTAGACCAGGACTGACTGGAAGATGTGAACAGATGGCCAGTGTTTACACACACACACAAACACACACACACACACACACACACACACACACACACACACACACACACACACACACACACACCCACATACATGTCTTGCCTACTTTGTGTGGACCCACGTTTAGTTAGTAGGTTGTGAGGGCCCCCCTTTCCACTATAGCTAGAATGATGAAAAAATATATATCTAGCCCTAGATGGGAGTAGAGAGTTGCAACTAGGGATGTCCGATAATGGCTTTTCGCCGATATCCGATATTCCGATATTGTCCAACTCTTTAATTACCGATACCGATATCAACCGATATATGCAATCGTGGAATTAACACATTATTATGCCTAATTTGGACAACCAGGTATGGTGAAGATAAGGTACTTTTTTTAAAAATTAATAAAATAAGATAAATAAATTAAAAACATTTTCTTGAATAAAAAAGAAAGTAAAACAATATAAAAACAGTTACATAGAAACTAGTAATGAATGAAAATGAGTAAAATTAACTGTTAAAGGTTAGTATTATTAGTGGACCAGCAGCACGCACAATCATGTGTGCTTACGGACTGTATCCCTTGCAGACTGTATTGATATATATTGATATATAATGTAGGAAGCAGAATATTAATAACAGAAAGAAACAACCCTTTTGTGTGAATGAGTGTGAATGGGGGAGGGAGTTTTTTTGGGTTGGAGCACTAATTGTAAGTGTATCTTGTGTTTTTTATGTTGATTTAAAAAATTAAAAAAAAAAAACAATTAAAAAAAAAACGATACCGATAATATTTTTTTTGGGTTGGTGCACTAATCGTAAGTGTGTCTTGTGTTTTTTATGTTGATTTAATTAAAAAAATATATATAATTAAAAAAAACGATACCGATAATTTTTTTTTTGGGTTGGTGCACTAATCGTAAGTGTATCTTGTGTTTTTTTATGTTGATTTAATAAAAAAAATTTAAAAAATAATTTAAAAAAATAATTTAAAAAAAACGATACCGATAATATTTTTTTTGGGTTGGTGCACTAATCGTAACTGTATCTTGTGTTTTTTATGTTGATTTAATTTAAAAAAAATATATAATAAAAAAAAACGATACCGATAATATTTTTTTGGGGTTGGTGCACTAATCGTAAGTGTATCTTGTGTTTTTTATGTTGATTTAATAATTAAAAAAATAAAATAAATAAATAAATAAAAACGATACCGATAATAAAAAAAAACGATACCAATAATTACATTTTAAAACATTTATCGGACATCCCTAGTTGCAACCTCACTTCAGAATGCAAAAAACACAAAGTAAAAAAAATATTTGACTTCTGTAGTTGTGAGGACCAGGCAAATGTCCTCACAAGTCAAAAGATCCTCACAGAAAGGGTGCTTTATCAAGTGTATGTCCACACAAGGACGGTGAGACAAGTGCACACACACACACACATTCTGCCCATTACAAAAGTCCACCTTCACTAATTAGTGCACAGCAGGGGGTGCTGGACATTCTCTGGGTGTGTGGACTAATAATTGGAATCCTTTTTTAGCCTTAAAGGCCTACTGAAATGATTTTTTTTTATTTAAACGGGAATAGCAGATCCATTCTATGTGTCATACTTGATCATTTCGCGATATTGCCATATTTTTGCTGAAAGGATTTAGTACAGAAAATCGACGATAAAGTTCGCAACTTTTGCTCGCTGATAAAAAAAAAGCCTTGCCTGTAGCGGAAGTAGCGTGACGTCACAGGAGCTAGTATTCCTCACAATTCCCCGTTGTTTACAATGGAGCGAGAGAGATTCGGACCGAGAAAGTGATGATTACCCCATTAATTTGAGTGAGGATGAAAGATTTGTGGATGAGGAACGTTAGAGTGAAGGACTAGAATGCAGTGCAAGACATATCTTTTTTCGCTCTGACCGTAACTTAGGTACAAGCTGGCTCATTGGATTCCACACTCTCTCCTTTTTCTATTGTAGATCACAGATTTGTATTTTAAACCACCTGGGATACTATATCCTCTTGAAAATGAGAGTCGAGAACGCGAAATGGACATTCAGTGCCTTTTATCTCCACGACAATACATCGGCGAAATGCTTTAGCTACGAGCTAACGTGATAGCATCTTGCTTTAACTGCATATAGAAACAAAAGAAATAAACCCCTGACTGGAAGGATAGATAGAAAATCAACAATACTATTAAACCGTGGACATGTAAATACACGGTTAATGCTTTCCAGGCTGGCGAAGGTTAACAATGCTGTGCTAACGACGCCATTGAAGCTAACTTAGCAACAGGACTGCACAGAGCTATGCTAAAAACATTAGCTCTCCACTAACGCCAGCCAGCCCTCATCTACTCATCAACACCCGTGCTCACCTGCGTTCCAGCGATCGGCAGAAGGACGAAGGACTTCACCCGATGCGTTTGGCGGCCCGGAGACGTAGGAAGTCAAGGTGAAGTCGGCGGCTAGCGCGGCTAGCGCGGCTAGCGCTCCAACAAAGTCCTCCTGGTTGTGTTGCTGTAGTCCGCTGCTAATACACCGATTGATTGATTGATTGAGACTTTTATTAGTAGGTTGCACAGTGAAGTACATATTCCGTACAATTGACCACTAAATGGTAACACCCGAATAAGTTTTTCAACTTGTTTAAGTCGGGGTCCACTTAAATTGATTCATGATACAGATATATACTATCATATATACTATCATCATAATACAGTCATCACACAAGATAATCACATTGAATTATTTACATTATTTACAATCAGGGGTGTGGAGGGGGGGGGGAGTATGGGGGGGGGGGTATGGACATCAAGTAGTGGACATAGAGAGAGAGAAAAAGAGAGAGAGAGAGAGAGAGAGAGAGAGAGAGAGAGAGAGAGAGAGAGAGAGAGAGAGAGAGAGAGATCAGAAGGCATAAGAAAAAGAAAAAGTATCTGCATTTGATTGTTTACATTTGATTATTAGCAATCCGGGGAGGGTGTTAGTTTAGGGTTGTAGCTGCCTGGAGGTGAACTTTTATTGCCGATCCCACCTACAACTGTCTTCTTTGCAGCCTTCATTGTTCATTAAAAAAATTGCAAAAGATGTCCAGAATACTGTGGAATTATGAAATGAAAACAGAGCTTTTTGTATAGGATTCTACGGGGTACCATAACTTCCGTTAGTCGGACTTCGTCACGCGCATACGTCATCATACCGCGATGTTTCAGCCGGATATTTCCCGGGAATTTTAAAATGTCACTTCATAAGTTAACCCGGCCGTATTGGCATGTGTTGCAATGTTAAGATTTCATCATTGATATATAAACTATCAGACTGCGTGGTCGCTAGTAGTGGCTTTCAGTAGGCCTTTAAAATTAATACAATAAGAGACATGACTAGGGTTGTCCCGATACCAATATTTTGGTACCGGTGCCAAAAGGTATTTTGATACTTATCTAAATAAAATGGACCACAAAAATGTTAATTATTGTCTTTATTTTAACAAAAAAATCTTAGTGTACATGAAACATATGTTTATTATTGTCTTTTAGTCCTTAAATAAAATAGTGAACATACTAGACAACTTGTCTTTTAGTAGTAAGTAAACAAACCAGCTGACGTATGCAGTAACATATTGTGTCATTTATCTACCTATTATTTTGTCAACATTACGAGGGACAAACTGTTAAAAATTATTATTAATCCACTTGTTCATTTACTGTTAATATCTGCTTATTTTCTGTTTTAACATGTTCTATCTACACTTCTGTTCAAATGTAATAATCACTTATTCTTCTCTTCTTTGATACTTTACATTAGTTTTGGATGATACCACGCATTAGGGTATGGATCCGATACCAAGTAGTTACAGCATCATACATTGGTCTTATTCAAAGTCCTCATGTGTCCAGGGACGTATTTCATGACTTTATAAACATAATATGATTTTTTAATCCATGTAATCGTAGTAGTATCGACTAGATACGCTATTGTACGTGGTATCATTACAGTGGATGTCAGGTGTAGATCCACTCATAGCATTTGTTTACTAGCATTCAGGAGCGCTCGCTTTTGTTAGCGGTGACGCCGGTGAGCTATTGTATCCTCCTACGGTGTGTAGTGAAGCATGCTTAGCTATTCCTCGTCCTCCAGTGATAACGCTACTTGGGTGTTTCAGTGTTATAACTTAACTTATAACCTTTATCTGTACTTTTTACACCAAAATTTTCCGTTCTCCCTTTTCTGTCCATACACTGTGTCTGCTTGTGAGTACTCTGTGTGTGTGCGCTGTCGAACATGCTCCTCTGCTCGTAAAACCAGCAATGTCATTACGTGACGACGCGCCGTCATGCCCGTTATTTTTTTAAAAAAAAGGGGGGGGGGGGACTGGTACTTTTTAGAGGTGGTATAGTACCGAATATGATTCATTAGTATTGCGGTGCTATACTAATACTGGTATACCGTACGACCCTAAACATAACAATTATTTACAGTCATTTTGTCACAGGACGATAGATAGTAGTAAAGACTTGGGGCGCACAAAAAAATGGATTCTCATTCACCCCAATTCTGAATCGATTCACAATTTCCTCAGTTTGATTTTCAATACTCATTTTTTGAAAAATTATTATTAATACATTTTTTGGCAGATTTTTAAACTTTTTTCCCCCGAATAATCAAGTCTTTAAAAGCTATTTTGGACCATCTCCGTGCAACCAGGAAGAGCTTTCCTGCCGTCAAAAACGTTAACAACCATGTTGCTACAATACAAAAAAATAGTTTTTACCTTGTCAGTGGATATTTATGGCATGCAAGCGAGAGTGAGGTAGAGAAAGAAGGGTGTTTTGGCTCCTCTATTCCTCTTGTGATGGTCTCACTCGTGTCATTCCTAAATAAAAACAGAATACAATGATTTGCAAATCCTTTTCAACTTATATTCAATTGAATAGACTGCAAAGACAAGATATTTCATGTTCACACTGAGAATTTTTTTTTTTTTTTTTACAAATAATCATGAACTTATAATTTAATGGCAGCAACACATTGCAAAAAAGTTGTCACAGGGGCATTTTCACCACTGTGTTACATGGCCTTTCCTTTTAACAACACTCAGTAAATGTTTGGGAACTGAGGAGACACATTTTTGAAGCTTCTCAGGTGGAATTCTTTCCCATTCTTGCTTGATGTACAGCTTAAGTTGTTCAACAGTCCGGGGGTCTCCCTTCTGCTATTTTAGGCTTCACACATTTTCAATGGGAGACAGGTCTGGACTACAGGCAGGCCAGTCTAGTACCCGCACTCTTTTACTATGAAGCCACGTTGATGTAACACGTGGCTTGGCATCGTCTTGCTGAAATAAGCAGGGGCGTCCATGGTAACGTTGCTTGGATGGCAACATGTGTTGCTCCAAAAGCTGTATGTACCTTTCAGCATTAATGGCGCCTTCACAGATGTGTAAGTTACCCATGTCTTGGGCACTAATACACCCCCATACCATCACACATGCTGGCTTTTACACTTTGCGCCTAGAACAATCCGGATGGTTCTTTTCCTCTTTGGTCCGGAGGACACGACGTCCACAGTTTCCAAAAACAATTTGAAATGTGGACTCGTCAGACCACAGAACACTTTTCCACTTTGTATCAGTCCATCTTAGATGAGCTCGGACCCAGCGAAGCGTTTCTGGGTGTTGTTGATAAATGGCTTTGGCTTTGCATAGTAGAGTTTTAACTTGCACTTACAGATGTAGCGACCGACTGTAGTTACTGACAGTGGTTTTCTGAAGTGTTCCTGAGCCAATATGGTGATATCCTTCACACACTGATGTCGCTTTTTAATGCAGTACCGCCTGAGGGATCAAAGGTCCGTAATATCGCTTACGTGCAGTGATTTCTCCAGATTCTCTGAACCTTTTGATGATATTACGGACTGTAGACAGTGAAATCCCTAAATTCCTTGCAATAGCTGGTTGAGAAATGTTGTTCTTAAACAATTTACTCACGCATTTTGTTGACAAAGTGGTGACCCTCGCCCCGTCCTTGTTTGTGAATGACTGAGCATTTCATGGAAGCTGCTTGTATACCCAATCATGGCACCCACCTGTTCCCAATTTGCCTTTTCACCTGTGGGATGTTCCAAATAAGTGTTTGATGAGCATTCCTCAACTTCCTCAGTCTTTTTTGCCACTTGTGCCAGCTTTTTTGAAACATGTTGCAGGCATCAAATTCCAAATGAGCTAATATTTGCAAAAAATAACATTGTTTACCAGTTCCAACATTAATTATCTTGTCTTTGCAGTCTATTCAATTGAATATAATTTGAAAAAGATTTGCACATCATTGTATTCTGTTTTTATTTACCATTTACACAACGTGACAACTTCACTGCTTTTGGGGTTTACAGTTCACCTGTTGCATTATTACATTTATAAAACATTTAGATAATCCTATAGAACACAACATTCACACCTACAGACAAGTTAGAGTCTCCAATGAGCCAGCATGAGGGTTTTGGGACTGTGGTCTAGACCTGCAGTAAACCCAGACAAGGAACATGCACTGAGTGTATTTTTACTGCCATTTTCCTAACATTGCGTCAGCGGCCATGCAAGCAGGGACTCTGGCTGAGACATCCGTGGAGAATCAGTCCGCATGACACAGCAGCTCCAGTCTTTGTGTCCTTTTTACTGGACTTCTTTCAAGTAAACGTTTGCACAAAGCCATGCATGCAACAGCGGGTGTTGTTGATGTAACCGCATTAAGTACAGTACCTTCACTTTTAGCCATTTTCCCATAACACAATGACGCATTCGGACTTTTGTGTCATCGCTTCAACACACTTTGTGGCGTCAGTTAGCTTACTGCTAAAAAATACTCACAATTGCCTTACTTACACCTCTAGGGTACCTTTCACATTCACATTGATATGGTATATATATATATATATATATATATATATATATATATATATATATATATATATATATATATATATATATATATATATATATATATATATATAATAAAACATAGCGCTATACCGCCCCTTTGTGGAACTGTGCCGTCACAACTCCCTCCAACCATAACACGTTCCCCGTTTTTACAGTGCATTGCTGTAAACAGAAAAAAATGCTACCACTGATGATTTTACAGTAAATTTCTGGCGACTGTAATGTTTACCGTAAAACCTACCGACTTCTTTCACAGTGTATTTTGTGGACACGCCATCATGAGCCTGAAAGAAGTCAGTATATATATACTGGGGTTGTTCGGTATACCGGTAGTAATAAAGTACCGCGATACTAACTGATTGAAATCGGTAATAAACATAACATGTAGATACATGACATGTAGATATATAACATGTAGATACATGACATGTAGATATATAACATGTAGATACATAACATGACATGTAGGTACATAACATGTTGCTATATAGCAGGGGTCACCAACGCGGTGCCCGCGGGCACCAGGTAGCCCGTAAGGACCAGATGAGTAGCCCGCTGGCCTGTTCTAAAAATAGCTCAAATAGCAGCACTTACCAGTGAGCTGCCTCTATTTTTTAAATTGTATTTATTTACTAGCAAGCTGGTCTCGCTTTGCTCGACATTTTTAATTCTAAGAGAGACAAAACTCAAATAGAATTTGAAAATCCAAGAAAATATTTTAAAAACTTGGTCTTCTTTTGTTTAAATGAATTCATTATTTTTTTTACTTTGCTTCTTATAACTTTCAGAAAGACAATTTTAGAGAAAAAATACAACCTTAAAAATGATTTTGGGATTTTTAAACACATATACCTTTTTACCTTTTAAATTCTTTCCTCTTCTTTCCTGACAATTTAAATCAATGTTCAAGTAATTTTTTTATTTTTTATTGTAAAGAATAATAAATACATTTAAATTTAATTCTTCATTTTAGCTTCTGTTTTTTCGACGAAGAATATTTGTGAAATATTTCTTCAAACTTATTATGATTAAAATTCAAAAAAATATTCTGGCAAATCTAAAAAATCTGTAGAATCAAATTTAAATCTTATTTCAAAGTCTTTTGAATTTATTTTAACATTTTTGTTATGGAAAATCTAGAAGAAATAATGATGTGTCTTTGTTAGAAATATAGCTTGGTCCAATTTGTTATATATTCTAAAAAAGTGTAGATTGGATTTTAACCTATTTCATCAAAATTCTAAAATTAATCTTAATCAGGAAAAATTACTAATGATGTTCCATAAATTATTTTTTTAATTTTTTCAAAAAGATTCGAATTAGCTATTTTTTTTCTTCTTTTTTTGGTTGAATTTTGAATTTTAAAGAGTCGAAATTGAAGATAAACTATGTTTCAAAATGTAATTGTCATTTGTTTCGTGTTTTCTCTTCTTTTAAACCGTTCAATTAAGTGTAAATATCATTAATTATTAATAATAACATAGAGTTAAAGGTAAATTGAGCAAATTGGCTATTTCTGGCCATTTATTGAAGTGTGTATCAAACTGGTAGCCCTTCGCATTAATCACTACCCAAGACGTAGCTCTTGGTTTCAAAAAGGTTGGTGACCCCTGCTATATAGCATGTAGACACATAACATGTAGATACATGACATGTAGGTACATAACATGTAGCTATATAGCATGTAGATACATAACATGTAGATACATAACATGTAGATACATGACATGTAGATACATAACATGTAGATACATAACATGTGGATACATGACAAATAGATACATAACATGTGGATACATAACATGTAGTTACATAACATGTAGTTACATGACATGTAGATACATAACATGTAGTTACATAACATGTAGATACATAACATGTAGATACATAGCATGTAGATACATAACATGCCGTTACATAACATGTGGATACATAACATGTAGTTACATAACATGTAGATACATAATATGTAGATACATGACATGTAGATATGTGACATGTAGATACGTAACATGTAGATACATAACATGTAGATACATAACATGTAGATACATAACATGTAGATACGTATCATGTAGATACATAACATGTAGATACATAACATGTAGTTACATAACATGTAGATACATAACATGTAGATACATAACATGTAGATACATAACATGTGATCAAGTACTATGATTTTGACAGAGACTCTAGAGTCCTTCCTTTTGTTTCTTTATCTCAAGATCGATTTTTTGTTTTTGTTTTTTGTTTTTCTATTCTCTATTTGACACGTACAAAGTGTATGTGGAAAGGGTCGGCATATTTTAGCTTCAGCATTCACCTTTTTGGTCAGGAAATGTAAACCGCTACTTGTTGTACCTGCTATGCACTTGAAGTGTACAGTTTACATGAACTTATGACTAAATAAAAAATTTAAAATTTAAAAATATATAAAAATTACAAATATTAATTCCCGGTTACCTGGGAATTGATGCCAGTACTCAACGGTACCAATTAATTGTTTGAAAAATCTAAAATCGTATTTTATTCAACATTTTTTTGTGTGTGTCTCATTTGCAAGTACTCTGTTCTAAAGCATACTCTGCATGCAGTTGCTACTCCAAGACACTAGATGGCAGTAGTGTGCAGACTACGGCAGCACAGTGAATAATACATCAATATAAATGTGCAAGGATTTGTTTCATGATATTATTACACCATTTTCTACATGTTTGATAATTATATATTTTCAAGCATACACTAAAAAAAATGTATGGTCGATTTTGCGGTTAAAAAAACGTATACCTTAAAATTGACCGAAAAACTGTTTTTTACGGTAAATTTCTGGCAACTGATCTGACATTTGTTTACTGTAAAAAAAATAAAAATAATAATAATTTAAAAAAAAGGGAAATCCTAAGTAATTATTTTCATTTTAACAAAAACAAAGAAAACAAGCATTATTCAATAATAAAATAATGTTTTTTTTCTGTCAAAATGGAGATGGATAAAAATATAAAGTACTTTACTGACACATTTTATTTTTGGCAGGCCATATAAAATGATGTCACCTGTTGACAAAGGTGTGTTCCATTAGCAAGGCAGTAATTCCAACCCTTCAACTGAATGTGCCAGTCTTGTATTGTGTTGAGCCCTACAAAGTGTTTGTCCTCTAAGTATTGTACTTATCGCACACCGGATGTGTGAGTGTAACGTGCATCTTAGCTGTAGTTTCCATTATCAAAGTTTGAGGTGTATAAACCGCCATGTAAAATTGCTAATGCTAATCTTTAGCATGACTACAGCAATGTCCGACGTAAACTAGCACAGAGCTCGCACATTTTGAATACGGAGCAGCTCGATTGGTACCGGTACCAATATCTTGGTACCGGTACCATATTGTGTCATTTATCTACATTATGAGGGACAAACTGTAAAAATGGATTATTATACCACTGTTAATATCTGCTTATTTTCTGTCTCAACATCTACACTTCTGTTCAAATGTAATAATCACTTATTCGTCTCTTCTTTGATACTTTACATGACTTTATAAACATAATATGAATTTTTAAAAAATGGAAAAAAGATTTTGTGATGCTAAAAAAATATCGACGTAATCATCCTGAGTGAGTTGTGAGTTCAAACCCCGGGCCGAGTCATACCACAGACTATAAAAATGGGTGCCGTTACCTCCCTGCTTGGCACTCAGCATCAAGGGTTGGAATTGGGGGTTAAATCACCAAAAATGATACCCGGGCGCGGCCACCGCTGCTGCTCACTGCTCCCCTCACCTCCCAGGGGGGGGGTCAAGGGTGATGGGTTGAATGCAGAGAATAATTTCACCACACCTAGTGTGTGTGTGTGACAATCATTGGCACTTTAACTTAACTTGAGTAGTATCGACTACTTTTTTTTGCAAAGGATGGGGAAAATGGCCGCTATTTTGTCCCACCCGCATGAGCCGCGACTGAGTTGACGGCCACGTTGTCTTTTCCTCAGAACATCCCGGCTCTGCCGTGCGGGAAGGCGCTGTACTCGTACGAGGGCAAGGAGCCGGGGGACCTGCAGTTCTCCAAAGGCGACATCATCATCCTGCGACGCAAAGTGGACGACAATTGGTACCACGGCGAGCTGAACGGCTGCCACGGCTTCTTGCCCGCCAGCTACATCCAGCTGCTGCGGCCCCTCAGCCAGACGCCACCTCAGGGCAAAGCACTGTATGACTTTGAGATCAAAAACAAAGACCAGGATAAAGACTGTCTGGCGTTCAGCAAGGTGACACACACACACACACACACACACACGTTCATTGACTACAAGGTGTGTTCAAAAGATATATTTCACATTTAAACTGTCTTTTATTCCCAATCCTAATGTAAGACAAGAACGCATATGTTTTTTGTTTTTTTTATGCATTCTAAATCGTAAAATATGGCAAGTAGGAGGTGGCTAACAATGCAGCTAATAGGAGTACACGTTCCCGCCTATAAAGTACTCTAAAAAACATCCAAAAAGCGGCAGCAATACCCCATGTACATGTCGTGACCTGAATATTATCAAGTATTAGCGATACTGTTATAATAAGAGCTAAAGCTGAGGAAATACTTTTCGAGAGCTAACTAGCTTATGCTGCCATATTGACATATTGAGCTGCTGCACTGCTTCTGAGTTGGTGAAAGTTAATTCTAGATGATAAATCATGCCTCTCACCTGGATAGTAGAAGGTTGTGGACATAAACCCACAAGTTGGTCAACTTTGACATCCAATTTAGACACAGAGATGGCGAGAAAGACACGAAAAGGCGCTCGTTCGTGACAACCTTTGGGTTTTTTCCACCCTTTGTGAGGATTATGATGAATTGTTGATGTACAGGGGAAGATATAAACATTCCACCAGTCTTTTATCCTAGAGAGAGCAGACATCGTACAGTAAGTGATTGTTTTATTATGTTTGTATATCTTGTTTAGCACTTAGCAATACTGCTACATGATGCTTAGTGTTTGACTAAAGCTGCATCTGTTTAGCACACAGCTTCTAAAACTTGTAGATCATCCTCCTTATATTCAGGCTCAAAAACAGAAGTTTCTGGATCATCATTTGTCCCAAAGTAGTCTTTGTTGTCTCTCATCAAGTCTGCCATGATTAGTAGTCTTGTTGTTGTTGTTGAAGGGAAAGTGAACGTTGTGATGCGTCTGTGAAATTAATACGTAAAATGATCAAAATATGTAAATAGTTCTTGTTATTATGAATGTTACTAGATACTACATATGTACTTACAGTGTGTATATAAAACCTTCATGGAGGTTTTTGAATGTGTTTAGAGTTTAAAGACAAGTTTGCTCACTGCAAGTGATGCAGTGTCCTTCCATCTAGTGCTTAGAACCGGAAGTAGCAGTGCCGTTTGGTCTTCTAGCGTTTCTACTCGTATGGATTCTTCATTCATCACTCCAAGCAACGTTTGTAAGTTTTACAATATAACTAAAACAATTCTTACTTACTAAAACGTCCCATGTGTGACTTCTGTAGGAGTGTTTTCATGCATATTTGTCGGGGCTTTTGTAATCTCGTAAAGCTAGCTAATATGCTAACACATTTACGAGCGTCTGTGTTAGTGTTATTACCTTACGACGGCATTCTTTTTGTGTTGTTTCAGTTTCACTAATTCCTCGGTAAATTCACCAAAACGTCACCGTGGAGTTATTGAGTCTGTTTAGCTGATTGGAGAGCTAGCTTGCGCAGCTAGTGGGTCCATGGCGGTGACTTCTGTTTTGTTAGATCAGCCGTTTTACTGCCCTGTTACAGACACCGTTTGGAAACAATTAAGGTATGTGAATAAAGTATTCCTGTGTAAATAACTCATTTCACAACGTCTGCGGCTTGTATATGGAAACATGTTTTTCTTCTAAAATTATAGTGTGGTGCGTCTAATATATGGGGGGAATCCCAAAATTTAGTGGGTGCGACTTATATACTTGTAATAAATAATAATAATAATAATAGATTTTATTTGTAAAAAGGACTTTACATTGAGCAAACAACTTCAAAGTGCTACGGTGTATTACAAAAAAATAAAAAGATAATGAAAATTTAAAAAAATAAAAACTAGAACAGCCTAATAGCTACAACTAGTATGCATATATCTAAAAAAAAAAAAAGTTTTTTAAAAAAAAGAAGGGTTTTTAAGCCTTTTTTTAAAGCATTCACAGTCTGTGGTACCCTCAGGTGGTCAGGGAGAGCGTTCCACAGACTGTGAGAAAGCTCGGTCTCTCATTGTTCGTAGCTTTGTTCTCGGAGGTGTCGTGTGGAGGATTTGGGGTGTGGGGGGGAGGGGGGGCATTTCCATGGAGGCAGTGGTGGGTTAGTAGGGAGACTTTGTATTCAATCCCGAGTGGAACAGGAAGCCAGTGAAGGGATTTGAGAACTGGTGTGATATGGTCATATTTCCACACTCTCATCAGGATCCCAGCAGCACTATTCTGTAGGTACTGCAGCTTCTGGATGTTCTTGCTGGGGATCCCCGACAGGAAGTGGTGACAAAGGCGTGGACGAGCCTCTCGGCATTGGAGGGAGTAAATGAGGGGCGGAGTTTAGCAGTGTTCCTGAGGTAGCAGTTGTGGAGTGGTAACTTTTTTTTGGCCACAATAATTCATGAAGTTAAGTTCAAGTTAAAGGATGCGGACACGTTTGTTACTTCCTAAAACTGCCGTGGAGACGTATGTGTAAGTAAAGAAGTTAAAGTACCAATGATAGTCTCACACACACACTAGGTGTGGTGAAATTTGTCTCTCTGCATTTGACCCATCCCCCTTGATCACCCCCTGGGAGGTGAGGGGAGCAGTGAGCAGCAGCATGGGCTGCGCTCGGGAATCATTTGATGATTTAACCCCCAATTCCAACCCTTGATGCTGAGTGCCAAGCAGGGAGGGAATGGCTCCCATTTTTATAGTCTTTGGTACGACTCATTGTGCGCTCTATAGTCCACCAATACGGTCATAATCAAAAAGGTAAAAAAATGAGTGCAGCATGGTAGTGCACCAGACGCATAGGGAAAGCAATGCGGTCCGAAACGAAACGAAACGGCCTTCAAAGTAACGCTGGAAGACGTTTGCACACGTGCGGCATACCAAACTAAACACAACGTTCAAAGACAGCACCTAAATAGACTCCACCACAAGCCCAGGACAGGTGCGCTGGCAGACAGCAAAACAAAGGTGGAACTACCAAAATGCAGGAAGTAAGCGCCAAACGTAACGAAACACAAACCCAGGGACTATACGTGACAATTGCCTTTCTGGCTGTGTGTGTTTTGTGCGAGGCAGTAAATATGGCGTCTGCTCCAAGCGTGCATTATTTAGCGTTTAGGTGGCTAAATGAATCAACGGAAGACGACTCCGTGCTGTGTGCGCACTCCCCTGTGGCGCGCGCAATGTGTGTTGTCATGCACAACCAGCGTGTGTGTGATTGTGTTGTCAGTGGCGAAGTCATTACTCAGTAGGACTAATACAAAGTCATTTAGTGGCATTACATTAGCACCCTTGGCCCTAAAGACCTAACCTCGTAGTCACGTGACCAGAGAACTGTTACTACGTTTTTATGGACCGCGTGTCTTTTATGTGAAAATACTGAGAACATTCTAACTGTATGTAACTCTTCTGGGAAGGCTGTCCACAAGGTTGCGGAGTGTGTTGATAGGGATTTTCCCACCGTTCTTCCAAAAGCGCATTGGTGAGGTCACACACCGAGAAGGCCTGGCTCTCAGTCGCCGTTCTAATTCATCCCAAAGGTGTTTTATCGGGTTCAAGTCAGGACTCTGTGCAGGCCAGTCAAGTTCATCCACACCCAGACTCTGTTATTTGGCCACCTGCCTTGACTCACATATGAACTTGAAGTGCCATCCCATTCCTAACCCATAAGGTTCAATATGATGTGGCTCCACCTTTTTGCAGCTATCACAGCTTCAACTCTTCTGGGAAGGCTGTCCACAAGGTTGCGGAGTGTGTTGATGGGAATTTTCCCACCGTTCTTCCAAAAGCGCATTGGTGAGGTCACACACTGAGAAGGCCTGGCTCTCAGTCTCCGTTCTAATTAATCCCAAAGGTGTTTTATCGGGTTCAAGTCAGGACTCTGTGCAGGCCAGTCAAGTTCATCCACACCCAGACTCTGTTATTTGGCCACCTGCCTTGACTCACATATGAACTTGAAGTGCCATCCCATTCCTAACCCATAAGGTTCAATATGATGTGGCTCCACCTTTTTGCAGCTATCACAGCTTCAACTCTTCTGGGAAGGCTGTCCACAAGGTTGCGGAGTGTGTTGATAGGAATTTTCCCACCGTTCTTCCAAAAGCGCATTGGTGAGGTCACACACTGAGAAGGCCTGGCTCTCGGTCTCCGTTCTAATTCATCCCAAAGGTGTTTTATCGGGTTCAAGTCAGGACTCTGTGCAGGCCAGTCAAGTTCATCCACACCCAGACTCTGTCATCCATGTCTTTATGTTGCACTGGTGCACAGTCATGTTGGAAGAGGAAACTGTTCCCACAAGGTTGGGAACATGGAATTGTCCAAAATGTTTTGGCATCCTGGAGCATTCAAAGTTCCTTTCACTGGAACCAAGGGGCCGAGCCCAACTCCTGAAAAAAAAAAAAAAACACACCATAATTCCTCCTCCACCAAATTTCCCACTCGACACAATGCAGTCTGAAATGTAGCGTTCTCCTGGCAACCTCCAAACCCAGACTGGTGCATCAGATTGCCAGATGGAAAAGTGTGATTCACCACTCCAGAGAACGTGTCTACACAACTCAGTGGCCTAGTGGGTAGAGTGTCCGCCCTGAGATCGGTCGGTTGTGAGTTCAAATCCCGGCCGAGTCATACCAAAGACTATAAAAATGGGACCCATTACCTCCCTGCTTGGCACTCAGCATCAAGGGTTGGAATTGGGGGTTAAATCACCAAAAATGATTACCCGGGCGCGGTGCGGCTGCTGCCCACTGCTCCCCAAGGGGATGGGTCAAATGCAGAGGACACATTTCACCACACCTAGTGTGTGTGTGACAATCATTGGTACTTTAATCTTGATCTTTAGAGCTTTACACCACTGCATCCGGCGCTATACATTGGAATCAGTGATGTATGGCTTAGATGCAGCTGCACGGCCATGGAAACCCATTCCATGAAGCTCTCTGCGTGCTGTACGTGGGCTAATTGGAAGGTCACATGAAGTTTGGAGCTCTGTAGCAACTGACTGTGCAGAAAGTCTTAAAAGTTCCGCTGAGCCCTTTCAGTTACTTTGGTGGCTGAGTTGCTGTTGTTCCCAAACTCGTCACTTTTCTCATAACAAAGCCGACAGTTGACTTTGGAATATTTAGGAGCGAGGGAATTTCACGACTGGATTTGTTGCACAGGTGGCATCCTGTGACAGTTCCATGACTGTTTATAATCCTGGATCATGTTGCACTGTTTATACAGTTGTTATTTACCACACACGTGCTCAGATACAAGCACGGAGTCTCCTAAAAATGCCTTATTTGCTACCACGACCGACATTCCTTCATCGTCTGACTTCAAATATAGCTTTGTCTCGGGGTGGTTACCAAAAATACCTTCTGAGTGCACCATGAGCTATACACAGCTCCACTGTATAGCGCCTACAACAAGCATGTATTTATCCTTGAATTAGCTCCGCCGAGGAGGTTGTTTTTAGTGCTCTTTGTAGGATGACGGAGAAAATTCAAGACTGCAGAGAGCAGCATTCTTCCCTTGCCAAGTATTTCAGTCATACGGCTTTTTTAGTTAACATTACACCGAATTTCCCAGGAAACAAAAAGTGGTTTATATCTCCTACTAAAAGGAGGGCAACACGGCAGTGCAACTGGATCAAAACAGACGCTTTTCTGGACAAAAAGTTGCTTTATTACAAGCGAATGTCATTAAACAGGTCTGCAGTACCCGGAGGAGCCAAGGTCAAAAAATTATTATTATGCGTAGTGCACTTTAAATAGTTTCGACCATATCTAGGAATTGATATGACGGGAATTTTCCGATTGTTTGCTTTGTGCTGCGATAAACTGAACGCTTCATAATTTGCCACCTCAGTAGAATGCATGTCTACACTTTAAAAATGTTCACCGTTTAATTACAGTAACCTACTGGCAGCTAATGGTTCCAGTATAATACTGTTTTTCTACAGCACACATACTGTGATTTATCACTACAGTTTATTACTGTAAAACAAACCTGGGCATTCTGCCTGTCCGGCCCGCGTGAGGCCAATTATAAATTACAAAATAAATTTAAAAAAGTATCTATGTCGAGTGTGCAATACAACGGTGCTGCTTTTGTTTTGAAAATCGTTATTTGTATTACTTCCGTGTGGACGTATGCGCGATTGTGAGTGAATGTGAACAGCTGCAATCACAAAATAAGGTTGAAAAAACATCTATGTCGTGCGCGCAATACAACCGTGCTGCTTTTATTTTGAAAAGTATTATTTATGGGCGTGTGTCCGTGTGTAACCTGCGAGTGAAGGTGCACATGCAGCGACAAGTGATGCACGGTTTACACCCGAGACGCTAAAAAGAGAAAAGTTGATGAAGAATGGCGTGTTTTCAACAAGACATGGACTGCCAAGCAACGTTCCCTCTAAGGTGCGCGCCTGCGCAATTGCGCACTGCTCAAGCGTCCGCTGCGCGCAGCAAATATATGCCGCGCACCAAATCAAATCCCATCTGAATTCTAAACAAAATAAACATATTTATTCTATGTAATTTTGCAATGCAACTTTGAGTGACAGTGACAACAAGCGGCCCTAACGGTGTTCGTCAACACCGTTCAATTGAACACCGTTCAATTATTGTAACGTCTATCGAGATGCTTCGAGGACAGGAATTATATCGATCACTTTATTGAGCAAAACTGTTTATATTCGGCCATAACCACACCAAAAACATGAGTAAATCACTTCTATCTCGAAAAACTAGTCATTTTCTGCCGTACAAACCAGACCAAAACCAACTTGTCATCTGTCACCAACACGCATAGCACTAAACCACTGCTGCGTTTATGGCCACACAAAAAGTCGGACAACTCAAACACCACACAAAGTTACACTATGACTCCTCAGTCATACGTGTGCTTATTTTACTGTCATTTATTATTCATGTTAATTTATTTATGTTAGTCATGGAATGCTGTTACACACACTATGTTGAAGTATTACTATTATTATTATTATTTATCTTACAGTATATATCAAAAATAATATTCAGCAAAATTTAATTGAAATATTGTCGATGTGGCCCTCCAGCAGTGCTCGGGTTGCTCATGCGGCCCCCGGTAAAAATTAATTGCCCACCCCTGCTGTAAAAGGTATCACAGTACTGTGCTGTATCAAATATACGCTTCACAGCATAATACTGTCATCTGTTTAGCGGCATTACAGTTATTTTAGTGTATCTACTGTAATATCCATGGACAGTTAATTACAGTAAAATAATTGTAAGCATTATAGACTGAACTTTACAGTATAATGCCACTAGAAGTTAATGAGTTGAACTTTTAATTTTTCAAAATCAAAACCCCTGCAATCTGCTGGCATAAAAATGACTGGAGAAATGGCCTTGCAAGTTTATGCTTTTATTAACCAATCATTTTAAAACGCATCAAATACATTCAATGTACATTTAGTGCATTCTTCTTATTTTCAGTAAAGCATTTTAACATTTATAACATGTCAACTTCATTTCAAACTGGAGACAAATAACTGAACACGAGTCCAGTGTTTAGTTGTCGGCTACATAAAGCCCCACTCAAAGTCTGTGAGATGTTTTATAAGGGTGGCTACGTGAGGATTTACAGTTGCTGCCTTTTTCTGGACCAGCTTCTTGGACACCACCTTTCCCTGGCTAGCCTTTGTTCCCCTCTCGGGGTAAACGCCAATGAATCGCCTAAAAAAAGAGAGAAAGCATATTAGATATTCTGTTGTGATTGAAAATTACTTGCAGTCGATACAGAACTCCCCCCACATTGTTAATTTAGGAATATGCACTGCACAAATATTCATATCAATTTTAGGATATATGTGAGCCTAAATCATAACCACAGCTGTAGATGAGTGAATGCTCTAAAACCCATTAAGACAAATTCAGAGAGGAAGACAATGCTAAAGCCTCCCCAATCCCTCTCTCTATTTATGTGTTTTCTCTCGGGACCGTGTATTTACGCTGTTTCCTGCTTTCACCCATTTAACATATCGTTACCTGCTCATTACCTATCTTCTCTGCATCCTGGGGTCACACTGGTGTTTCCTGCCTTTACCCATTCAACATATCTTTACCTGCACATTACCTACCTTCTCTGCATAGTGTGGTCACGCTGGTGCTTTCTGCCTTTACCCATTCAACACATTACCTACCTTCTCTGTATCCTGGAGTCTAGCTGGTGTTTCCTGCCTTTACCCATTCAACATATCTTTACCTGCACATTACCTACCTTCCCTGCATCCTGGGATCACACTGGTGCTTCTTTCTTTCACCATACAACATATCTTCACCTGCACATTACCTACCTTGTCTGCATTGCCTCGACCACACCGGCGCTTCCTTCTTTCACCCATTCAACATACCTTCACCCGCACATTACCTACCTTCTCTGCATAGTGGGGTCACGCTGGTGCTTCCTGCCTTTACCCATTCAACATATCTTCACCCGCACATTACCTACTTGCTCTGCATCCTCGGGTCACGCTGGTGCTTCCTGCCATCACCCAGTCAACATATCTTTACCTGCAAATGACCTACTTTTTCTGCATCCTGGGGTCAAACCGGTGCTTCCTTCTTTGACCCAGTCAACATATCTTTACCTGCACATTACCTACCTTCTCTGTATCTTAGAGTCAAACTGGTGCTTCGGTCCCTAATGAGAAGGTCCACAAAGGAACAGAAGAGTCATTGATTTAAGGCACAACATTGGGGAAATGACAAGTCAAATTCCTGAACAGAGGTGAGAAAAGGGGCAAAATATCCTAACAGTATGAAGAGGATTTACCTTTGAACAAATTCCAATGTCCGAGCCCCTTCCTCTTGGTATTCCAAGTTGAACACGTAGTAGGTGGCAAGAAGGGCAGCAAGCCCTGAGATGAAGCTAGGTTGGACGCCTTCGCAGATGACATCACCTTCCATGCTGATCACCCAACGTTTTATTGTGACTTTGTCACCAGCAACTAGTAGTCAAGAAATGCAGTTTATGTTCCTAAACAGTATCCAATATGGGTAACATTTTAAAAGGTATTTGGAATGGCCACCTCACACCCAAGAATATATCGCTCTCTCTTTACTTTGTTTACATCTAGTCTCCTAAGGTGTACTGCTGCAAATCATTACTTTCCAATGTTCGGAATGACAAAAACAACAATGATACAAATACATCTACAGGAGAGCATAGTATACATACGTTTAGGACAAACAGACTTATGTTCTGCACTCCATGAGACACTTACCCAGCAGTATCAGTCGTGGACTGGTCGGGAGGGTCAGAGTCCGCTCCACAGTGGCAGACATCTGTAGAAAAAATAGGTCACCATGATGACTTGTGACAAAATATAACATGGCAGTTGGGAGCATCATTTAATTAAAATGTAGGAATACAATATTTCTGCATAATTTGGTGGGTAAGAGATTGAAAAACAATAACAAAAAAACATTGAATTTTAGAATATTTATAATATTAATTTAGATGTTTGTATGCTTTTGTAGCTTAATAGTGCTAAACTTACATCTGCAAGGAGTATCAGTGCATCTCTTCTTTCATCAAAATAGGCCATCAACAGCTTTATCTGGCAAAATGTTTAAAAATGTCGGAATGAATGAAATTTGAGCAGATTACAAGTTTGGAAATGTGTGTTTTCAATGCTTCTAGCCAAAAACATCTCGTTCTGCTGTATACTCTAAGCTGTGGAACGGCTTGTCCGTCGCTCTTCCACCAGACTGTGGAGCGGCTTGTTATTACAGAGAGCAGTCTCAACGCAGAGATACCCAGATGAGATTCTTCAACCATCTCAGTCTGGGACCAAACTCTATCCACCGAGTTGATAACGCTCAACCCCACAGTGTTGTTTATCCAAGATTAGTACCGTAATTTGTCAGTCCGTTCGCCCAAACTGCGGGATCATCTTTTGTGGTCATGCTTGGACTGGAGTGACCAACACGTAGACGGCTGACTCTCGACAACTCCTGGTTGAGGAGTGCGGTGCCGTCCCACAGCGGTGTGTGACCATGCTGCTGAGGCTCTTGGCAGATTTGACATTGTTTAAGATAGAAAGCAAAGCCAAAGAAGCATCATCACGACGGTAAAATTAGTAACACTGGGGGTACACGGGCCTGATCTTGTGGTGTGTAGTTTTTTTTTATCTTATTTTTTTGTATACAAATATATTGGATCTATACTGTATGTATAAATGAAATATGTGGTATAAAAATAATGATAAAGCTTACTCATAACAAGTTACAAAATCTCATCTTGACTTATGACATACATTTGCGCAAAGATGGCTCAAACATTTTATTTTTTAATTTCTTTAAAAACAGTATTATTAATATTTTTTTATATTGAAAATAATGAATCTATTCAGAATCAGAATGAATTAAAATCGAGATTCGGATGTGAAGTAATATTTTTTAACAACCCTATGGAGGGTGTTGACTTTTTTTTTTTTTTTTTAGATGGTAGCTGTTTTTAATGTTAAAAAAACGTTAATGTTGTCATATTACATTTTTACGTTTTAGTAGTAAACTATAAACGGCATTTATCGGCTGTAATGATTTTAGACACAAGACAAAATATCGTGTTTGCTTGGCACATAATTTAAAATACAAACAAATAAGCTTTCAATGCTAAATGTACTGGCAAGAATCATTGTTGCGACAGAAGTATTCATTCCAAGACGCTGAATGTCAAACTTGGGTACAGGTGTCGGCTCTACTTAGGTTTTTTTCAAAATAAAACAATTATTTATTGTTTATTATTTTCATACGCCTCACGTTTTGTATGACCAGGTTGTCAAATAAAATGCATGCCAAAATGTTGCCCAATAAAGAATTGCATGCATTGCTCTTTAATATAAGCCACCATGGGGCGAAAGAAAGTTGCGAGTGTCAGCACTTTGATTAGGAAGGTGACAAACACCCTTGAATTCAAGAAAGAGCTCGTAGCAAAGTGCTAAGTGACGTTAAATGTTTATTTGGAAATTTTATTCGACATTTATATTAATTTCACATTGTTTTCTGCATGTAATATTAAACAGACTTAAGTTCTGCGCTCCATGAGACACTTACCCAGCAGTATCAGTCGTGGACTGGTCGGGAGGGTCAGAGTCCGCTCCACATCGGCTGCAGTGGCAGACATCTGTAGAAAAAATAGGTCACCATGATGACTTGTGACAAAATATAACATGGCAGTTGGGAGCATCATTTAATTCAAATGTAAGAATACAATATTTCTGCATTTGTCCAAACCGTCTTTTTGTTCTGAGTGGTTTGGTTGTTCCTTCACGATTGATGTTCTCAATGCGTGTTTTCATTTGAGTGAGGAATGAAGTAAAACCTCCACTAATGATGGCACCTTCTGGTGTCATATCAGCAAAACTACATGGGTACTGCTTAACAATTTTTTTGGCAGATTACAAGACACTCACTGCGCGTTGGATTAGCCTCTTACCTTCTCATTTCATCCACAAGGATTCCAATCATTTGGCGTCGCTTGTCAGGAGCGGGTCTCCTGCTGTTGGCGATAGCTGATTGCACTTCAGCGGGCATTTTATCCCATGGGACTTGAAAGGTTTCATGCCATTTACTGGATATTATGGCGGGCTGGCTTACTCCACTCTGAGAACAAAGTTAAGTTCAAGTTAAAGTACCAATGATTGTCACACACACACTAGGTGTGGCGAAATTATTCTCTGCATTTGACCCATCACCCTTGATCACCCCCTGGGAGGTGAGGGGAGCAGTGGGCAGCAGCGGTGGCCGCGCCCGGTAATCATTTTTGGTGATTTAACCCCCAATTCCAACCCTTGATGCTGAGTGCCAAGCAGGGAGGTAATGGCTCCCATTTTTATAGTCTTTTGTATGACTCGGCCGGGGTTTGAACTCAAGTACGACTGTTGTAGTTTGTAAAACGCATAGAAATAAAGCAAAATGTATACATCACTAGATTCAAAATGTCTCCCATATGCATGCATGGCAATTCAAACAATTGTTTGGAATACAACTGCATTACGGCTTTTGGGAGAACTGTAGAATATCTGACAGGTGCAAATCTCTACTCGAATGTATTCATTCTATGTCAAATGAGTGTTATTCTTTCTCAACAATTACTGTAGCTTTAACTAGATGGGAGAACTACAAACACAAGATTGATACTTACCCATTTTGAATGCCTCCAGAAGTTTCCTTTGCTGGATAACAGGCAAGAGGTCTTTGATCTCATCCTGCTCTACATACTTGAGGTCTGCTTTTCAGTGTTGAGACGACCAGTTGTACAACATCCTCAGACAGGTTGGGTAAAGTTCTGAGGATGATGACTTTTATTTCCTCACAGATGGATGACATGAATCTAGAATATAGGGACTGAATAGTGAAGAATTAGTGAGGACACGCCCCGAATAAAATATTCAGGCAGTGGGTAGTAATCGAACAGCTCTGCTTGACTAACCGAGAAGTTATGCATACGTGTATTGCAGGGGTCACCAACGCGGTGCCCGCGGGCACCAGGTAGCCCGTAAGGACCAGATGAGTAGCCCGCCGGGCTGTTCTAAAAATAGCTCAGATAGCAGCACTTACCAGTGAGCCGGTTCTATTTTTTAAATTGTATTTATTTACTAGCAAGCTGGTCTCGCTTTGCCCGACATTTTTAATTCTAAGAGAGACAAAACTCAAATAGAATTTGAAAATCCAAGAAAATATTTTAAAGACTTGGTGTTCACTTGTTTAAATAAATTCATTAATTTTTTTTACTTTGCTTCTTATAACTTTCAGAAAGACAATTTTAGAGAAAAAAATACAACCTTAAAAATGATTTTAGGATTGTTAAACACATATAAATGTTTACCTATTGAATTCCTTCCTCTTCTTTCCTGACAATGTAAATCAATGTTCAAGTACATTTATTTTTTTAATTGTAAAGAATAATACATACATTTTAATTTAATTCTTCATTTTAGCTTCTGTTTTTTCGACGAAGAATATTTGTGAAATATTTCTTCAAACGTATGATTAAAATTCAAAAAAAATATTCTGGCAAATCTAGAAAATCTGTAGAATCAAATTTAAATCTTATGTCAAGGTCTTTTGAATTTCTTTTAAAAATTTTGTTCTGGAAAATCTAGAAGAAATAATTATTTGTCTTTGTTAGAAATATAGCTTGGTCCAATTTGTTATATATTCTAACAAAGTGTAGATTGGATTTTAACCTATTTAAAACATGTCATCAAAATTGTAAAATTAATCTTAATCAGGAAAAATTACTAATGATGTTCCATAAATTCTTTTTTTAAGTTTTTCTCTTCTTTTTTTCGGTTGAATTTTGAATTTTAAAGAGTCGAAATTGAAGATAAACTATGTTTCAAAATTTAATTGTCATTTTTTTCGTGTTTTCTCCTCTTTTAAACCGTTCAATTAAGTGTACATATCATTAATTATTAATAATAACATAGAGTTAAAGGTCAATTGAGCAAATTGGCTATTTCTGGCCATTTATTTAAGTGTGTATCAAACTGATAGCCCTTCGCATTAATCACTACACAAGAAGTAGCTCTTGCTTTCAAAAAGGTTGGTGACCCCTGGTGTATTGTAATAGGCATTAATGTAAGGTTGACGAACAGCCTGATATACCTCAGTGATAAAATACACTGTTACATTTTTATGAATGACAACCTTTTTAATTTTTCCTACAACAAGGCCATCATCATTACGACCTATAACAACAAACATGTTGCTCTTATATGTTGTCCCTTTCACCGTCACGTGATGACTAATGAGGGTATTTTGAGGATCAAAGTTAAGATTAGATAGATTAGATAGTACTTTATTGATTCCTTCAGGAGAGTTCCCTCAGGAAAATTTAAATTCCAGCAGCAGTGTACAAAATTGTAAAAAGTAAATAATGGGGGTATAAATGGAGACAAAATAGAACAATATTACAATAGAATAAAAATAAAAAGCAACGATGAGAATAAAAATATAACAGTAAAATAAGAATATAACAAGAGAAACTAGGCAGTAGTGACCATGTTATGAAAAAGTATTTCACTGTTATTGTTATTGTTATTGAGCAATTGACTGTCTCATCTTTGTATTGTAGTCTTCCACAATAAGTTCAGTTCCCTTCTCTTACCTCAACAGATGGTAGAAACAGGGTCCCAGAACTGGGGGGGTTGTATTTTTTTTTTTTTTTTTGATAAAGAAATACAATCATCATGATTGTATTTCTTTATTCATGTGTGCTTAAGGACTGTATCTCTGTAGACCAGGGGTCACCAACCTTTTTGAAACCAAGAGCTACTTCTTGGGTACTGATTAATGCGAAGGGCTACCAGTTTGATACACACTTAAATAAATTGCCAGAAATAGCCAATTTTCTCAATTTACCTGTAACTCTATGTTATTATTAATAATTAATTATATTTACACTTAATTGAACGGTTTAAAAGAGGAGAAAACACGAAAAAAATGACAATTACATTTTGAAACATAGTTTATCTTCAATTTCGACTCTTTAAAATTCAAAATTCAACCAAAAAAAAGAAGAGAAAAAATTTATGGGACATCATTAGTAATTTTTCCTGATTAAGATTAATTTTAGAATTTTGATGACATGTTTTAAATAGGTTTAAAATCCAATCTACACTTTGTTAGAATATATAACAAATTGGACCAAGCTATATTTCTAACAAAGACAAATCATTATTTCTTCTAGATTTTCCAGAACAAAAATTTTAAAAGAAATTCAAAAGACTTTGAAATAAGATTTAAATTAGATTCTACAGATTTTCTAGATTTGCCAGAATATTTTTTTTTAATTTTAATCATAATAAGTTTGAAGAAATATTTCACAAATATTCTTCATCGAAAAAACAGAAGCTAAAATGAAGAATTAAATTAAAATTTATTTATTATTCTTTACAATAAAAAAATAAATTTACTTGAACATTGATTTAAATTGTCAGGAAAGAAGAGGAAGGAATCTAAAAGGTAAAAAGGTATATGTGTTTAAAAATCCTAAAATCATTTTTAATGTTGTATTTTTTCTCTAAAATTGTCTTTCTGAAAGTTATAAGAAGCAAAGTAAAACAATTAATGAATTTATTTAAACAAGTGAAGACCAAGTCTTTAAAATATTTTCTTGGATTTTCAAATTCTATTTGAGTTTTGTCTCTCTTAGAATTAAAAATGTCGGGCAAAGGGAGACCAGCTTGCTAGTAAATAAATACAATTTAAAAAATAGAGGCAGCTCACTGGTAAGTGCTGCTATTTGAGCTATTTTTAGAACAGGCCAGCGGGCTACTCATCTGGTCCTTACGGGCTACCTGGTGCCCGCGGGCACCGCGTTGGTGACCCCTGCTGTAGACTGTATTGATCTATATTGATATAATAATGTATATATTGTGTGTTTTATGTTGATTTAATAAAAATAAAAACAATTTATTTTTTTTCTTGTGCGGCCTGGTACCAATTGGTCCGCGGCCCGGTGGTTGGGGACCACTGCCGTATATCATCGCACTTAGACAATATTACAAGTTAAACCTTTTGCACTATACATATCAGTCCTACTCTTGCCATATTTATGGCGACGGCTGTGAGTTTTGAAGGCTGAGAAGTTGGGAAAAAACTATTGTGCATTCAGGGAAAGCACACTTAAACGATGCATCAGGCGTACAAGCATGTGTCTAACATACGCAAATACATTGCTGCAAGTCGTAGCACAAATGTTGCAAGTTATCATCTTTTTGAGATGGCTATGACAGTATGATCACTATGACAAAAATGAAGAAAACTTAGCTAGCTAGCATGCGGCGGTACATGTGGTCAACGATGTCTGTGATGCTCACTGTGACGCTAAGTAATTTCGGACTTTATAAATATATATATATAAAGCAATTCAAACAGAAAATGACACATCAAGTTACAAGTGACTCTTACCTTGTTATCAAAAACACACCAGTAGAATGGATTTAGGTGATTGTATAGCTGGAGGTTATCGCTCGTCCATCCATCGGTACTTGACAACTTCAGAGTTATGATGTGCGGAATGATACGTGAATATTGATAAAAGGAGTGCCAGATCTTTATGCTCTAAAATTGATTTTCAAATCAAAATGTCGATACTTTGATAGTACATGTTTTGAGGTAAAATATCATTAATAGCAACACAATGGGAAGTATTATTTAAATATTGTATAAGTGACACGGTTTAGTGGGAACTACTTTTTCTTCCACCTGGGTACGTGTTATTCGTGAGAGCAGCAGATCGAATTGTGGGCGGACCCAAGAAACAAGTCTGAAAAATACTGTATTATACTGTAGGTTGTGCAGTAGCTTACTGTTGGTCGATATTTTTTGTAAAATGCAACAAAATGTACAGTACTTAACTGTATTTAAGAAGAACAGTATATAACTGTAATTTGTTTTTGTATTTTTACAGTAATTTTTTACAGTGTACCTCTGACACAGTCACAACAGAAAAAACATTATGTGAGTTGTGTATTATTCTAAGAGAATTGCTATGTGTGCAGGGATTATCCAGCCTGGCGCTGGCTAGTTCTAGCTTAACTGACTCCTCACCCGGACTAGCAGACTCTGTAATTGCCTGTGACCGGGCTTGCTCTAGTGTAGTTAGTCAAGTGTGACTCAAACAGAAATCTATGCTCCTAGTCAGGATGATGGCGCCTTCCTGGTTAGGGTGAAGGTCGTCTCTCATCAGCAAGCCTGGTTTGCCCCAGAAAGAGGGCCAATTATCAATAAACGTTAGTCCCTGTTGTCTACAGAGGCTAGCCAGCCACTTGTTAAGCGAGACTAACTCTTCTACAGTATATCTCTCATCATTGCCTCTCGCAGGCAGGGGGCCAGAGACAATTACTCGATGCTTGGACATCTTTCTAGCGAGATCACAAGTCCTTGCTATGTTTCTCTTTGTAATCTCTGACTGTCTCATCCTAGTGTCATTGGAGCCAACGTGTACAACTATGTTCGCATAACTAGTGGTGCGATTAGCCTGTCGTACGTGTTTACTAGGCCTGTTGCGAGTTAGCTCCCTAACTTATATTCCTCCTTTCTGTCTCTGGGTGTGTGTGCTAAGTCAGGAGAGCGCATCCTGACCATAAAAGGAGATGTTCGTGTGTAAGTGTCTGGAAAACAATTTCTTTAAGTCATAACTCAAATGTTGGCGTTGAGCTAGACAGGTAGTCTTGGTTATCACTTTTGCATTCCGGAGTCCGCGCCACAACCGTCGGCTTTGTTATAAGAAAATGGAAGAGTTTGGGAACAACAGCAACTCAGCCACCTAGGCCACGTAAACGGACAGCATAGTGCAGGGGTCGGCAACCCGCGGCTCCGGAGCCGCATGCGGCTCTTTGACCACTCTGATGCGGCTCAGCTGCATACTTGCCGACCCCCCGATTTTCCCAGGAGACTTGTGGATCTCAGTGCCTCTCTTAGAAAACTCCAAGGGCAATTATAATCCTATTTTCACTCTAATTACTAAATTAAGGGCGTGCCCTAAATGCACTGCAGTAATTGTCCTCTATAGCATTTACAAACAGCGTGCCAGCCCGGCCACATGTTGTATGTAGCTTTTACTTGCACACGTAGGAGACTTACTCATCAGCCACACAGCTTACACTGACGGTAGCCGTATAAAACAATTTTAACACTGTTACAAATATGCGCCACACTGTGAACCCATACCAAAAAAGAATGAAAAACACATTTCTGGAGAACATCTGCACCGTAACACAACATAAACACAACACAACCAATACCTAGAATCCCATGCAGCCCTAACTCTTCCGGTCTAGATTATACACCCCGCTACCACCAAACCCCCCCACACATCAACCCTCCCCCCCTCCGTGCGTCGGTTGAGCGGAAGAGTTAGGGCTGCATGGGATTCTGGGTATTTGTTGTGTTGTGTTTATGTTGTGTTACAGTGCAGATGTTCTCCAGAAATGTGTTTGTCATTCTTTTTTGGTGTGGGTTCAAAGTGTGGCGCATATTTGTAACGTAACAGTGTTAAAGTTGTTTTTGTACGGCTACCGTCAGTGTAAGCTGTGTGGCTGTTGAAGTAGTACGCCTTGCTGTCACTTACGTGAGCAAGCTGAAGCTGCATTCTACATGTGGTCGAGCAGGTACGCTGTTTGGGCAGACTGAAGAGGGCGCCAAAAGCAGTGCCATCACGCCCTGATATTCGGGAGTCTCCCGGAAATAATGAGGGGGTTGGCAAGTATGACGCTATCAAGCGCTATTCATTCAAAACTCGCGGGCCGCACTAACATCAAATTTCCATATTAAGGTGCATGCCGGTGCGTGTGTCTGAGACCCCTGGTTAACATAGCACAAAGCAATTTAAGCTTTGTATGCGGTGTTTTTCATTTTAAATTTAAATTTTTTTGTGGCTCCCATTATTTTCTTTAATTTGTGAAACTTGCCAAAATGGCTCTTTGAGTGGTAAAGGTTGCCGACCCCTGGCATAATGCAAAGACTTTCTGCACAGTCACTTGCTACGGACGGGACGGCGTGGCGCGGTTGGGAGAGTGGCCGTGCCAGCAACCTGAGGGTTCCTGGTTCAATCCCCACCTTCTACCAACCTAGTCACGTCCGTTGTGTCCTTGAGCAAGACACTTCACCCTTGCTCCTGATGGGTCGTGGTTAGGGCCTTGCATGGCAGAATGGGTGAATGTGGAAATAGTGTCTTAGAGTACCTTGAAGGTAGAAAAGCGCTCTACAAGTATAACCCATTTACCATTTACCATTAGAGCCACTTTTCCTACGAGAAGTGATCCAATCCACCTGTGAATATCAAACTAAGGAACCTTATCTATTTATGTGCTCAAACTGAGATACCACTATCTAATTAAACTCGGTGGTTTGCTTTCTCCAAGGTGAATATAAACATTCACCACATGTAGAACATAATATGAGTTCATTCATTCACTTCATGATCTAGTAAAATGACACAATCTTTGAGTTTGAAAAATGCTATTTATTCTTCACTCAAGGGGCTGTTGGCAAATTTGACACCGATGCCTAGAGGGCGCTAACTTCCCAATGTGGTTGAAGTGTTATACTCTATATATGCAGCCAAAACACTAGCTATGTGCACATGGACTCATTTAATCAGATTAAAAGCCTAACTGGAGTAAAAATACTTAATGTAAACACATCATGCGGAATATTCTGACCCGATCACACGCGTTTCATTCCGATTGAGACGGGCGAATTATGACCAAAGTCTATCGGATTATAGCGCATTGAAAACACTTCTTCCGAAATTGCGTTCGTTGCCTTAAAACAAGTCTAGCAAAAATGTATGGTCTGGAGTGTCATGTGTGGATGCAATAGCACTTATTAGCAGACACATTATCTGGCGTTTTGTTTCGCAATAATATGCAAAACCAACTTTTCTTAGCTTCTGGTACCTGCTGATCTGTATTTGGGATCTGCATTAGTACTGAAAATGTGCGCACATCCGCCTTTGTAGTCGATAAGCTTCTTCTTTTTCTCTATCTTCTTGTTATGTGACATTGCCATTTCTAATATAAAGTAGTGTAAAGTTCTTACTTATATATGTCAGTAAACCTGCCATGAAGGCACTAAAACATACCGGTGTAGTGAGTTTACATTATTCACCCAAGGAACTTTAGTTATTAGAGAGTTTGGGTCGGACGTTTTTTCACGGGACACATTTCCGGCCTTGTTGTTGTTTCCGGATGAGGAGATGCTGCTCCGTTATTGATTGAAGTAAAGTCTGAATGTCATTAAAACAGTTAGCGCCATCTTTTGACACTTCTTCCACTCCCGTTGTCAGGTTCAAACACTGATGACATCTATTAAACAAGACAGAGAAGCAAGGAATTAAACAGAGACATAATTCAATTTAGCTCAATTGAGGAGAAACGTCTGGGCTGTAATCTTTGCACAGTCTCCCACCACGCTCTGACGAAAGATTGTACGCCTCCTCTTTTATTTGGACTTTCCCTGATTACATGGCAACAGCTGTTTAGCTCAATTGAGGAGAAACGTCTGGGCTGTAATCTTTGCACAGTCTCCCACCACGCTCTGACGAAAGATTGTACGCCTCCTCTTTTATTTGGACTTTCCCTGATTACATGGCAACAGCTGTTTCTAAAGGAAGGGGGTCGTAAACAGCCGTCGCCTTTGGTTACAAAACAGTTTTCTCTATCTTCTTGTTATGTGACATTGCCATTTCTAATATAAAGTAGTGTAAAGTTCTTACTTATATATGTCAGTAAACCTGCCATGAAGGCACTAAAACATACCGGTGTAGTGAGTTTACATTATTCACCCAAGGAACTTTAGTTATTAGAGAGTTTGGGTCGGACGGTTTTTCACGGGACACATTTCCGGCCTTGTTGTTGTTTCCGGATGAGGAGATGCTGCTTCGTTATTGATTGAAGTAAAGTCTGAATGTCATTAAAACAGTTAGCGCCATCTTTTGACACTTCTTCCACTCCCGTTGTCAGGTTCAAACACTGATGACATCTATTAAACAAGACAGAGAAGCAAGGAATTAAACAGAGACATAATTCAATTTAGCTCAATTGAGGAGAAACGTCTGGGCTGTAATCTTTGCACAGTCTCCCACCACGCTCTGACGAAAGATTGTACGCCTCCTCTTTTATTTGGACTTTCCCTGATTACATGGCAACAGCTGTTTCTAAGGGAAGGGGGTCGTAAACAGCCGTCGCCTTTGGTTACAAAACAGTTTTCTCTATCTTCTTGTTATGTGACATTGCCATTTCTAATATAAAGTAGTGTAAAGTTCTTACTTATATATGTCAGTAAACCTGCCATGAAGGCACTAAAACATACCGGTATAGTGAGTTTACATTATTCACCCAAGGAACTTTAGTTATTAGAGAGTTTGGGTCGGACGTTTTTTCACGGGACACATTTCCGGCCTTGTTGTTGTTTACGGATGAGGAGATGCTGCTCCGTTATTGATTGAAGTAAAGTCTGAATGTCATTGAAACAGTTAGCGCCATCTTTTGACACTTCTTCCACTCCCGTTGTCAGGTTCAAACACTGATGACATCTATTAAACAAGACAGAGAAGCAAGGAATTAAACAGAGACATAATTCAATTTAGCTCAATTGAGGAGAAACGTCTGGGCTGTAATCTTTGCACAGTCTCCCACCACGCTCTGACGAAAGATTGTACGCCTCCTCTTTTATTTGGACTTTCCCTGATTACATGGCAACAGCTGTTTCTAAGGGAAGGGGGTCGTAAACAGCCGTCGCCTTTGGTTACAAAACAGTTTTCTCTATCTTCTTGTTATGTGACATTGCCATTTCTAATATAAAGTAGTGTAAAGTTCTTACTTATATATGTCAGTAAACCTGCCATGAAGGCACTAAAACATACCGGTGTAGTGAGTTTACATTATTCACCCAAGGAACTTTAGTTATTAGAGAGTTTGGGTCGGACGTTTTTTCACGGGACACATTTCCGGCCTCGTGGTTGTTTACGGATGAGGAGATGCTGCTTCGTTATTGATTGAAGTAAAGTCTGAATGTCATTAAAACAGTTAGCGCCATCTTTTGACACTTCTTCCACTCCCGTTGTCAGGTTCAAACACTGATGACATCTATTAAACAGACAGAGAAGCAAGGAATTAAACAGAGACAGAATTCAATTTAGCTCAATTGAGGAGAAACGTCTGGGCTGTAATCTTTGCACAGTCTCCCACCACGCTCTGACGAAAGATTGTATGCCTCCTCTTTTATTTGGACTTTCCCTGATTACATGGCAACAGCTATTTCTAAGGGAAGGGGGTCGTAAACAGCCGTCGCCTTTGGTTACAAAACAGTTCAAAGAAACGGTGCCTTGACGGGGGTCAGGTCCTGCTTCCTCTCCGCTTTGTAGATCTCGGGTCAAGACAAAATCTTCCTGTGGATTACAATACATCAAAGAAACCGACACCTTCATGTCGCTTCCCATCCTACACAGTGGAGTTTTCCAAGCCTTTTGATTGGTAAGATCAAAGACAGCTTTTGTCCGGGAACTCATTGAAACACAAAGTTTTGTGATGACTTAGATACAATTATTCTGACACCCGTCCTTGCACGCTACACCGCTACAACAAAGATGACGGGGAGAAGACGCTGTCAAAGTGGAGGCACGTAAATAAGAGCGCCCACAAAACGGCGCACCCTGAAGCGACTGTCAGAAAGCGACTTGAAGATGATGTGTAAAACATCATCTTTGCAACATTTTGACCAAAGTACCACCATTACATGTTGTGTAGACCACTGATAGGGTTTTACATTTAGAAATAAATCATAATATGACCCCTTTAATGCGCCTTATAATCCGGTGCGCCTTATATATGAAAAAAGACCTGACTAGACCCGCCCATCGGCAGTGCGCCTTATAATCCGGTGCGCCCTATGGTCCGAAAAATACGCTAATTGCAAAAAACATAAACAACAAACGTGTTGGTAACATAAACTTGTGTTTGTGTTATATATTTTGCTTAGAAATATGTAACTGTGAGCAAGTTGCGGAAACATTCGCATATTTCCACACTTTATTTTCCGATCCATTGATTTATTTGTTCGCGATCTCGTCGCCGCTAGAAATAGTTGGTCTACGTAAGCGCTCGTAATAACAATATCACTAATAATGGGTTAATATTCAGTTCATAAGTAAATGGAGTTGTACAAGTGGCGTGCTCGCAGTCCCACTGACACATACGCCGGGTGTGCAGAGTTGACAAAGGTTTAATAGTTTTTTTTCCACAGCTCATCAGACTAACGTTCGTTCTAGACTTTTCAGTCTCTCCCAATACTCCTCCTCCTCCTGCACTCGGCCGCTCACTGTTAAAGACAACAGATGATTACAAACCCTGTTTCCATATGAGTTGGGAAATTGTGTTAGATGTAAATATAAACGGAATACAATGATTTGCAAATCCTTTTCAAGCCATATTCAGTTGAATGCGCTACAAAGACAACATATTTGATGTTCAAACTCATAAACTTTATTTTTTTTTTGCAAATAATAATTAACTTAGAATTTCATGGCTGCAACACGTGACAAAGTAGTTGGGAAAGGGCATGTTCACCACTGTGTTACATGGCCTTTCCTTTTAACAACACTCAGTAAAGGTTTGGGAACTGAGGAGACACATTTTTGAAGCTTCTCAGGTGGAATTCTTTCCCATTCTTGCTTGATGTACAGCTTAAGTTGTTCAACAGTCCGGGGGTCTCCCTTCTGCTATTTTAGGCTTCACACATTTTCAATGGGAGACAGGTCTGGACTACAGGCAGGCCAGTCTAGTACCCGCACTCTTTTACTATGAAGCCACGTTGATGTAACACGTGGCTTGGCATTGTCTTGCTGAAATAAGCAGGGGCGTCCATGGTAACCTTGCTTGAATGGCAACATATGTTACTCCAAAAGCTGTATGTACCTTTCAGCATTAATGGTGCCTTCACAGATGTGTAAGTTACCCATGTCTTGGCCACTAATACACCCCCATACCATCACACATGCTGCCTTTTACACTTTGCGCCTAGAACAATCCGGGTGGTTCTTTTCCTCTTTGGTACAGTTTTCGCCTTGCATAAGAGAGTTTTAACTTGCACTCACAGATGTAGCGACCAACTGTAGTTACTGACAGTGGGTTTCTGAAGTGTTCCTGAGCCCATGTGGTGATATCCTTTACACACTGATGTCACTTTTTGATTTGAGAGATGGAAGGTCATGGGCTTAGCTGCTTACGTGCAGTGATTTCTCCAGATTCCATGAACCCTTTGATGATATTACGGAGCTTAGATGGTGAAATCCCTAAATTCCTTGCAATAGCTGGTTGAGAAATGTCGTTCTTAAACTGTTCAACAATTTGCTCAGGCATTTGTCGACAAAGTGGTGACCCTCGCCCCATCCTTGTTTGTGAATGACTGAGCATTTCATGGAATCTACTTTTATACCCAATCATGGCACCCACCTGTTCCCAATTAGCCCGTTCACCTGTGGGATGTTCCAAATAAGTGTTTGATGAGCATTCCTCAACTTTATCAGTATTTATTGCCACCTTTCCCAACTTCTTTGTCACGTGTTGCTGGCATCAAATTCTAAAGTTAATGATTTTTTGCAAAAAAAAAAAAGTTTGTCAGTTTGAACATCAAATATGTTGTCTTTGTAGCATATTCAACTGAATATGGCTTGAAAAGGATTTGCAAATCATTGTATTCCGTTTATATTTACATCCAACACAATTTCCCAACTCATATGGAAACGGGGTTTGTAGATTAACACGTACCACCTGTGAAATCTAATCACCTGCCAGCTGTGTCTCGCCGTCAGCACATGCCACGACCCTATCCGATGGTGCTCTTCCTCAGCACCATAGACAGCGGCGGTGACTTTTGCTCCTGAAAGCGTGCTGGCCACACCTCCCTCCACAGGGGTATTGTTTGTTTTCATGGGTGCAATGACATCATTATTAATTGTATCACATCAAGCCTTGTCCTGAGTTTTTTGTTATTTTTCTGTGTGTAGTTTTAGTCACTGTCTTGCGCTCTTATTGTGTGGTTTTCACTTCCTGTTTTCTCCTTCCCGGCTGCAGCTTTTTTACGCCCGCCTTTTGAGCGCATGTCCCCTCACCTGTTTTCTGTTGGTAATTAGCACTATTTAAGTCGAGCTCGTACGGACGCACTTCCTGTGGACGCTTTTCCTGCCGCACGTCTCGCGCAGTTAAGTTTGTTCTTTGTTCCGGCATTGCGTTTATTACCTTTTTAGCCTCCTTGTGCTTCCAGAGCATTTCCCACCTCTCGCTTTTTTGTCATTTAAAATCTCCACATCAAATACCTGAAATCTATTGTTAGCTGACTTTTGCTAAAGTGTATTTACGATTTAGAATGCATCAAAAATTTAACATATGTGTTGTTTTCTTGGGATTTTGGGGGCAAAATTCCCCTGAAAGTGCAGATCCCCTTTAAGGTATTGGAAATAATGACAATATCATGTTAGAAGTTGTGTGTTTATGTTTTGTGTTTGTGTGTTTTCCAGGATGAAGTGCTGACAGTAATCAGACGAGTGGATGAAAACTGGGCAGAAGGCATGCTGGGAGACAAGATTGGTATCTTCCCCATTCTCTACGTGGAGGTAAATTCAAGACGTCACACACACACACACACACACACACAACCACACACACACATTCTTGTATTTCTTACCTTCTTGAGACCTCCGAAAAATACCTCTCTTTAAGACCACCCTTTCTAGATATATAAAGATTTGTATTTACAACATTAATAATATATACATACTATGCAAATATAAAAAAGCTTGTTGTGAAAAATGAGTTGGAATTTCACAAGAAAAAGGTCACAATTTCACAAGAAAAACCTAGAATTTTGGCAGTATTATAATAAAAGTCGTCATTTTACTCGACGCAAGTCAAGATTTTGCAAGAAAAACTAAACAGCTGTGCAATATAATGATAAAAGTTGTAATTTTACAAAATTTTACAAGAACAGCTTAACATTTTGGTAGTTTTATGAAAAGAGTCGTAATTTTACTCGACAAAAGTCGCAATTTTATGAGAAAGCTTTAACATTTTGGCAATATTATAAGAATCTGAATTTTTACTTGGCAAAATTGTGACAAAAGTCATCATTTTACTCAAAAAAATGTCACTATTTTAGAAGAACAAAAAAATTTGCATTTTTTTGATAAAAGTCAGAATTTATACGACAAATGTCACCATTTTTCCATTAAAAAGTAATTTTACATAATGTAAATATTTTACATAAAATATTGCAATATCACAGAAAGAATATGAGAAATTGTTCCCAATTTTATAAGAAAAAAGTCGACACATTGTGAGAAAAAGACTGCTTTTACTTCATTTTTTAAAAAAATTATTTTTTGTTTGTAATAGTTTTTTAATCTTCATTATTTACTTCAAGTTATTACAGTATGTCTCTATATACATATTTATTTATTTTGTTTTATTAATTTTGGCCAAAGGGGCACATCTCAATTTCTTACACACACTTGTTATTTCATATGTTGACCAGAGGGGGAGCACTTTTAAAAGCGACACACAGTCAATTAGAAAAATCCCTCCTTTTTGAGACCACCCTCATTTTGATAGATGTCACCAGCAGGGGGTGCAAATGAGACATTCTCTATTATTGGGACCATGATTTATGTCATCACTTGTTCACACCTCTTCATATGGAAGATACTTTTCCTTCTTCATATCTCAAGCAGGGTAGAAATACAAGAACACACACACACACACACACACACACACACACACACACACACATTCTTGTATTTGTTACCTTCTTGAGACCTCTGAAAAATACCTCTCTCTTTAGGACCACCCTTTCTAGATATATAAAGATGTGTATTTACAACATTAATAATATATACATAATATGAAAATATAAAACAGCTTGTTATGAAAAAAGAGTTGGAATTTCACAAGAAAAAGGTCACAATTTCACAAGAAAAACTTAGAATTTTGGCAGTATTATAATAAAAGTCGTAACTTTACTCAACGCAAGTCAAGATTTTACAAGAAAAACTAAACAGCTGTGCAATATTATGATAAAAGTTGCAATTTTACAAAATTTTACAAGAAAAGCTTAACATTTTGGCAGTTTTATGAAAAGAGTCGTAATTTTACTCGCCACAAGTCGCAATTTTATAAGAAAGCGTTTACTTTTTGGCAATATTATAAGAATCTGAATTTTTACTTGGCAAAATTGTGACAAAAGTCATAATTTTACTCAAAAAAATTCACTATTTTACAAGAACAACAAAAAAATTGGCAATATTGTGATACTAGTCGGAATTTTATATGACAAATTGCACCATTTTGCATTAAAAAGTAATTTTACATAAAGTGATAATTTTGCATAAAATATTGCAATATTACAGAAAGAATATGAGAAATTGTTACCAATTTTATAAGAAAAAAGTCGACACATTGTGAGAAAAAGAGTGCTTTTAGTTATTTTTTTAATTTTTTGTTTGTAATAGTTTTTTAATCATTATTTACTTGAAGTTATTACAGTATGTCTCTATATACATATTTTTATTTTTTTTGTAATTAATTTTGGCCAAAGGGGGCACATCTCAATTTCTTACACACACTTGTTATTTCATATGTTGACCAGAGGGGGAGCACTTTTAAAAGCGACACACAGTCAATTAGAAAAATCCCTCCTTTTTGGGACCACCCTCATTTTGATAGATGTCACCACCAGGGGGTGCAAATGAGACATTCTCTATTAGATGCAATGTTATTGGGACCATGATTTATGTCATCACTTCTTCACACCTCCTCATATGGAAGATACTTTTTCTTCTTCATGTCTCAAGAAGGGTAAAATACAAGAACACACACACACACACAGACATTCTTGTATTTTATACCTTCTTGAGACCTCCGAAAAATGCCTACCTTTTGAGAACCCCCCTTTCTAGATATATAAAGATTAGTATTTACAACATTAATAATATATACATACTATGCAAATATAAAAAAGCGTGCTGTGAAAAATGAGTTGGAGTTTCACAAGAAAAAGGTCACAATTTCGCAAGAAAAACTTTGAATTTTGGCAGTATTTTTATAAAAGTCGTAACTTTACTCAAAGCAAGTCAAAATTTGACAAGAAAAACTGAACATTTGTGCGATATTATGATAAAAGTTGGAATTTCACTCAATAACAGTCGCAATTTTACAAGAAAAAGCTTAAAATGTTGACAATTTTATGAAAAGAGTTGTAATTTTACTCGACAAAAGTCACAATTTGATAAGAAAACTTTAAAATGTTGGCAATATTATAATAATAATCGGAATTTTACTTGGCAAAAGGATGACAAATGTCATGATTTTACTCAAAAACTGTTTTACAAGAACAAAAAAAAAAGGGCAATATTGCGATGCAAGTCAGAATTTTATATGAAAAATGTCGCCATTTTGCATTAAAAAGTAATCATTTCACATAAAAAAGTAATAACTTTACGAGAAAATATTGCAATATTAGAGAAACAGAAAGAATATGAGAAATTGTTCCCAATTTTATAAGAAAAAAAGTTGGTGAGAAAAAGACCTGCTTTTAGTTCATAAATTTAATTGTGTTGTTTTTTTTTTGTTTTTTTTTACTTCAGCCTATTACAGTATGTCTCTATATACATATTTTTTATTTTTATTTTTTTAAATTAAATTTTGGCCATAGGGGGTGCATTTTCAATTTCTTACACCCACTTGTTATTTCATATGTTGACCAGAGGGGGAGCACTTTTAAAAGCAGGGGTGCAAATGAGACATTGTCTATTAGATGCAATGTTATTGATGTATGTCATCACTTGTTCACACCTCCTCATATGGAAGATACTTTTCCTTCTTCATGTCTCAAGAAGGGTAAAATACAAGAACATACACGCACACACTTACACGCACACACACACACACACACACACACACGCTTTAAAGTGTGAAATTATGAAGAAGCAACACTTCAGTCTCAAGGTGCAGGAAACCAACCTGTGCTCCCCACAGATAACATTGTACACCCACAGGACACTTCATTAGGGACATGGAGGACCAGCCAAATCTATAGCCGTCTAAAATCTGACAAACTACTGATTCACACTTCATATAATCTAGTTTAGGGATTTTTCGGAATTTGTGAAACTGACACAACACAAAAAGAATGTCATTATAAGTTAATAATATTTACACAGACCTATTAGCATATTAGCTAATGGCGCTAACTTGATTACATTACGATAGCACGTACAAATATGCATGAAAACACTCCTACAGACATCACACATGGGACACTTTAGTCAGTAAGAATTGTTTTAGTTATATTGTAAAACCTACAAACGTTGCTTGGAGTGACGAATGAAGAATCCTTTCGAGCAGCAACGCTATGGATGGCTTTCCATCGGGTTTGAAGCAGAAACAGGAAGTGCATTGTCAACCGGCGCCATACCACAAACAGTAACGCACCGTTCCAGTGTCTCTGCCGGCGTATGTGAAAACTATTTGTTGAATACATAACATCATGTCCGGTAGCGGAGAAAAATCCATTGGCCGCACCGTTTTATAAGCCGCAGGGTTCCAAGCGTGGAAAAAAGCAGTGCCTTATAGTTTGGAAAATCGATCCTTTGTACTGTCTTTAAAGTGTGTGTCTCTGGGTGTTGTTGATAAATGGCTTTCGCTTTGCATAGTAGAGTTTTACCTTGCACTTGGAGCAATAAACTGTAGTTAGTGACAGTGGTTTTCTGAAGTGTTCCTGAGCCCATGCGGTGATATCCTACTGTAGCGACCAACTGTAGTTACTGACAGTGGTTTTCTGAAGTGTTCCTGAGCCCATGTGGTGATATCCTTTACACACCGATGTCGCTTTTTGATGCAGTACCGCCTGAGGGATCGAAGGGCACGGGTGTTGCCGCTTACGTGCAGTGATTTCTCCAGATTCTCTGAACATTTTGATGAGGAGCGTAGATGGTGAAATCCCTAAATTCCTTGCAGTAGCTGGTTGAGAAATGTTGTTCTTAAACAATTTGCTCAGGCATTTGTTGACAAAGTGGTGACCCTCGCCCCGTCCTTGTTTGTGACTGACTGAGCATTTCATGGAATCTACTTGTATACCCAATCATGGCACCCACCTGTTCCCAATTAGCCCGTTCACCTGTGGGATGTTCCAAATAAGTGTTTGATGCGCATTCCTCGAGTCTTTTTTGCCACTTGTGCCAGCTTTTTCGAAACGTCTTGCAGGCATCCGATTCCAAATGAGCTAATATTTGCAAAAAATAACAACGTTTTTCAGTGTGAACGTGAAATATCTTGTCTATGCAGTCTAGTCCAGTGTTTTTCAACCACTGTGCCGCGGCGTGAGATACAGTCTGGTGTGCCGTGGGAGATTATCTAAATCCACCTATTTGGGTTAAAAATATTTTTTGCACACCAGTAATTATAGTCTGCAAATGATGTGTCGGTGCTGTCTAGAGCTCAGCAAAGTAACGGTGTAATACTCTTCCATATCAGTAGGTGGCAGCCGGTAGCTAATTGCTTTGTAGATGTCAGAAACAGCGGGGGGCAGGGTGCAGGTAAAAAAAACGTGTCTAATGCTTTTTCGTGCAGGTAAAAAGGTGTTTAATGCTTAAACCAAAAACAAACAAAAGGTGAGTGCCCCTAAGAAAAGGCATTGAAGCTTAGGGAAGGCTATGCAGAACGAAATTAAAACTGAACTGGTTACAAAGTAAACAAAAACAGAATGCTGGACGACAGCAAAGACTTACTGCGGAACAAAGACAGCTTCCACAATGTACATCTGAACATGACGTGACAATCAACAATGTCCCCACAAAGAAGGATAAACACAACTGAAATATTCTTGATTGCTAAAACAAAGTAGATGCGGGAAATATCGCTCAAAGGAAGACATGAAACTGCTACAGGAAAATACCCCAAAAAAAGGAGCGCAAGACAAGAAGTAAAACACTACACACGGGAAAACAGTATAAAATACAAAATAAGTCAGGGTGTGATGTGACAGTACACCTACTTTGAGACAAGAGCTATAGTGATGCATGCTTGGTTAGGGTTTAAAGTCATATCCAACAATTGCGACAACGACTTTTTACTGTCAACTGAGTTTCGTTTTTTTAGTGATTTCTGCTGGTGGTGTGCCTTCGCATTTTTTCCACGCAAAAAATCTGCCTTGGCTCAAAAAAGGTTGAAAAACACTGCCATAGAGAATATAGGACATTACACACGGCGCTCAAAAATCTGTCAGAATGTTTTAGTACGACTCTGGTAAGCTACGAAGTTGCACCGCTTGATGGATTGTCGGAGCATTATGACTACAGTAGTCAGACGTACCGTGCTTCACAATGTGTTAATTCCACCACTGTATATATCGGTATCGGTTTATATCGGAATCGGTAATTAAGAGTTGGACAATATCGGAATATATCGGCAAAAAAGCCATTATCGGACATCTCTAGTAAAAAAGGTTGCGTGGCGAGTCGTGGCGGTCACGTAAACATCACTCCCCGATCCTTTCGACGACAAAGCAAAGAGCGAAAAGAGGAATGATTTCCGCCCTACTTACCACCGCCCACACCTTGTACTCCTGCAAGAGAGCCAGAAAGAGGGAAGGTGCGATCACTTCTGACTCCTCACACCCCTGAAGGCATCCCTTTTCATCTCCTCCTCCCCTTGAGCTCATGCTAAGGGAAACCATTTTTTTTTTTTAGAACACACCGCTCGTGTCCTGCCTGGCAACATCACACACCTTGTGAATCCACTTCTCACGTGCACATCCTGGCCAAACAATCGTCCGTCTTGTATCCGAGCCAACACAGCACGTGTATAACGACGTAATAACACTTCATCTTGTCATGCCATTGTCAGGCCTCCAGGCTTGTGGAATAGAAGCATCTTCACGTATATCGACCACCTTGTCAAATGACTTCGAAAAGCCAAAAGCGGTGAAGTTGTCAAGTTGTGTAAATGCTAAATAAAAAGAGAATACAATGATTTGAAAATCCTTTTCAACTTATATTCTATTGACTAGACCAGTGTTTCTCAACCTTTTTTTGAGCCAAGGCACATTTTTTGCGTGGAAAAAATGCGAAGGCACACCACCAGCAGAAATCACTAAAAAACGAGACTCAGTTGACAGTAAAAAGTCGTTGTCGCAATTGTTGGATATGACTTTAAAGCAGGGGTCACCAACGCGGTGCCCGCGGGCACCAGGTAGCCCGTAAGGACCAGATGAGTAGCCCGCTGGCCTGTTCTAAAAATAGCTCAAATAGCAGCACTTACCAGTGAGCTGCCTCTATTTTTTAAATTGTATTTATTTACTAGCAAGCTGGTCTCGCTTTGCCCGACATTTTTAATTCTAAGAGAGACAAAACTCAAATAGAATTTGAAAATCCAAGAAAATATTTTAAAGACTTGGTCTTCACTTGTTTAAATAAATTCATTATTTTTTTTACTTTGCTTCTTATAACTTTCAGAAAGACAATTTTAGAGAAAAAATACAACCTTAAAAATGATTTTAGGATTGTTAAACACATATAAATGTTTACCTTTTGAATTCCTTCCTCTTCTTTCCTGACAATTTAAATCAATGTTCAAGTACATTTATTTTTTTAATTGTAAAGAATAATAAATACATTTTAATTTAATTCTTCATTTTAGCTTCTGTTTTTTCGACGAAGAATATTTGTGAAATATTTCTTCAAACTTATTATGATTCAAATTCAAAAAAATTATTCTGGCAAATCTAGAAAATCTGTAGAATCAAATTTAAATCTTATTTCAAAGTCTTTTGAATTTCTTTTAAAAATTTTGTTCTGGAAAATCTAGAAGAAATAATGATTTGTCTTTGTTAGAAATATAGCTTGGTCCAATTTGTTATATATTCTAACAACGTGTAGATTGGATTTTACCTATTTAAAACATGTCATCAAAATTCTAAAATTAATCTTAATCAGGAAAAATTACTAATGATGTTCCATAAATTATTTTTTTAAGTTTTTCTCTTCTTTTTTTCGGTTGAATTTTGAATTTTAAAGAGTCGAAATTGAAGATAAACTATGTTTCAAAATTGAATTGTCATTTTTTTCGTGTTTTCTCCTCTTTTAAACCGTTCAATTAAGTGTACATATCATTAATTATTAATAATAACATAGAGTTAAAGGTAAATTGAGCAAATTGGCTATTTCTGGCCATTTATTTAAGTGTGTATCAAACTGGTAGCCCTTCGCATTAATCACTACCCAAGAAGTAGCTCTTGCTTTCAAAAAGGTTGGTGACCCCTGCTTTAAAGCATAACCAAGCATGCATCACTATAGCTCTTGTCTCAAAGTAGGTGTACTGTCACCACCTGTCACATCACACCCTGACTTATTTTGTATTTTATACTGTTTTCCTGTGTGTAGTGTTTTACTTCTTGTCTTGCGCTCCTTTTTTTTTGGTATTTTCCTGTAGCAGTTTCATGTCTTCCTTTGAGCGATATTTCCCGCATCTACTTTGTTTTAGCAATCAAGAATATTTCAGTTGTTTTTATCCTTCTTTGTGGGGACATTGTTGATTGTCACGTCATGTTCGGATGTACATTGCTCCACAGTAAGTCTTTGCTGTCGTCCAGCATTCTGTTTTTGTTTACCTTGTAGCCAGTTCAGTTCAGTTGTTTTTATCCTTCTTTGTGGGACATTGTCGATTGTCACGTCATGTTCGGATGTACATTGTGGACGCCGTCTTTGCTCCACAGTAAGTCTTTGCTGTCGTCCAGCATTCTGTTTTTGTTTACCTTGTAGCCAGTTCAGTTCAGTTGTTTTTATCCTTCTTTGTGGGACATTGTCGATTGTCACGTCATGTTCGGATGTACATTGTGGACGCCGTCTTTGCTCCACAGTAAGTCTTTGCTGTCGTCCAGCATTCTGTTTTTGTTTACCTTGTAGCCAGTTCAGTTCAGTTGTTTTTATCCTTCTTTGTGGGGACATTGTTGATTGTCACGTCATGTTCGGATGTACATTGTGGACGCCGTCTTTGTTCCGCAGTAAGTCTTTGCTGTCGTCCAGCGTTCTGTTTTTGTTTACTTTGTAGCCAGTTCAGTTTTAATTTTGTTCTGCATAGCCTTCCCTAAGCTTCAATGCCTTTTCTTAGGGGCACTCACCTTTTGTTTATTTTTGGTTTAAGCATTAGACACCTTTTTACCTGCACGAAAAAGCATTAGACACGTTTTTTTTACCTGCACACTGCCTCCCGCTGTTTCTGACATCTACAAAGCAATTAGCTACCGGCTGCCACCTACTGATATGGAAGAGTATTACACCGTTACTTTGCTGAGCTCTAGACAGCACCGACACTCAACAACAACACATCATTTGCAGACTATAATTACTAGTGTGCAAAAAATATTTTTAACCCAAATAGGTGGATTTAGATAATCTCCCACGGCACACCAGACTGTATCTCACCGCGGCACAGTGGTTGAAAAACACTGCTCTATGGAACATCAACAGTTTAGGTGTTGCTTGCTTAAATAAAATAGTGAACATACTAGACAACTTGTCTTTTAGTAGTAAGTAAACAAAAAGACTGCTGACGTATGCAGTAAGGAGCACTATATTTTGTTAGGGGTGACACCGGTGAGCTATTGTGTCCCCCTACCGTGTGTAGTAATGCATTTTGAGCTATTCCTCATCCTCCAGTGATAATGTTACTTGTAAGAAACTTACTTTATCTTTCGCCATGGAGGCCAGGATTAGTGATTTAGACGTAGCTTTTTACTGGAGTTGTTGAAACGGCCACCCTCAGTGTGACCTGTATGGCTGTTGACCAAGTATGCATTGCATTCACTTCTGTGCGTGAAAAGCCGTAGATATTATGTGATTTAAGGTTTATTGGCGCTCTGTACTTCTCCCTACGTCCGTGTACTACTATATACAGCGGCGTATATAGTCATACATTGTACTTTTTCAAACCGATACCGATCTTTTCCGATATTACATTTTAAAGCATTTATTGGCCGATAATATCGGACTGCCGATATTATCGGAGTCTTGTTCACGAGTGGGGGAAGAGTGGATCGTGAGATCGACAGGTGGATCGGTGTGGCATCTTCAGTAATGCGGACGCTGTGGTGAAGAAGGAGCTGAGCCGGAAGGCAAAGCTCTCAATTTACCGGTCGATCTACGTTCCCATCCTCACCTATGGTCATGAGCTTTGGGTTATGACCGAAAGGACAAGATCACGGGTACAATGAGTTTCCTCCGCCGGGTGGCGGGTCTCTCCCTTAGAGATAGGGTGAGAAGCTCAAAGTAAAGCCACCGCTCCTCCGCAGATGAGGTGGTTCGGGCATCTGGTCAGGATGCCACCCGAACGCCTCCCTGGGGAGGTGTTTAGGGCATGTCCGACTGGTAGGAGGCCAACCCAGGACACGTTGGGAAGACGATGTCTCCCGGCTGGCCTGGGAACGCCTCAGGATCCCCTGGGAAGAGCTGGACGAAGTGGCTGGGGAGAGGGAAGTCTGGGCTTCTCTGCTTAGGCTGCTGCCCCCGCGACCCAACCTCGGATAAGCGGAAGAAGATGGATGGGCATGACGGCGCGCCGTCACGTCGTGACATAGCTGTTTTTACGAGCAGAGGAGCATGTTGGGCAGCGCACACACACAGAGTACTTACAAGCAGACACAGTGTGTAGACAGAAAAGGGA
>NC_084744.1:7539586-7557086 GCF_033978785.1 Entelurus aequoreus
GAATTCCGGCTTCAATCCATCATGCTTATTAGCATATGATTTGGCCTGATTAGCATATTGATGAACATGGAAATGGCGTATACCGTATTTCCTTGAATTGGCGCAGGGAATATAGTATTCGCACGTCTAGAATTACTGCCGGGTCAAACTCGTTTCTCAAAATAATTAACGCACGCTTGGCCTTATCGCCGGTTCATTATTGACGCCGGATCAAGTTCGTTTCGCAAAATATTAATTTTATTATCGCATGTCTATAATTTTCGCCGGGTCAAACTCGTTTCGCAAAATATTTAGCATATGGCTAGAACATCTGCCCGGGTCAAATTCGTTACGTCACGAGTGACGCTTTACCTGTCCTCATTTTCAAAATGGAGGAAGCTGCTTTCAATAGTTTGCAATCGCACAAAGGAAAAAAGATAAAGAGCTATTCAGTAGGATTTAAGGTCCAAGCTATTGAATACCGGTACAGTATGCTAAAAAGAACAGTAAGCAGCTATGTTTTATTAATATTAATATTTATTAAGTGTCAAATACTGTATGAGTCATTAAAGGCCTACTGAAAGCCACTACTACCGACCACGCAGTCTGATAGTTTGTATATCAATGATGAAATCTTAACATTGCAACACATGCCAATACGGCCGGGTTAACTTATAAAGTGACATTTTAAAATTCCCGGGAAATATCCGGCTGAAACATCGCGGTATGATGACGTATGCGCGTGACGAAGTCCGAGTAACGGAAGTTATGGTACCCCGTAGAATCCTATACAAAAAGCTCTGTTTTCATTTCATAATTCCACAGTATTCTGGACATCTTTTGCAATTTTTTTAATGAACAATGAAGGCTGCAAAGAAGACAGTTGTAGGTGGGATCAGTGTATTAGCAGCGGACTACAGCAACACAACCAGGAGGACTTTGTTGGAGCGCTAGCCGCGCTAGCCGCCGACTTCACCTTGACTTCCTACGTCTCCGGGCCGCCAAATGCATCGGGTGAAGTCCTTCGTCCTTCTGCCGATCGCTGGAACGCAGGTGAGCACGGGTGTTGATGAGCAAATGAGGGCTGGCTGGCGTAGGTGGAGAGCTAATGTTTTTAGCATAGCTCTGTGCAGTCCGGTTGCTAAGTTAGCTTCAATGGCGTCGTTAGCACAGCATTGTTAACCTTCGCCAGCCTGGAAAGCATTAACCGTGTATTTACATGTCCACGGTTTAATAGTATTGTTGATTTTCTATCTATACTTCCAGTCAGGGGTTTATTTCTTTTGTTTCTATATGCAGTTAAAGCAAGATGCTATCACGTTAGCTCGTAGCTAAAGCATTTCGCCGATGTATTGTCGTGGAGATAAAAGGCACTGAATGTCCATTTCGCGTTCTCGACTCTCATTTTCAAGAGGATATAGTATCCCAGGTGGTTTAAAATACAATTCTGTGATCTACAATAGAAAAAGGAGAGTGTGGAATCCAATGAGCCAGCTTGTACCTAAGTTACGGTCAGAGCGAAAAAAGATACGTCCATCGCTGCCTCTCAAGTCCTTCACTGTAACGTTCCTCATCTACGAATCTTTCATCCTCGCTCAAATTAATGGGGTAATCGTCACTTTCTCGGTCCGAATCTCTCTCGCTCCATTGTAAACAACGGGGAATTGTGAGGAATACTAGCTCCTGTGACGTCACGCTACTTCCGCTACAGGCAAGGCTTTTTTTTATCAGCGAGCAAAAGTTGCGAACTTTATCGTCGATTTTCTCCACTAAATCCTTTCAGCAAAAATATGGCAATATCGCGAAATGATCAAGTACGACACATAGAATGGATCTGCTATTCCCGTTTAAATAAAAAAATATAATTTCAGTAGGCTTTTAAATGACTCCCGCCTCCTGGTGGTAGAGGGCGCTGCCGCGCTAGTGATCCTTCTTGCGACTTCCGGTACTGCAGAAGAAGTGACTACACGCAGCAAGAGATTTTTTTTTTTTTTTTCTCTCGCCTGAACTTTTACTTTTAACATGGAGGATTACATACCGGTATCTAAAATAAAACAGTTTTCTAAACTGGACTTTCAATGGAAGCAGGAGGTAATAACTAAAGGAATATCTCCAGAGAGACTTTTAAAACTGAAGAAAGAAAATAATGAAGACTTCTATAACCAAGTTATCGATGCTTTTGGTCAGAAGGAGCTGCAAATGGACTCCATTTATAAGTACAGGTAAGACCATAATAACGTTTTTTTATTAAATGTGCTTTTCATGATGGGTTGCTTACATCACACTCAAAGCGCATTCCTTTTGGTAAACGCCGGAGTGAGAAGAGGTTTTAAAATAATTACCGCATGCACGGCCATCCCGCCGGCTTCCGGTAAACGCCGGAGTGACAGGAGGTTTTAAATTAATTAGCGCCCCTGCGGCTATTCAAGGAAATACGGTAGGTTGTTGTCGTACATACACTCTCACGTCCTCTATTCCGGTGTTTTTCAACCTTTTCTGAGCTAAGGCACTTTTTTTCATTAAAAAAAAAAATACGGAGTCACACCACCAGCAGAAAAGGTTAAAAAAATGAAACTCCACCAGGTTGTTGTGCCTTATGTTGAGTTTGTTGTTGTTTCCTGTGTGTAGTGCTTTAGTTCTTGTGTTGCGCTCCTATTTTTTGGTGGCTTTTCCTGTTTTGTTGGTATTTTTCTGTGGCAGTTTCATGTCTTCCTCGAACGCTATTCCCGCACCTGCTTTGTTTTCGCAAAGCCGTCTGCTCCACACGCTGTAAGTTTTTGCTGTCGTCCAGCATTCTGTTTTTGTTTACTTTGTAGCCAGTTCAGTTTTACTTGTGTTTTGCATAGCCATCCCTATGCTTCAGTGCCTTTTTCCTAGCGGGACTTGCCTTTTGTTCATTTTTTGGTTTAAGCGTTACATACCTTTTTAACCTGCACGCTGTGCTCTGCATATCGGGATCACGACAAACCATCCTCGAGGCCGTTCCAACTTCTACAAAGTAATTAACGACTGTTGCGTCGAACAGCTCTTCCTCTCAGGGAATCTAAATCACTGGTCAATCCCAAGTTCTTTCGATGACATACGCTGAGTAAGAAGGACCATCAAGACAGAATTTGAATATTTTCAAGTTTTACTAAAGCTCTAGGACAGGGATCACCAACCTTTTTGAAACCAAGAGCTACTTCTTGGGTACTGATTAATGCGAAGGGCTACCAGTTTGATACACACTTAAATAAATTGCCAGAAATAGCCAATTTGCTCAATTTACCTGTAACTCTATGTTATTAATAATTAATTATATTTACACTTAATTGAACGGTTTAAAAGAGGAGAAAACACGAAAAAAAATGACAATTACATTTTGAAACATAGTTTATCTTCAATTTCGACTCTTTAAAATTCAAAATTCAACCAAAAAAAAGAAGAGAAAAACTTAAAAAAATAATTTATGGAACATCATTAGTAATTTTTCCTGATTAAGATTAATTTTAGAATTTTTATGACATGTTTTAAATAGGTTAAAAATCCAATCTACACTTTGTTAGAATATATAACAAATTGGACCAAGCTATATTTCTAACAAAGACAAATCATTATTTTTTCTGGATTTTCCAGAACAAAAATTTTAAAAGAAATCCAAAAGACTTTGAAATAAGATTTAAATTTGATTCTACAGATTTTCTAGATTTGCCAGAATATTTTTTTTGAATTTTAATCATAATAACTTTGAAGAAATATTTCACAAATATTCTTCATCGAAAAAACAGAAGCTAAAATGAAGAATTAAATTAAAATGTATTTATTATTCTTTACAATAAAAAAAATAAATTTACTTGAACATTGATTTAAATTGTCAGGAAAGAAGAGGAAGGAATCTAAAAGGTAAAAAGGTATATGTGTTTAAAAATCCTAAAATCATTTTTAATGTTGTATTTTTTCTCTAAAATTGTCTTTCTGAAAGTTATAAGAAGCAAAGTAAAACAATTAATGAATTTATTTAAACAAGTGAAGACCAAGTCTTTAAAATATTTTCTTGGATTTTCAGATTCTATTTGAGTTTTGTCTCTCTTAGAATTAAAAATGTCGGGCAAAGCGAGACCAGCTTGCTAGTAAATAAATACAATTTAAAAAATAGAGGCAGCTCACTGGTAAGTGCTGCTATTTGAGCTATTTTTAGAACAGGCCGGCGGGCTACTCATCTGGTCCTTACGGGCTACCTGGTGCCCGCGGGCACCGCGTTGGTGACCCCTGCTTTAGGAGGTCAACTTAACCAATACATTCATATCGGCTACTCCAGTTGATCTGACATTCAAACGGAAAAGCCAACTTCTTGCACACAAAGACAGCCCTCCTCCCTCCCCCTCGCAACACTGATAAGGAAGATTTGGGGGTTTGGTTTCACATTCCTGATGGTTTAAGACACTAAGCAGACAAGCTGAAGACAAAGAGAGACTGGTAGAATATACAAAGGAAAAGTACTAGCTACTCTAAACATGGCTATGTAAAAAGAAATAACTCTTAAACATATATGCATCCTCCACACTACCTGCTGCCACCTTCTGGTATGGAGTATTACACGGTTACAGCTCTATACAGCACAGGCACTAGACAACGGCACATTATTATAATTATTGATTTGCATAAGATTTGCAAATACAAAATTTCGTTTTTTACTCAATATGACAGTCAAAAAGCAATACAAATTTATTCCTACATAACTTTAAAACCAAACATGCAAAATGTCTAATAATGCCTGGAATAATGTGTCTTTGTGAGTTTTACTAAAAAAATGTTATTAGTAAGGTTTGCAAAGACATAAATTAGGTTGTTTTACTCAATATGACAGTATAACTGTCATACTAAATATGAAAGTTATATAAACATAACTCCAAAACCAAACATGAAATATGTGTAAAAATGCCTGAAATAATGTATCTGTGAGTTTTAAGACAAAAGCTGTCTTTGATCCTACCAAGAAGAAGGCTTGTAAAACTCCACTGTGCAGGATGGGAAGCAACATGAAGGTGTTCTGTTTCTTTGATGTATTGTAATCCACAGAAAGATTTTGTCTTGACCCGAGAACTACAAAGCGGAGAGAAAGCAGGACCTGCCCAAGTTCCAGGCACCTCTTCTTTGAACTCTTTTACAACCTTTTCTTTGAACTCTTTTATCAATCGATCAATCAATGTTTATTTATATAGCCCTAAATCACAAGTGTCTCAAAGGGCTGCACAAGCCACGACGACATCCTCGGTTCAGAGCCCACATAAGGGCAAGGAAAAACTCACAACCTTTACGACCTTTTCTTTGAACTGTTTGTAATCAAAGGCGATGGCTGTTTACGACCCCCCCTCCCTTAGAAACAGCTGTTGCCATGTAATCAGGGAAAGTCCAAATAAAAGAGGAGGCGTACAATCTTTCGTCAGAGCGTGTTGGGAGACTGTGCAAGAGTACAGCCCAGACGTTTCTCCTCATTGAGCCAAATTTAATTCTGTCTCTGTTTAATTCCTTGCTTCTTGTCTTGTTTAATAGATGTCATCAGTGTTTGAACCTGACAGTTATTGAAACATAACTCCTAAACCATACATGCAAAATGGCTAGTGATGCCCGAAATAATGTATCTTTGTGAGTTTTAAAAGAAACATAAGATTTTGTAAGGTTTGCAAATACAAAATGTTGTTTTTTACTCAATATGACAGTCATGTTCTTAGAATCCTGAGATAATGCGAACGAAGCAATACAAATGTATTCCAACCTAACTTTACAAACAAACAAAATGTCTAATAATGCCTGGAATAATGTGACTTTGTGAGTTTTATTTTAAAAAATTATCTTTTGTAAGGTTTGCAAAGACATAAATTAGGTTGTTTTACTCAATATGACAGTATAACTGTCATACTAAATATGAAAGTTATATAAACATAACTCCAAAACCAGACATGAATGTGGAAGTTGCTTCCTAGCAGTCAACAGATGATTAGATTAACACGTACCACCTGTGAAATCTAATCACCTGCCAGCTGTGTCTCGCCGTCAGCACTGCCACGCCCCCGTCTGATGGCGCTCTGTCCTCAGCACCATGGACAGAGGCGGTGACCTTTGCTCCTGCAGACAGCGCTGGCCACGCCTCCCTCCACAATGAAATATGTGTAAAAATGCCTGAAATAATGTATCTATGTGGGTTTTAATAGAACACCCGAGTGTTTCTGTAAGGTTTCGAAATGGTGTTTTTACTCAATATGACAGTATAACTGTCACGCTCAATATGACAGTTATTTACGGCACACCAGACAATATCTCACGCCGTGGCACAGTGGTTGAAAAACACCGCTCTATTCCTTTTCTTTCCGTCGCTCCTGGAAGAAGTCCACCTTTTCCCCCCCAGGGAGTGTTTGTTGGGGTGTGAGGTGAGGCTGGAGGCAGTGGTAATTGGAGTTTGTCAGAGGGCACCAGCGGATGTTTATCTCTTCATGTTGGAGTTGATGTATAGCTGCTCCTCGGTGTGTGCTTGCTGGGAAGGAACGCCAGTCAATCGAGTGTCCTCTCAAGGGATGCGGGTGCTTAACGACAGCTCTTCCACTAATCATGCCTGCATTCATTAAATGGGGACCTTTTTAATGCACCTGCTCCGATATTCTCTTGTCTTCTTAAAGGGGAACTGCCCTTTTTTTTGGTGGGCGGGGGGTATTTAGTCTATCATTCACAATCATTTATGTAAGACAAGAACACATACGTTTTTGTCGCAAAGTCACTGTCATGATGTTTTAGTTATGTTCTGTTAGTTTAACTCCGTAGTTCCTGTTTTTGTGCACTCTTGTTTGTTTTGGTTGCCATGGTGGCATATGATTTTCACCTGCCGCTGGTGTACACATGCTCACCTGGCTCTAATCAGGAGACTATTTAAACCACCTTTGCCAGTTAGTCGGCCTGGCGTCATTGCTCGTTTCAGGTCTGATTCTATAGTTATGCTAGTTATTGGTTTCATGCCACAGTCTCATAGTTGTTCCGTGCCATAATTCATGTTAGTTGTTTCATGCCACAGTTCCATAGTTGTTCCGTGCCATAGTTCATGTTAGTTGTTTCATGCCACAGTCTCATAGTTGTTCCGTGCCATAGTTCATGTTAGTTGTTTCATGCCACAGTTTCATAGTTGTTCCGTGCCATAGTTCATGTTAGTCGTTTCATGCCACAGTTTCATAGTTGTTCCGTGCCATAGTTCATGTTAGTTGTTTCATGCCACAGTTTCATAGTTGTTCCGTGCCGTAGTTCATGTTAGTCATTTCATGTCACAGTTTCATAGTTGTTCCATGCCATAGTTCATGTTAGTTGATTCATGCCACAGTTTCATAGTTGTTCCATGTCATAGTTCATGTTATTTGTTTCAAGCCACAGTTTCATAGTTGTTCCATGCCCTAGTTCATGTTAGTTGTTTCATGCCACAGTTTCATAGTTGTTCCGTGCCATAGTTCATGTTAGTTGTTTCATGCCACAGTTTCATAGTTGTTCCATGCCATAGTTCATGTTAGTTGTTTCATGCCACAGTCTCATAGTTGTTCCGTGCCATAGTTCATGTTAGTTGTTTCATGCCACAGTTTCATAGTTGTTCCGTGCCATAGTTCATGTTAGTCGTTTCATGCCACAGTTTCATAGTTGTTCCGTGCCATAGTTCATGTTAGTTGTTTCATGCCACAGTTTCATAGTTGTTCCGTGCCATAGTTCATGTTAGTTGTTTCATGCCACAGTCTCATAGTTGTTCCATGCCATAGTTCATGTTAGTTGTTTCATGCCACAGTTTCATAGTTGTTCCGTGCCATAGTTCATGTTAGTTGTTTCATGCCACAGTTTCATAGTTGTTCCGTGCCATAGTTCATGTTAGTTGTTTCATGCCACAGTTTCATAGTTGTTCCGTGCCATAGTTCATATTAGTTGTTTCATGCCACAGTCTCATAGTTGTTCCATGCCATAGTTCATGTTAGTTGTTTCATGCCACAGTCTCATAGTTGTTCCATGCCATAGTTCATGTTAGTCGTTTCATGCCACAGTCTCATAGTTGTTCCATGCCATAGTTCATGTTAGTTGTTTCATGCCACAGTCTCATAGTTGTTCCGTGCCATAGTTCATGTTAGTTGTTTCATGCCACAGTCTCATAGTTGTTCCGTGCCATAGTTCATGTTAGTTGTTTCATGCCACAGTTTCATAGTTGTTCCGTGCCATAGTTCATGTTAGTTGTTTCATGCCACAGTCTCATAGTTGTTCCGTGCCATAGTTCATGTTAGTTGTTTCATGCCACAGTCTCATAGTTGTTCCGTGCCATAGTTCATGGTAGTTGTTTCATGCCACAGTTTCATAGTTGTTCCATGCCATAGTTCATGTTAGTTGTTTCATGCCACAGTTTCATAGTTGTTCCGTGCCATAGTTCATGTTAGTCGTTTCATGCAACAGTTTCATAGTTGTTCCGTGCCATAGTTCATGTTAGTCGTTTCATGCCACAGTTTCATAGTTGTTCCATGCCATAGTTCATGGTAGTTGTTTCATGCCACAGTTTCATAGTTGTTTCGTGCCATAGTTCATGTTAGTTGTTTCATGCCACAGTCTCATAGTTGTTCCGTGCCATAGTTCATGTTAGTTGTTTCATGCCACAGTTTCATAGTTGTTCCGTGCCATAGTTCATGTTAGTTGTTTCATGCCACAGTCTCATAGTTGTTCCGTGCCATAGTTCATGTTAGTTGTTTCATGCCACAGTTTCATAGTTGTTCCATGCCATAGTTCATGTTAGTTGTTTCATGCCACAGTCTCATAGTTGTTCCGTGCCATAGTTCATGTTAGTTGTTTCATGCCACAGTCTCATAGTTGTTCCGTGCCATAGTTCATGTTAGTTGTTTCATGCCACAGTCTCATAGTTGTTCCGTGCCATAGTTCATGTTAGTTGTTTCATGCCACAGTTTCATAGTTGTTTGTTTCTTGCTATGCTATAGTTTATGCTAGTTGTTTGCTTCACGCTATTGTCACGCAACCCTCTACGTAAGTCTTGTTTATTTCATGCCACAGTTAAGAGAGTTTTTGCCTGTTATTTTGTAGTTAGATTAATAAATTTGTTCCTACCTGCAAGCCTTGTCCGGAATAGTCCGTTTGCATCCCGGGAGAACAAACCTCGCAGTAAACTGTGAAAACCCTCTTATGACAGTCACCAGCCTTGGCGTCACTATAGACCAATGTTCTTCAACCTTTTGTGAGCCAAGGCACATTTTTTTCATTAAACAAGTCCAGAGGCACACCATGTTAGAATAATTATGTGTAAGTTATCACACAACTCTTATGCTTAAAGGCCGTTGCTATAGTTATTAGCTATTGTGCTCAAGTTGTACTTTTCTATGAGAGCAGCCAGCATGGATGACTAGAACAGACAAGTCATTGTATTGTCTGCTCGCGGAAAACAAACATCCTAATCTACGATTTGACTCCCTCGAATGGCCTTGACGTTGTGAACAACAGGAACGGGCTGTTCTGAAAACACCCCCGAGGACACCTCAATGATGGACGCTTTTGACCTCCCTCCCTCCTCAACGACACCTGGAGGCGAACTTTTGCTTGCATGCAGAACGGCCCCAGGCTTATGGACACTACATCAACACACCCAAGACAATGGGTACATACACACACACCCCCTCCCACACCCCACGCCTTCACCACCGCTTGTTTCCCCTCAGGGTGATGGACAGCTGGCAGTGCTTCATAGCAGCAGTCGACCTCCAGGGCCCCAACTCCCCTCTACCCCCCCCTCTGTTGCGAGTTGTCGTGTTTATGTGTGCATTGCATGGAGGTTTTTTCCCACTCCAGACTCGGCCCCCTTAGGAGCCCAGTCTAGATTGTATTTTTTTACTCATCTTCTTCCCCAGCGTTTTACCTTTTTCTTATCTTTTACGGGGCGCCTTTGGCGACCCATCAGCGTTCCTGTTCTGTAACCCTGTACACTGTTTGTTTGTCTAATCTTGAACGGGTTTGTGCTGAAAACATAGTTTCATTGTACTTGTGCAATGACAATAAAGTCCTCTCCTATCCTATCCTGTCCTATTCTATCTGTGCAAGGACAAAACTTGTCATCAGTCACGGCATATGAGGGGTTGCCTCACCGCAGATATTTTGTTTGTCTTAGCCCACTAACAGCCAAGGACTTCAAGGACCTCAACGAACATAAGACGACAGCACGCAGAGGAAGCAGAGACAAGGCAATCACAAGGCCCCCAGCACATTCCGTCACGTATTGTGCGTACTGGAAGCTGCTTTGCATGAAATGTGTGGCCACTCCTTTTAGAGGATAAATAGATAAATAGAGGAGCATGTGGGCTGGACTTTAGAGCGTAGGTTGTTTCTGTAACTAGAGTACAGCCCAAAACGTCTCTCATTGAGCAAAATTGAACTCTGTCTCTGCATGATTCCTTGCTTCTTGTCTGTTTAATAGATGTCATCAATGTTTGAACCAGACAGGCAACCAGCAGAATATATTAAAAAATTAAGCTCAGCAGCCGATATTGACAGTAAAAAGTTGTTGTCGCAGTTGTTAGATATGAAATTAGACCATAACCAAGCATGCATCAATATAGCTCTTGTCTCAAAGTAGGCGTACTGTCACGTAGGGCTTGGCGATATATGGAATATACTCGATATATATCGCGGGTTTGTCTCTGTGCGATATAGAAAATGTCCATGAAGTTATCAATATTTGACTGCAGTCTATATTGAACAGCATGCCAGATTGAGCAGTGATAAAGCCTGTCTTGCATCAACACCCACTGGAAGTGTTCAAAGGGGTAAGCGCTGGAAAAAGAAGAGCAGATGAATGAATGAAGGAGTGCTCCATGCGCCATGTGACAGTAGCAGTGTGTGCCTAAAGGGGCATGAAGCCACATTGTTGGCCGACTGCTTCTCATTTGTATTCAAGTTGCGTGGCAGCTGCCGTCAAGATACTTTGGCTTCACATTCTCCTGCACGTTGACAAACAAGTGTCCAATTGGATTGCGGCGACGCATTTGACAACGAGCCGATTGTGCGCCGGTGCTCAAGTGACCGCCGCAGATGAAGAAGTCGGAGATCCATTCTCTCCCAATGCTGGCAGACAGTCTGTTATATGTGCCTGCTGGGCTGCTGCAATATGTCTGCTTTCTTCATGCAGGACAACACAAGTCCTGTGCTGCTACAATATTGTGGAATAGCCTTCATTTCTAAGAACAAGAATAGACTGTCGAGTTTCAGATGAAAGTTCTCTTTTTCTGGCCATTTTGAGCGTTTAATTGACCCCACAAATGTGATGCTCCAGAAACTCGATCTGCTCAAAGGAAGGTCAGTTTTGTAGCTTCTGTAACGAGCTAAACTGTTTTCAGATGTGTGAACATGATTGCACAAGGGTTTTCTAATCCTCAATTAGCCTTCTGAGCCAATGAGCAAACACATTGTACCATTAGAACACTGGAGTGATAGTTGCTGGAAATGGGCCTCTATACACCTATGTAGATATTGCACCAAAAACCAGACATTTGCAGCTAGAATAGTAATTTACCACATTAGCAATGTATAGAGTGTATTTCTTTAAAGTTAAGACTAGTTTAAAGTTATCTTCATTGAAAAATAAGGACATTTTAATGTGACCCCAAACTTTTGAACGGTAGTGTATATATATATATGTATATGTACTGCATGTATGTATGTATATATGTATATGTACTGCATGTATGTGTATATATAATGTATATGTACTGCATGTATGTGTATGTGTGTGTGTGTATGTATTAAATATATATATATATATATATATATATATATATATATATATATATATATATATATATATATATATATATATATATATATATACATATATGTGTATATATATATATATATATATATATATATATATATATATATATATATATACATATATGTGTATATATATATATATATATATATATATATATATATATATATATATATATATATATATATATATATATATATATATATATACACATATATGTATATATATATATATATATATATATATATATATATATATATATATATATATATATATATATATATACACATATATGTATATATATATATATATATATATATATATATATATATATATATATATATATATATATATATATATATATATATATATATATATATATATATATATATATATATATATATATATATATATATATATATCAGTGACGTGCAGTCAGGAGAGGCAGGTGAGGCAGGGCCTCACGTGCCATCATGGAAAGAAAAAAAATGTAAAAAGAAAAAAAAAAACTACAAAAAATTAAATTGTTATATGTATCCAGTGATTATTCTATAAAGTTATTTTCCATTTAACTTCACCACTTTTAGATTATTTTTATTCAAAATCGCTGAATTTTCACATTTGCCGTTCAAATACTGAGAAGAGACTTGCGGTGAGTCAGCAGCCAGTTGAGCCTCACCATGGATTGCGCAATGACTCAGCTAACTGCTGGCCTGCTGTGCAGTGAGAGCGTATTGCTATATGAATTATATTATACATTTCCATAGTTTAGTTAGCTGAGGTATATAATGTACAGTGTATTTTGTCAACAACTGTATGTGTGTAACACATTTCTTGTGCTGAGCAATCATAAAACGGCTGCGAAGACGCACTGGCTGAGGCTCGCAGTAATCCCGCCTCCTGGTGGTAGAGGGCGCTAGTGATCCCAGGGTTCATTTATGCAACTACTCGGCTGCAGAATAAGTGACAACAAGCAGCAACAGTTAGCAATCGTTTATTTTTTCTCTCGCGTGGACTTTTAACATGGAGGATTACATATCTAGAATAAAACAGTTTTCTAAACTGGACTTTCAATCCAAGCAGGAGGTAATAATTAAAGGAAGATCTCCATCAAGACAGAGAGACTTTTAAAACTGAAGAAAGATAAGGAAGACTTCTATAAACAAGTTATCGATGCTTTTATTCTGAAGAAAGGTAAGACCATAATAACGTTTTTTTTATTAAATGTATTTTTGTGTGCTACAGTTTGTATGTGTAAAGTTAAAGTTAAGTTAAAGTACCAATGATTGTCACACACACACACGAGGTGTGGTGAAATTTGTCCTCTGCATTTGACCCATCCCCTTGTTCACCCCCTGGGAGGTGAGGGGAGCAGTGAGCAGCAGCGGCGCCGCGCCCGGGAATAATTTTTGGTGATTTAACCCCCAATTCTAACCCTTAATGCTGAGTGACAAGCAGGGAAGAATGCTGGTATGAGCTTTTAAACATAACCCGTTAACTGCTGCCAATCAAATGGTGAATAAGATACTCTTTAGGGTTCATATGTTTGTAAATCTGACTGTGATGAAGTCAGTGCCTCACCAGCCATGAACCTCACCACACGTCACTGATATATATATATATATATATATATATATATATATATATATATATATATATATATATATATATATATATATATATATATATATATATATATATATATATATATATATATATATATATATATATATATACATACACAGGGGTTATGTTCCTAAAAATACCCGCTTTAAGTGAAATTCATGTAGCAGAAGTTTCTTTCTATTTTTTACATGTGTTTTCGTTCATTATATATATTTTTTCGTTTACACTATATGTTTTTCAAATTTACAGGATGTTTTTTTAATTTAATGTGCATGTTTTTTTCATTTACAGGTTGTTGTTTTTTTATTTATTATGTTTTTTTCGTTTACAGTACTGTACAGTATTTGTTTTTTCGTTTCTTATATATGTTCTAAGGCTGTAAAGCTCCCAATCACACACTTTATAAACCTTTCTCAGACAGGCATTAACATTTTCTCACATTTCTCTTGTTTAAACACTCCCAAAGTTCAAACCTTAGTGGATAAAAAAGAAAAAAGTATTAAAGAATGAAACCAAAGGTCAAAACCTGTTTTAGGCCAAAACATTTATTTGATAAGTGGTTCGGAAAATGAATGAATGAATATTTAAACGTCCCTCCATCCATTTGCTTCCGCTTTATCCAGGGCAAGGTATAAACATTTTCCTATGAAAATAAAAATATGATAGCTTTTAGAAAAAATTACACACACAAAAAAAAATCAGTGTAACAGCGAGGCCGTGTAAAGTGAACTGCGTTGTAGCGAGGGAACACTGTATCTTGAAAATGGTCTGTAAAACATCATCTTTGACCAAAGAACCAACTTTACATGTAGAAATGTAGAAAACAAATCATAATACGACCTCTTTAAAGTCTTGTAATGTTGGTAAAAGTGTATCTTTCTGTCCTTTAGAACCTGCAACTAAGACCGGTTTTGTCCTGGTTGAGCTGCGCAAAAATTCACAATGCAGTCAAAAAGTCAACCTATTGGTCCCGAGTCATCAGGAGACGATGCACAGGCGTGCATCATCAGTGTAACCGTGGAAACCAGAACCATGTCTCCTGATGACGTCCCCAAGAGGCAGCATGTAAAAGACTAAAAAGAATGGGACCTAACATTGAGCCTTGGGGAACACCCAGTGGGGGACATACAGTATATTCAAACTTGCATAAAAACATAGATGATTTAGAACTTTCTAAATCAGGGGTGTCAAACTCATTTTAGCTCAGGGGCCACATGGAGGAAAATCTGTGCACACACGGGCCGGATTATTAAAATCATGGCATTAAAACTAAAAAATAAAGACAATTTCAGATTGTTTTTCTTTGCCTTACTTTGGCCAAAAATAGAACAAACACATTTTAAAAATGTCACAATAAATATATAGAAAAAAATACTGGCAGCGATCCATGAAGGAAAGAAGAAAGTGAATGAATGTTTATACCTGAATAAATTTAAATTAAATTGTTCTCTTTTGTATTATTTTTTTTAATGAATGAAGTAACGTTTATGACAACTTTTGTCCAAAACACAATATAGAATGTGAGATATAACAGGATGATGCATAAGTTCATCATTTGTTTTCAAAACGCTTACAAAAAAAGTGGGACCCCAAAAATTTACTGTGGGACCCCATTTTTATGACTTGATGGGGTCCCTTGTACCCCATTTTGAAAATTCCTAGCGCCAACACTGATGGTGTCAGGTTCAAACACCGATGACATCTGTTAAACAGACAAGAAGCAAGGAATTAAGCAAACAGAGACAGGATTCAATTTAGCTCAATGAGGAGAAACGTTTGGGCTGTACTCTTTGCACAGTCTTCCACCACGCTCTGACGAAAGGATTGCACGCCCCCTCTTTTATTTGGACTTTCCCTGATTACATGGCAACATCTGCTTCTAAAGGGAGAGGGGGTCGTAAACAGCCGTTGCCCTCGGTCACAAAACAGTTCAAAGAAAAGATGCCCGGAGGTGGCGTCAGGTCCTGCTTCCTCTCCGCTTTGTAGATCTCGGGTCAAGACAAGATGTTCCCGTGGATTACTATAGATCTGTCATGATCCGTGGCCGGATCATGTTTTGTTTAGTTATGTTCTGTTAGTTTTGGATTTCCTTAGTTCCTGTTTTGTGCACTTCTGGGTTTGTTTTGGTTACAATGGGCACTAATTGGTTTCACCTGCCTCTGATTAGTGTTCGGCACGTTCACCTGCTGCCGAGCACTCATCAGAGAGCTATTTATTCACGTTGCTCGCCACACTCGGGCGTGCGTCATTGTTTGCTGCGAGCAACAGGCACGAAGGTTCATGTCTTGTTTCTATGTCCTTGAGTCCTATGATAAGTTTGTACCTTAGCGTCACGTGCGACCTTCGGTTTGCTTTCTGTTTTTCGGTATGTGTTATGATTTGCGAAGATGAAATCATATCCTACCTTCGCGCTGTCGTCCGGAGTTGTCCCTCTGCATCCCAGGAGAACAACCCCGCAGTAAGCTGCGATCCACACCGTGACAAGATCAAAGAAACCGACACCTTCATGTCGCTTCCCATCCTACAGAGTGGAGTTTTGCAAGCCTTTTGCTTGGTAAAATTTAAGACAGCTTTTGTCCTCTCACGAAAGGATTGCACGCCTCCTATTTTATTTGGACTTTCCCTGATTACATGGCAACAGCTGTTTCTAAAGGGAGGGGTGGTCGTAAACAGCCGTTGCCCTCGGTCACAAAACAGGTCAAAGAAAAGATGCCTGGGGCTTGCGTCAGGTCCTGCTTCCTCTCCGCTTTGTAGATCCCGGGACAAGACAAGATCTTCCTGTGGATTACGATACATCAAAGAAACAGAACACCTTCATGTCGCTTCCCATCCTACACAGTGGAGTTTTGCAAGCCTTTTGCTTGGTAAGATCAAAGACAACTTTTGTCCTCTCACGAAAGGATTGCACGCCTCCTATTTTATTTGGACTTTCCCTGATTACATGGCAACAGCTGTTTCTAAAGGGAGGGGGGGTCGTAAACAGCCGTTGCCCTCGGTCACAAAACAGGTCAAAGAAAAGATGCCTGGGGCTTGCGTCAGGTCCTGCTTCCTCTCCGCTTTGTAGATCTCGGGACAAGACAAGATCTTCCTGTGGATTACGATACATCAAAGAAACAGAACACCTTCATGTCGCTTCCCATCCTACACAGTGGAGTTTTGCAAGCCTTTTGCTTGGTAAGATCAAAGACAGCTTTTGTCCTCTCACGAAAGGATTGCACGCCTCCTATTTTATTTGGACTTTCCCTGATTACATGGCAACAGCTGTTTCTAAAGGGAGGGGGGGTCGTAAACAGCCGTCGCCCTCGGTCACAAAACAGGTCAAAGAAAATATGCCTGGGGCTTGCGTCAGGTCCTGCTTCTTCTCCGCTTTGTAGATCTCGGGACAAGACAAGATCTTCCTGTGGATTACGATACATCAAAGAAACAGAACACCTTCATGTCGCTTCCCATCCTACACAGTGGAGTTTTGCAAGCCTTTTGCTTGGTAAAATCAAAGACAGCTTTTGTCCTCTCACGAAAGGATTGCACGCCTCCTATTTTATTTGGACTTTCCCTGATTACATGGCAACAGCTGTTTCTAAAGGGAGGGGGGGTCGTAAACAGCCGTCGCCCTCGGTCACAAAACAGGTCAAAGAAAAGATGCCTGGAGCTTGCGTCAGGTCCTGCTTCCTCTCCGCTTTGTAGATCTCGGGACAAGACAAGATCTTCCTGTGGATTACGATACATCAAAGAAACAGAACACCTTCATGTCGCTTCCCATCCTACACAGTGGAGATTTGCAAGCCTTTTGCTTGGTCAAATCAAAGACAGCTTTTGTCCTCTCACGAAAGGATTGCACGCCTCCTATTTTATTTGGACTTTCCCTGATTACATGGCAACAGCTGTTTCTAAAGGGAGGGGGGGTCGTAAACAGCCGTTGCCCTCGGTCACAAAACAGGTCAAAGAAAAGATGCCTGGGGCTTGCGTCAGGTCCTGCTTCTTCTCCGCTTTGTAGTCAAGTCAAGTCAAGTCAAGTCAACTTTATTTATATAGCACATTTTCAACAACTTTTTAGATTGAACCAAAGTGCTTTACAGGTTAAAAAAG
>NC_084744.1:7562086-7589586 GCF_033978785.1 Entelurus aequoreus
AGGCTGGTTTGGACAAAACTTTGTGAATGGCGAGAAAAGAAACACGCTGAAGCACTGGGAAATGGCGTAAACAAGATGTCAAGTAGGCTCCTCCTCTCCGAAATGGGTGTGCCCGTGTGTACAGGAAGTGATGTCATCAAAATAGAGGCGTTTGCAAATGGAGGTTTCACTCAATAGTAAAATATTGTACTCCTTGAACACGATATAAAGTGCTTGACAGTGCTGTGTCTCACACACAAACACACCCAGGAGGCCATGATTCAACTTTCTACTTATTAAAAAAGCAGAAACAACAACTGAACTGTCCTCAGTTGTCGCCGCCATGACGACACGCACACACATTGTCACTCGGAAGGGAGGTGAAGGGTGAGACGTTGTCAACAACGCTGTGGATAAACCACACTTCCATTGAACTTTGCTCTTTTTTTGGACTCGTATAGAGCTAGCTACACTAGAAAAATGTCAAAAAGGCTAAGAAAAAACACTTAAAAATCAAACAAAATAGTACAGTAGCTAATGCCCAAAATGGAAGCCTTTAATGGATTTAATCCATTTAATTTAAGGAGTTAAATGAGCTTATTTAAATGAAAGAGTTAAATGAGCTTAATTAATTTAAAGACTTAAATGACCTCATTTAAATTAAAGAGTTAAATGAGCGTATTTCAATTAATGAGTTAAATGAGCTTATTTAAATTAGAGAGTTACAGTAAATGTGCTTATTTAATTTAAAGAGTTGAATTAACTTATTTAAATTAAAGAGTTTAATGAGCTTATTTAAATTAAAGAGTTGAATGAACTTATTTAATTTAAAGAGTTAAATGAACTTATTTAAATTAAAAAGTTAAATGAACATATTTAAATTAAAGAGTTGAATGAACGTATTTAAATGAAAGATTTACAATTAACTTATTTAAATTAAAGAGTTAAATGAGCTTATTTAAATTAAAGAGTTAAATGAACTTGATTAAATTAAAGAGTGAAATGAACTTATTTAACTTAAAGAGTTAAATTTGCTTATTTAAAGTAAAGAGTTAAATGAACTTATTAAAATTAAAGAGTTGAATGAACTTGTTTAAAAAAAGAGTTAAATGAACTTATCTAAATTAAAGAGTTAAATGAGCTTATTTAAATTAAACAGTTAAATGAGCTTATTTAAATGAAAGAGTTAAATTAACGTATTTAATTTAAGGAGTTAAATTAAGTTATTTAAATTAAAGAGTTGAATGAACTTATTTAAATTAAAGACTGAAATTGAACTTATTTAAATTAAAGGGTTAAATAAGCTTATTTAAAAAGTTAAATGAACTTATTTAAATTAAAAAGTTAAATGAACTTATTAAAATTAAAGAGTTAAATGAACTTATTCCAATTAAAGAGTTAAATGAGCTTATTTCAATTAAAGAGTTAAATGAGCTTATTTCAATTAAAGAGTTAAATGAACTTATTAAAATTAAAGAGTTAAATTAACTTCTTTTAATTAAAGAGTTGAACTTCTTTAATAAAGAGTTAAAAGAGCGTATTTCAATTAACGAGTTAAATGAACTTATTTCAATTAAAGAGTTAAATGTACTTATTTAAAATGAAAGAGTTAGTTTTAGTGTAGTCTTTATTTGAAGGGACAATGCACAGAAACATGAAGCTCAAAGACAGATATGTTCTGTACCAGATTATAGCTAAATAGCTCATTTCCATCTGCAGTCCCTGGCTACCTAAATTAAAGGCATACAAAAATCATGCAGTAAAATTATGACAATAAAATCATACTATAGCATGTAATCAAATTAAGAATGAACGCATTTAAATTAAAGACTTGAATGAACGTATTTAAATTAAAGACTTAAAATTCCATCCATCCATTTTCTACTTAGAATTAACTTATTTCAATTAAAGAGTTAAATGAACTTGTTGAATTTAAAGAGTTAAATGTACTTATTTAAATGAAAGAGTTGAATGAACTTATTTCAATTAAAGAGCTAAATGAACTTATTTCAATTAAAGAGTTAAATGAACTTATTTCAATTAAAGAGTTAAATGTACTTATTTAAATGAAAGAGTTGAATGAGCTTATTACAATTAAAGAGTTAAATTAACTTATTCCAATTAAAAAGTTGAATTAAATTGATTAGATTAAAGAGTTAAATTAGCTTATTTAAATTAAAGAGTTGAATGAGCTTTTTTAAATTAAAGAGTTGAATGAGCTTATTTAAATTAAACAGTTAAATGAACTTATTTAAATGAAAGAGTTGAATGAGCTTATTACAATTAAAGAGTTGAATTAACTTATTCAAATTAAAAAGTTGAATTTAATTGATTAGATCAGAGAGTTAAATTAGCTTATTTAAATTAAAGAGTTAAATTAGCTTATTTAAATTAAACAGTTAAATGTACTTATTTAAATGAAAGAGTTGAGTGAGCTTATTACAATTAAAGAGTTAAATTAACTTATTCAAATTAAAAAGTTGAATTTAATTGATTAGATCAAAGAGTTAAATTAGCTTATTTAAATTAAAGAGTTAAATTAGCTTATTTAAATTAAACAGTTAAATGTACTTATTTAAATGAAAGAGTTGAGTGAGCTTATTACAATTAAAGAGTTAAATTAACTTATTCCAATTAAAAAGTTGAATTAAATTGATTAGATTAAAGAGTTAAATTAGCTTATTTAAATTAAAGAGTTGAATGAGCTTATTTAAATTAAACAGTTAAATGAACTTATTTAAATGAAAGAGTTGAGTGAGCTTATTACAATTAAAGAGTTAAATTAACTTATTCAAATTAAAAAGTTGAATTAAATTGATTAGATTAAAGAGTTAAATTAGCTTATTTAAATTAAAGAGTTAAATGAGCTTATTTAAATTAAACAGTTAAATGAACTTATTTAAATTAAAGAGTTAAATGAACTTGTTTTTAAAAAAAAGTTAAATAAATTTATTTAAATGAAATACTTAAATGCGCTTATTTAAACAAAAGAGTTAAATGAACGTATTTAAATTAATTTAATTTCATTTAAACGGCTGCACTGTGAGGCAATGCTTTTAATTGGACGATTCATTGGCTCACTTATTAATATTCATATATTAAATCCATTCATGTGAATCTGCCTGCGCTTTTATTGCTGGTAAGTGATTTGTGAGCGTGCGTTGACTGATGTAAGGCCAACTGCGTCGTGATGCAATTTCCGCATGTCCGTGATGAAATATAGCGTCTTCAAAATAAGCCACAAAAATACAGCGGGGGCCGCTTTTTAGCGTCCCTGATATATTTCCCAATTACCACTTCTGACGGGTCTATTTAAATAAAATACTTTTTATGGCCAAGAGTGTTTTTTTGTGTCTGCTGCTTAGTGCCCAGGATGCATTTGGAGATTAAAAAGCTTGCAGACACAAAGAGAGTGATGTGTTTTCTACATGTCTGCAGGACGCATCGTCCCCGGGTCCCTCGCCCTCCTCGCCAGGGGGGCCGAAGGTGGCCTCCATAACCTCGGAGCTGTTGGCCCACGCCAAGGTGCAGCTGCCTCTCAACATGTGAGTAGTTCTCCTTCCTGTAAACGACCCTATTTTACCGACTATAGAGCGTTCCGGTATATAAGCCACACCCACTACATTTTAGAAGAAATAAACATTTTCCATATATTAGCCGCACCCGACTATAAGTCGCAGATATGTACGTTGTGAAATGAGGTATTTACGCAGAAAATGTAAATGTTAGAAGATTTCTTTCCATACACAAATGTAATCGACAACCCCTAGCTCAGTAAAGTATGATGAGGTGGAACAAAATGACGTCAACCGGAGTGGGGTTCGAACCCAGTACCTTGAATTCCAAGTCAACAGTCGTGACCACTGAGCTATCCTCGGTCTTGTGTAGAGGTGATTGTGTTCTATACACAAATGTAATCGAGGACTCCTGGCTCAGTAAAATACGATGGAGGGGGAACAAAATGCTGTCAACCAGAGTGGGGCTTGAACCCAGCACCATACTTTCCTAGTCAACAGTGTTAACCACTAGGTCATGTTTAAAGTAGATTTTATTCCGTGCACAAATGTAATCAAGGATTCCTGGTATAGTAAAGTATGATGGAGGTGGAACAAAATACTGCCAACCACAGTGGAGTAAGTGTACTGTAAATGTTTGTAAATGTTTATATGCGTACCTTAATTGTTTTCAAACGTAGTCTGTAACAAGGCAGTAAAACGGCGGATCAAACAAAACAGAATGACTAATTAGACTTACTGAGGAATTTGTGAAACTGAAACAATCCAAAGAGAACGCCGTCGTAAGTTAATAATACTGACACAGACGCTCGTAAAGGTGTCACAATATCAGCTAATGCTAACGACGCTAGCTTACATTATGACATGGAAACACTCCTACAGACGCCATAGAATTGTTTTAGTTATATTGTAAAACTTGCAAACGTTGCTTGGAGCGATGAATGAAGACTCCATACGAGTAGAAACGCTATGGACGGTTATATTTTCGGTTTAAGGCATTTAAAAAAAAATTCAACCGGCAACACTTGCAGTGAACGAACTTGTCCAAAGATGGCGCCGTAGCACAAAAAACAACACACCTTTTCAATGTTTCTGCTTGTGTTAAAGGAAAACTATTGAAACACAAAACATTGGGGTTGTTAGCGAATAAAAATCTATGCACCGTTTTTATAAACCGTAGGGTTCAAAGCGGAGAAAAAGTAGCTGCTTATAATCCGTAATTTACGGTATATGATTCGTCAATCTATTCATTGACAAACACGACAACGAAAAGCTCAACTATCAACATTGCTTGGAGTAATAAATGAAGAATCCATACGAGTAGAAACGCTATGGACGGTTATATTTTCGGTTTAAGGCATTTAAAAAAAAATTCAACCGGCAACACTTGCAGTGAACAAACTTGTCCAAAGATGGCGCCGTAGCACAAAAAACAACACACCTTTTCAATGTTTCTGCTTGTGTTAAAGGAAAACTATTGAAACACAAAACATTGGGGTTGTTAGCGAATAAAAATCTATGCACCGTTTTTATAAACCGTAGGGTTCAAAGCGGAGAAAAAGTAGCTGCTTATAATCCGTAATTTACGGTATATGATTCGTCAATCTATTCATTGACAAACACGACAACGAAAAGCTCAACTATCAACATTGCTTGGAGTAATAAATGAAGAATCCATACGAGTAGAAACGCTATGGACGGTTATATTTTCGGTTTAAGGCATTTAAAAAAAATTTCAACCGGCAACACTTGCAGTGAACGAACTTGTCCAAAGATGGCGCCGTAGCACAAAAAACAACACACCTTTCCAATGTTTCTGCTTGTGTTAAAGGAAAACTATTGAAACACAAAACATTGGGGTTGTTAGCGAATAAAAATCTATGCACCGTTTTTATAAACCGTAGGGTTCAAAGCGGGGAAAAAGTAGCTGCTTATAATCCGTAATTTACGATATATGATTCGTCAATCTATTCATTGACAAACACGACAACGAAAAGCTCAACTATCAACATTGCTTGGAGTAATAAATGAAGAATCCATTCGAGGAGAAACGCTGTGGACGATAACAAGATGGAACGGCACTTGTACTTCCGGTTGAAAGCTCAGTTTGAACAGATAGTGCCATAGCACTAACAATAACACACTTTTTCTAGTGTATTTGCTAGTTTTTTTTAAATAATACTTCATCTGGTCGTCAGCGAAGGAAAAATACATACATTTGCTGCACTGTTTTATAAGACGCGGGTTTCAAAGCGTAGGGAAAAAAATGACGGCTTACAGTATGTGTTCAGCATTCTAAACAAGTGCAGTTCTCCTTTAAAGCATATTAAAAAGACGAGACAGGTACCAATGTATATTCTGTATTTTATACTAAATTCTTCATCCCTGCCTGTTTTTGGCGTTCTAAATATAAATATTTAAACATTTTTCCTGCATTATGCCCCAAACATATTGGCCATGTTCCACTTCTAAAAACCCCACATGATATATTCTTGGACTTTTCTTGAGCATATTATTCCCTGAGTGCACTTGTTTTTTTAATGCAGTGACAGTTGAACCTCTAGTGGTTAAGACTGTTGACTTAGAATGAAAGGTACCGGGTTCGAACCCCACTCCGGTTGGCAGTATTTTGTTCCACCTCATCATACTTTAGTGAGCCAGGGGCCGTAGATAACATTTGTGTATGGTAAGAAATCTACTCTTCACAAGACCGAGTCATGCTACTGTCGTACAAATCGTCACGAAGTGTAGCCAAAATATAAAAGTGATTTCATGGAGGAGATACAGTGGAGCCTCCATTTATGAACCCCTCTATTTGCAAACTTTGACCAACTTTTAGATGAAGTCAAATGTCCTTCGATGCTTCTTCCATTCATTTTGTGTCACGCCTGCAGGCAAAAAGCAGGGCACAGCATTGTTGAGGAGGCGGAGCCCTCCAGTCACTTGCTGCACTACACTACTAGTCACTACTCAGTGCCTTTTCTGTGACTTTTCACCTTTTGGCAAGTTTTGCCCATTTTGCTAACTTAATATGAGTACCAAAAAGTCCAAGAACTCAACAGACCAGCGTGGAAAAGAGTATTGGAACTGCTGTGGAGTTAAAAAAATAATAATAATAATATTTGCGAGGAGTACCTCTCCCATGTAATGTTAAAATAATTATTTAATAAACTTTTTTTTATCCAATTACAATTAACTTATTTTATTTTAATTGTACCCAGGAGAAGTAATTGGTCAACGCTCTTTATTATTAACTTTATACTCCTATTCCCACCCACCTCAGGAATTACACTCACTCGCACACACTCCCACTCACAGGTAACCCCTGAGGTGGTCTTCTAAATCTTCTAAACACAAGCCGGTGGATAGTCCTGTGGTTAAGACTGCTGACTTGGAATTAAAGGTACGGGGTTCAAACCCAGCTCTAGTTGACAGTATTTTGTTCCACCTCATCATACTTTAGTGAGCCAGGGGCTGTAGATAACATTTGTGTATGGAAATAAATCTACTCTTCACAAGACCAAGAATAGCCCAGTGGTTAAGACTGCTGACTTGGAATGAGAAGTACTGGGTTCGAATCCCACTCCAGTGGACATACTTTTGTTCCACCTCATCATACTTTACTGAGCCAGGGTTGTCGATTACATTTGTGTATGGAAAGAAATCTTCAAAACACAATAAGGAGGATAGTCCAGTGGTTAAGACTGCTGACTTGAAAATAAAGGTACAGGATTCAAACCCAGCTCCAGTTGACATTCTTTTGTTCCACCTCATCATACTTTACTGAGCCAGGGGTTGTCGATTACATTTGTGTATGGAAAGAAATCTTCAAAACACAATAAGGAGGATAGTCCAGTGGTTAAGACTGCTGACTTGAAAATAAAGGTACAGGATTCAAACCCAGCTCTAGTTGACAGTATTTTGTTCCACCTCATCATACTTTACTGAGCCAGGAGTCCTCGATTACATTTGTGTATGAAAAAAAATCTTCTCTGCACAAGACCCAGGATAGCCCAGTGGTTAAGACCGTTGACTCAGATTGAGGGGTGCTGGGTTCGAATCCCGGTTGGGTTGACATGTAATTAACAAAACTTGCTGGAGGCTTCAATGTGACATATAATGTAAATGTGTCACTTCTCCCATGTAATGTTAAAATAATTATTTAATAAACTTTTTTTTTATCCAATTATAATTAACCTATTTTATTTTAATTGTACCCAGGAGAGGTCATTGGTCAACGCTCTTTATTATTAACTTTATACTCCTATTCCCATCCACCTCAGGAATTACACTCACTCGCACACACACACACACACACACTCACAGGTAACCCCAGAGGTGGTCTTCTAAATCTTCAAAACACAAGCCGGAGGATAGTCCCGTGGTTAAGACTGCTGACTTGGAATGAGAGGTACTGGGTTTGAACCCCACTCCGGTTGACATAATTTTATTCCACCTCATCATACTTTACTGAACAAGGGCTTGTCGATTACATTTGTGTATGGAAAGAAATCTTCTAAACACAAGAAAGAGGATAGTCCAGTGGTTAAGACTGCTGACTTGGAATTAAAGGTATGGGGTTCAAACCCAGCTCTAGTTGACAGTATTTTGTTCCACCTCATCATACTTTAGTGAGCCAGGGGTCATAGATAACATTTGTGTATGAAAATACATCTACTCTTCACAATACCCAAGATAGACAAGGGGTCAATCATTAAACTATGATAGAAGTGAAACAAAAACTACATCTCCCAAGTTACGGATTTGAACCCAGTCATAGAGAGTGAGAGGCAGCACTCTTGGTAATTGAGCTATCCTCGGTCTTGTGGAAAGTGTAGTCTGGCTCATTCACTAATGTAATCATGACATCTGTCGCAGTAAACTACGTTTGAGGTGGAGCAAAATTTTGAACCTAAGTTACATATCAAACCAATTGGAATTCAAACCCAGTACCGCTGTATTGGGAGCCCACAGTGTTGACCATTGAGCTACCCTGGGTCCCATCAAAACATGATTTTTGCTCATATACAAATGAAATTATTAAACTATGTTAGAGGTGAAACAGAACAATAGATCTTCCAAGTTATGGATTTAAACCTATTAGTACTGCGTGAGAGGCAGCAGTCTTAAACATTGAGCTATCCTGCGTATTGTAGTAAGTGTAGTGTGGCTCATTCACTAATGTAATCGTGACATATGTCGCAGTGAACTACATTTGAGGTGGAGCAAAATGTTGAACCTAAGTTATATATCAAACCAATTGGATTCAAACCCAGTACCCCTGTATTGGGAGCCCACAGTGTTGAGTCCTCTCTTACAATTGTGTATGGAACAAAATCTTCTCTTCACAAGACCCAGGATAGACCAGGGGTTAAGACTGCTGACTCGGAAAGAAAGGTACTGGGTTCAAACCCCACTCTTTTTGATTGTATTTTGTTCTACCTCATTATACTTTACTGAGCCAGGAGTCCTCGATTACATTTGTGTATGAAAAAAAAACTTCTCTACACAAGACCCAGGATAGCCCAGTGGTTAAGACCGTTGACTCAGATTGAAGGGTGCTGGGTTCGAATCCCGGTTGGGTTGACACGTAATTTACAAAACTTGCTGGAGGCTTCAATGTGACATATAATGTGACTGTGTCACTTCTCCCATGTAATGTTAAAATAAGTATTTAATAAACTTTTTTTTTTATCCAATTATAATTAACCTATTTTATTGTAATTGTACCCAGGAGAGGTCATTGGTCAACGCTCTTTATTATTAACTTTATACTCCTATCCCCACCCACCTCAGGAATTACACTCACTCGCACACACTCATTCTCACAGGTAACCCCTGAGGTGTCATCATTGACCATTTGACAATGTATTTTGGATTATTATTATCTTTAGTGTTTACTTAATTTTTCAACTATATGTTACTCAAACAACTAGCACATAACATTACTCTGTATGGGGGAGAAGAAACACTCCACAATGTATGTTTGTTTTGACGCCATACAGACAAATTACTGATTCCCTGTATGGGGTTAGAACTCAGTACCCCTGTATTAGGAGCCCACACTGTTGACCATTGCGCTATCCTGGGTCCCGTTAAGGTTTGGTTTTCGCTCATATACAAATGTAATCAGTGAACTATGATTGAGGCGAAACAAACAACAAGATCTTCCAAGTTATGGATTTGAACCCAGTAGTACTGCGTGAGAGGCAGCAGTCTTAAACATTGAGCTATCCTGGGTGTTGTTGAGACAGGATTGTTCATAATATACAAATGCAATCATTAAACTATGATAGGTGAAACAAAAAAATAGCTATACCAAGTAATGGATTGTAACCCAGTAATACAGAGTGAAAGGCAGCAGTCTTAACAATTGAGCTATCCTGAGTCCCATCATCACATGATTTTCGCTCATATACAAACGCAATCATTAAACTATGATAGGTGAAACAAAAAACTAGCTATTCCAAGTTATGGATTTGAACCCAGTTTTACTGACTGAGGCAGCAGTCTTAACCATCAAGCTATCCTCAGTTTTGTTGTTAGTGTAATCTTCTGGCTCATTCACTAATGTAATAGTGACGCCTGTCACTGTAAACTACGCTTGAGGTGGAACACAATTTTGAACCTAAGTTACATATCAAACCAATTGGGATTTCAACCCAGTACCCCTGTATTGGGAGCCCGCAGTGTTGACCATTGAGCTATCCTGGGTCCCATCAACACATGATTTTCGCTCATATACAAATGCAATCATTAAACTAGGATAGAGGTGAAATGAAAAACTAGTAATACCAACTTATGGATATGAACCCACTTTCACTGACTGAGAGGCAGCAGACTTAACAATTGCGCTATCCTGGGTCCCACCAAGACCTGATTTTCGCCCACATACAAATGCAATCATTAAACTATGATAGATGTAACAAGAAACTAGATCTTCCAAGTTACGGATTTGAACCCTGTAATAGAGAGTGAGAGGCAGCAGTTTTAACAATTGAGCTATCCTCAGTCTTTTGGTAAGTGTAGTCTGGCTCATTCACTAATGTAATCGTGACATCTGTCGCAGTAAACTATGATTGAGGTGGAACAAAGTTGTAAACCTAAGTTACATATCAAATAAATTGGGATACAAACCCAGTACTCCTGCATTGGGAGCCCACAGTATTGACCATTGAGCTAACCTGGGTCCCATCAAAACATGATTTTCGCTCATGCAATCATTAAACTATGATAGGTGTAACAAAACAACTAGCTATTCCAAGGTGGGGATTTGAACCCAGTTTTACTGACTGAGAGGCAGCAGTCTTAACCATTGAGCTATCCTGAGTCTTCTTGTCAGTGTAGTCTGGCTCATTCACTTATGTAATCGTGACATCTGTCGCAGTAAACTACGATTGAGGTGGAGCAAAATCTTCAACCTATTGTTGATGTAGAAGATACTAATCATATTGTTGATGTAGATTATACACATCATATTGTTGATGTAGATGATACTAATCATATTGTTGATGTAGATGATACTAATTATATTGTTGATGTAGATTATACACATCATATTGTTGATGTAGATGATACTAATCATATTGTTGATGTAGATGATACTAATTATATTGTTGATGTAGATTATACACATCATATTGTTGATGTAGATGATGCTAATCATATTGTTGATGTAGATGATACAATCATATTGTTGATGTAGATCAGGGGTCACCAACGCGGTGCCCGCGGGCACCAGGTCGCCCGTAAGGACCAGATGAGTCGCCCGCGGGCCTGTTCTAAAAAAAAAAATTTTTTTTTAAAAAATTATTTTATTATTATTTTTTTTATTATTATTTTTTTTTTAAAATTAAATCTACCTAAAAACAACACAAGATACACTTTCAATCAGTGCATCAACCCAAACAACCTCCCCCATGCACACTCATCCACACCCACTCACACAAAAGGGGTTATTGCTTTCTGCTACCAATATTCTGGTTCCCACAACATAGACAACACATCTGCAAGGGACACATGATTGTATAGGCTGCTGGTCCACTAACATTTTCATTAATTACTATTTTTTATGTAATTATTTTTATATTGTTTTACTTTCTTTTTTATCCAAGAAAATGTTTTTTATTTATTTATCTTATTTTATTTTATTTTTTTAAAAAGGGCCTTATCTTCAACAGACCAGGTTGTCAATGAAATTAGATTTGTTTAAAGGGTTTTTTAAACCAGGCCCAGTCCAGATAATGTCCAAGTCGGACTCAGCAACACACACCTTCATTCATGTACACAGAAAAAAATTAGGGAACACAACAGATTGCATATAATTTATAAACAAAATTACATTTTCAAAATAAGCATTTATGTACAGTCCAGATTATGTCCAGGTCACTCAAATTAGGGAACACAACAACAGATATCATATAATCTATAAACATAATTATACTTTCAAAATAAGCCTTTGAGGACTTCTCATCTTTTTTTAAACGTGTTTTGGCATCATTATCGTTTTCAACCATGTAACTTTCTAAAGTTAGAAAATACTGAATAAATTTTTTAAAGAAAGTAATACTAAGTGGATATCTGTTTTTGGCCTTAAAAATAAACATTTTTACCGAGTACTATAATTAAATTGACTAAATCATGATTGTCAATGAACTCTCCTAAAATAACAGAAACCACATTAAGCTTCATAAACAAACCAATCCTTAAACACATTTTTTCAACTTCCACCCAAAACAAAGACACAATATGACAATACCAAAACAAATGCAGGGTGGATTCAGGCTCCTGACAACAAAATCGGCAATCATCTGACTCTGTCATATTCCATAATTTTAACATTTTCCCTGTGGGTAAGAAGTTATAAATAGTTTTAATTTGAAAATAACGATTTTGCACATCGATAGTGGTTTTATAGATTAGTTTGAATATGGCATCCCATGGCAACGGGCAGTCAAAAAAGTCCTCCCATTTTCCATTTTTGTTGTATGAGGCAGCCTTCAAAGATTTCTTCATTAAATAAAAAATATATATTTTTCTATTTATTTTAGTTCCTTTTTGCCAACTAGAATTTCTTATTAGAGGTTTACAAACAAATAATTTAGTAGTTCCATAATTAATTATTTGTTTCCATCTTTTCCCAATTACTCCAGTTAGTTGATAAAATGAAGAGCTTGAGCAAGCATCACCATACATAGCTCTAAATTCATCATACTTCATAATGTTACCATTCTCATTGATAATATCATTGACAAAAATTATTCCTCTTTCAAACATATTTTTCCAAAAGAAAGGCTTTCCATCTATTACAATATTAGAGTTCATCCATATTAACTGCTGCAAAATATCGTCTCTTTTTTCTGGCACATACAATTGAAAACACCACTATGAGTGGATTGTTTCCTTTATGAACCCCGCCATGTTTCCCAGCAGACTCTCTGGGAGGGGATCACTTGTAAAAAAGGATACAATTTCTTTTGATACAGTACATGTTTTTTGTCCAACAGGACATTTGTGTACCACTCAATGTTTAAATACATCTTTGGAACAATTGATGCTTTTAAAGACAGACACATAGCTTCAAGGTTGAGAAGTTTCAGGCCCCCACATTCATACTCTGTGTACAAAACCTTTCTTTTAATCTTTTCTGGTTTGCCGTTCCAGACAAAATCGAAGACCCTCCGCTCATAAATTTTAAAAAAGTTTTGTGATGGAGCTGGAAATGACAAAAACAAATAAATAAATTGAGGAATAATTAATGAGTTGGCAATAGACATTTTACCATACAAGGTTAGGGATTTCCCTTTCCATAATTGCATAATTTTGTCCAGCTTTCTTAGTCGATTATCATAATTTACTGAGCCTAGATCTTCCAGATTTTCTGGGACAACAACACCAGGTATGTTAACTGGTCCATCTGTCCACAAAACAGGCACTTTGCATTCCATTCGAAAGGACGTTCCCGTTAGATTTCCGATCCTTAACATTTTATATTTATCATAATTAAGCTTAAGGCCAGATTGCTGTGAAAATATGTCCAAAAGATTAAGAAGGTTCCGCAAACAATGAGGAAAAATCTTATCTTTGTGAATCAGCCTTTTCTGACATGAACTTCATCAAGAACAAACACAGAACACGCCTCACTGATGCACATCTGCAAGACTCACTCAGAGTTGCAGTGTCAAGTTATACACCAGAGTACAACACACTAGTTAACAGCATGCAATGCCAGGCTTCCCACTAACTGACAAAGAAACAGATAACAGATTTGGTGTGCAGTTCAAAGTGTGACATGATTTAAAAATTTGAGAGTATTTTACATGAGTTATTATTTGTACAAACATGGTGCAAAGTAATTCATGATTTGTTAAAAAATGTTAGTGGCTAGCTAGTTAAAATGGGATATTGTGATTTCACAAGACTGTCTTAGAAGTGATCATTTGAAAATGTTCAATTTGAAAAATGTGCACTTAGAGAAAATATAAAAATAAAGTGTTGCATATTGATATTTATCTGTTTCTATATATATTTATTGTGAGAAATCATTAAGATGATCAGTGTTTCCACAAAGATAAATATCATTAATTATTAATAATAACAGAGTTAAAGGTAAATTGAGCAAATTGGCTACTTCTGGCAATTTATTTAAGTGTGTATCAAACTGGTAGCCCTTCGCATTAATCACTACCCAAGAAGTAGCCCTTGGTTTCAAAAAGGTTGGTGACCCCTGATGTAGATGATACACAGCATATTGTTGATGTAGATGATACACAGCATATTGTTGATGTAGATGATACACAGCATATTGTTGATGTAGATGATACACATCATATTGTTGATGTAGATGATACACAGCATATTGTTGATGTAGATGATACACATCATATTGTTGATGTAGATGATACACAGCATATTGTTGATGTAAATGATACAAATCATATTGTTGATGTAGATGCCCATATCTGCTGTACAGATTTACTTTACAAAAATAGATTTATATGATTATTTGGCGCAGGAGGGGATAGAAAGAGAAAAAAAGGAAGTCAGAGGGGGAAATAGCGGGGCAAGAGGGGGATAAGACAAAGTGACAACAACAACAACAACAACAAACACAACAATAACAACAACAACAGAACAGCATCAGGATATGTGCAAATATGATAGTAAAATTGAGAGCACACCTATTTCACAGCGGAGGAAAATACACTACCTCTCTTTCAGCATGTCTTTCAAGGCACACACACACACACACACACACACACACACACACACACACACACACACACGCACACACACACACAGACCCTCCCCCCTGCCCCCTTCCTTCTCTCCCTCTGTCTGCTGCCTTCTCTTCAGCTCCTCGCCCGAGTGGGTTCTACTTTTTTAAAAGTCTATTATTGCAGCAACATGGTTATTAAAGTTAAGGACTTTTGTGATGTCTGATCGTTTGTGAGGGCACCATAGGGGACTTGCTCGAGCAGCGCATACAGCACAGTTCTGTTTATTATACAGTGTTCAAAGTGTACAAAATTTCACTAAAATATGCACTTTTGTCCAGGCTGGAACACATAACTCATATTTACATTATTTCTTGTGCAGAATTTAGCTTCACTTTCCAAACTTTTCACTTTCTGAACCCAGTTTAAGAACCATTTAAGTTTGTAAGTCGTGTGCGTAGCGATGACCAGTTGGGTCCTGCAGTCCAACTACTTTAAAAACACACATCTACAGAATTAACTCTGAACTGGATTCAGTTTTTGGGAGGGGGGCTTCTAGTGTGACTTTCATGACGCCTCCACATTGGAGATTAACTTCGTTTTCCACTTGCCTCCAAGTTGAGGATAGGACAAGTGTTATTTAAGATGTCATTTGTCGAGATGATAAAGGTGTTGTGACGGTGAAAGTTTCTGCAAAAGTTTCCATCACTTCAGCTGCTTTTACAACCTGACTGGAACATTTCCTCAAATGTCAAACCATCTCCAATGTTTTAGTCCTAAGGTGTGCAAGTGTCCTTAAAGGGCAAATGCACTTTTTTACAATGTTGTCGATCATTCATAATCCTTAAATAATACAGGAGCACATATGTTTTTTCTTTTTTTATGCTTTCTAAATCCTAAATAAACGCTAGCAAAAGTCGATCTATTCCACGTACAAAGCGCTTAACAAAACATCCAAAAACTTCCATCAAGGTTTTATATACATGCTGTAAGTATATATGTAGTATCTAGTACCATTCATAATAACATGTAATATTTACATATTTTGATCATGCTGTAAGTATATATGTAGTATCTAGTAACATTCATAATAACATGTAATATTTACATATTTTGATCATGCTGTAAGTATATATGTAGTATCTAGTAACATTCATAATAACATGTAATATTTACATATTTTGATCATGCTGTAAGTATATATGTTGTATCTAGTAACATTCATAATAACATGTAATATTTACATATTTAGATCATGCTGTAGTATATATGTAGTATCTAGTAACATTCATAATAACATGTAATATTTACATATTTTAATCATGCTGTAAGTATATATGTAGTATCTAGTAACATTCATAATAACATGTAATATTTACATATTTTGATCATGATATAAGTATATATGTAGTATCTAGTAACATTCTTAATAATATGTAATATTTACATATTTTGATCATGCTGTAAGTATATATGTAATATCTAGTAACATTCATGATAACATGTAATATTTACATATTTGATCATGCTGTAAGTATATATGTAATGTCGTAACATTCACTATAACATGTAATATTTACATATTTTGATCATGCTGTAAGTATATATGTAGTATCTAGTAACATTCATAATAACATGTAATATTTACATATTTTGATCATGCTGTAAGTATATATGTAGTATCTAGTAACATTCATAATAACATGTAATATTTACATATTTTGATCATGCTGTAAGTATATATGTAGTATCTAGTAACATTCATAATAACATGTAATATTTACATATTTAGATCATGCTGTAGTATATATGTAGTATCTAGTAACATTCATAATAACATGTAATATTTACATATTTTGATCATGCTGTAAGTATATATGTAGTATCTAGTAACATTCATAATAACATATAATATTTACTTTCATAATAACATGTAATATTTACATATTTAGATCATGCTGTAGTATATATGTAGTACCTAGTAACATTCATAATAACATGTAATATTTACATATTTTGATCATGCTGTAAGTATATATGTAGTATCTAGTAACATTCATAATAACATGTAATATTTACATATTTTGATCATGATGTAAGTATATATGTAGTATCTAGTAACATTCATAATAACATGTAATATTTACATATTTGGATCATGCTGTAAATATACAGTATATGTAATATCTAGTAACATTCACTATAACATGTAATATTTACATACCAGTATTTTGATCATGCTGTAAGTATATATGTAGAATTTAGTAACATTTATAATAACATGTAATATTTACATATTTTGATCATGCTGTAAGTATATAAGTAGTATCTAGTAACATTCATGATAACATGTCCTATTTACATATTTTGATCATGCTGTAAGTATATATGTAGTATCTAGTAACATTCATAATAACATGTAATATTTACATATTTTGATTATGCTGTAAGTATATATGTAGTATCTAGTAACATTCATAATAACATGTACTATTTACATATTTTGATCATTTTAAGCATACGGCGGCATATTAATTTCACAAACGCATCACAACGTTCACTTTCCCTTCAACGACAACAAGACTACTAATCATGGCAGACTTGATGAGAGACAACAAAGACTACTTTGGGACAAATGATGATCCAGAAACTTCTATTTTTGAGCCTGAGTATAAGGAGGACGATCTACAAGTTTTAGAAGCTGTGTGCTAAACAGATGCAGCTTTAGTCAAACACTAAGCATCATGTAGCAGTATTGCTAAGTGCTAAACAAGGTATACAAACATAATAAAACAATCACTTACTTTACAATGTCTGCTCTCACTGCGATAAAGACCGATGGGATGTTTATATCTTCCCCTTTACATCAAAAATTCATCATAATCCTCACAAAGGGTTTTAAAAAAATAGTGTTTTTTCAGGTTTTTCGCACCATATTCGGGTCTTAGTTGGATGTCAAAGTTGACCAACTTGTGGGTTTATGTCCACAACCTTCTACTATCCAGGTGAGAGACATGATTTATAATCTAGAATTAACTTTCACCAACTCATAGGCGATGCAGCAGCTCGATATGTCAATATAGCAGCATAAGCTTGTTAGCGCTATAAAAGTAGTTCCTCTGCGTTAGCGCTTATAATAACAATATCACTAATACTTGTTAATATTCAGGTCACGACATGTAAATGGAGTATTGTTGGCGCTTTTTGGATGTTCACTTTATGGGTGAATAGTGCACTCCCGTTATCTGCATTGATAGCCACCTCCGACTTGCCATATTTTACGATTTATATTGCATAAAGGAGTGTTAATGATAGGCAAAATTCTCTTTAATGTGTGTAAATATTTGCGTGTCCCCACAACGTCTGAAGTGGACATTTCAGTCTTGACCCTGGCAACTACTCCTGTTGCCATGGGAAGACGGGATACCGTCCCCACCATCTGTTACCACGGCAACCGAGAGGCGCCGCATATAGAAGCCTGGTCGCCAGCAACAACGTCACGAGCGTGTCGGTGACGGTAACATATGGGAATGTTCCGTGCAGGAGCCCACTCAAGCACGCGCTGCTAAAATGATGTCATGTTTTTGGAGGCTCGGTGCTTTTTAAAACGAGCCTTATTATTATCATACTGATTGGCTTCTCTTGGAGCAAATAATGTTCGGTCGCAGCAACCTTGTTTTCTCATAGCTCTTAGAGATCAATATAAACATTATAAGTAGCCATCCCTAAATAACCCTGATGTTTTCCAAATAAGATTTTCATTTTATTACCCCTCCCCTCATATTGGTGTCGATATCAACGTGTAGTCATAATCACAACCCGGCCTAAAGACTTCTGCGGTACCACTGACATATACTTGTACTTCCCAGGAGCCAGGCGTGCCAAGTTGAACAAAGTTTTTAATGTACATCTATTTATCAACGTCTTTCTCCAGCGGAACGTGACTTTTCGGTCACGTCCGTATCCTCTATCACCCTCCTGCTCCCGGCCGCTTACCGTTAAAGACAACAGATGATTAGACGAACACGTACCACCTGTGGAATCTAATCACCTGCCGGCTGTGTCTCGCCGTCAGCACTGCCACTGCCCCCGTCTGATGGTGCGCTGTCCTCAGCACCATGGACAGAGGCGGTGACCTTTGCTCCTGCAGGCAACATCTCCCTCCACAACTTCATATCAGTTTGGAAGGAGAGCTGATCATCTAAAAGTGCTTTAAGGACAGTTTGATGGTGAATGAAGCCATTTTTTGCCACCAGGCAAGGGTAGAAATTAGGTTTGTACGGTATACCGGTGCTATTATAGTACCGCGGTACTAATGAATCCAAAATGGTACTATAATCTGTTTGAAAAGTACCGGTTCCCAAGTACCGGGTCATGTCATTGCTGGTTTTACGAGCAGAGGAGCATGTTCGGCAGCGCGCGCGCACAGAGTACTTACAAGCAGACACTGTGTAGACAGAAAAGGGAGAACGGACGCATTTTGGCCTAAAAAGTAAAGACAAAGGTGAAATTATAACAAACACGCAGTGTTTTAGCTACTTCTAAATCACTAATCCTGGCCTCCATGGCGACGAATAAAGTAAGTTTCTTACAAGTACCATTATCACTGGAGGACGAGGAATAGCTAAACATGCTTCACTACACACGGTAGGAGGATACAATAGCTCACTGGCGTCACAATGTAAACAAAAGCCATGGGTGGATCTACACCTGACATCCACTGTAATGATACCAAGTACAGCAGCGTATCTAGTCGATACTACTATGATTACATCGATATTTTTTTGGCATCGCAAAATCTTCTTTTGTTTTAAAAAAATGTCTTTCATGTTTCATAAACTCAGTAGATATGTCCCTGGACACATGAGGACTTTGAATATGACCAATGTATGATCCTGTAACTACTTGGTATCGGATCCATACCTAAATGTGTGGTATCATCCAAAGCTAATGTAAAGTATCAAGGAAGAGAAGAATAAGTGATTATTACATTTGAACAGAAGTGTAGATAGAACATGTTGAAAGGGAAAGTAAGCAGATATTAACAGTAAATGAACAAGTGGATTAATAATGATTTTTTACAGTTTGTCCCTCATAATGTGTACAAAATAATAGGTGTATAAATGACACAATATGTTACTGCATACGTCAGCAGACTAATTAGGAGCCTTTGTTTGTTTACTTACTACTGAAAGACAAGTTGTCTAGTATGTTCACTATTTTATTTAAGGACAAACTTGCAATAATAAACTTATGTTTCATGTACCCTAAGATTTTTTGTTCAAATAAAGCCAATAATGACATTTTTTGTGGTCCCCTTTATTTAGAAAAGTGTTGAACACATCGAAATACATTTTGGTACCGGTACCGGTACCAAAATATTGGCATGTAATCAAATTAAGAAAAGTCCTAAAATGTCCTTTCATTGACACACACTTATACATTACAGAAAAACACCCGTCCTTTACATCAAAACACAAAGACAATACATGCTCTTGTTCACATTTGTCATCATTTATAAAAAACAACCATGATTTTAACACACACACCTCACAGTTTACAACAAAATGCTCTCATGCATAAATATAATACACATGTCAATCATAGTGGCCGCCTTATTGGCCGTGTGAGCAGCTTTGATTGCTCCAGAGACACTTTTTAACTTCAACTGTGAACGAAGACTAAACTGTTAGACTTTTCAAGTTTGTTGTGAGGTCGTTCCATTCCTTTATGGCTTTATATGAAAAGGCTGATCATGCAAAATAGGTTTTACCTGAAGGCTGGTGTGATTTGTAGTTGTCGCAGCAGATGTAAACTGGACAAAGTGCTTAAGTGGCGCTGGTGCAGTGTTTTTTTAGGATTCGACGGGCCATTCGTGTTGATGCTAATCTTGGAATGTTAGCAAAATTCAACAAAAGACGCTAACAAATGGTACGTCGACACATTTGCATTTTTCTTTACGGCATTTTAGTTTGAAACCGTTTAAACACATAATGATGGGACTGTGTGTAGCTTGTTGTTACAGCTCTGTCCAGTAGGTGGCTTATTAACACCCTTCGCAGTAGTTTCGTTTTGTGGAATGTTTTGGTTCATGTCACATAAGGTGACACGACCCTTGAACATGTTGTGTTGTCTGTAACCGGTTCCTAACCGGTTCCTTCTTGTCGGCTGGTACTTCCGCAGCTACCTAGCTCTGTACGCCTACAAGCCGCAGAAGGCGGACGAGCTGGAACTGCGGAAAGGCGAGATGTACCGTGTGACGGAGAAGTGTCAGGATGGATGGTTCAAAGGCACCTCGCTGAGAACGGCCGGCTCCGGAGTCTTCCCAGGAAACTATGTCACCCCTGTGTCCAGGTCAGTGTGGCCCTTTACTTTCCAGCAATAGAAAATTCATCTAAATTATTTTTTAAATTGTATTTATTTATTTCATTTGTTTGTTATTTTAAATTTTTACATTTTTTAAAATGTTTTTAATTTCTAAGGTGGAAGATTGAACACCACTAGTAGAACTAACATAAGGTGGAACCTTGAGGAACACCACTAGTAGAACTAACCTAAGGTGGAACCTTGAGGAACACCACTAGTAGAACTAACCTAAGGTGGAACCTTGAGGAACACCACTAGTAGAACTAACCTAAGGTGGAACCTTGAGGAACACCACTAGTAGAACTAACCTAGGGTGGAACCTTGAGGAACACCACTAGTAGAACTAACCTAAGGTGGAACATTGAGGAACACCACTAGTAGGACTAACCTAAGGTGTAACCTTGAGGAACACCACTAGTAGAACTAACCTAAGGTGGAACCTTGAGGAACACCATTAGTAGAACTAACCTAAGGTGGAACATTGAGGAACACCACTAGTAGAACTAACCTAAGGTGGAACATTGAGGAACACCACTAGTAGAACTAACCTAAGGTGGAACATCGAGGAACACCACTAGTAGGACTAACCTAAGGTGGAACATTGAGGAACACCACTAGTAGGACTAACCTACGGTGGAACATTGAGGAACACCACTAGTAGAACTAACCTAAGGTGGAACATTGAGGAACACCACTAGTAGGACTAACCTAAGGTGGAACATTGAGGAACACCACTAGTAGGACTAACCTAAGGTGGAACATTGAGGAACACCACTAGTAGAACTAACCTAAGGTGGAACATTGAGGAACACCACTAGTAGAACTAACCTAAGGTGGAACATTGAGGAACACCACTAGTAGGACTAACCTAAGGTGGAACATTGAGGAACATCACTAGTAGAACTAACCTAAGGTGGAACATTGAGGATCACCACTAGTAGGACTAACCTAAGGTGGAACATTGAGGAACACCACTAGTAGAACTAACCTAAGGTGGAACATTGAGGATCACCACTAGTAGGACTAACCTAAGGTGGAACCTTGAGGAACACCACTAGTAGAACTAACCTAAGGTGGAACATTGAGGATCACCACTAGTAGAACTAACCTAAGGTGGAACATTGAGGATCACCACTAGTAGGACTAACCTAAGGTGGAACATTGAGGAACACCAATAGTAGAACTAACATAAGGTGGAACATTGAGGAACACCACTAGTAGGACTAACCTAAGGTGGAACATTGAGGAACACCACTAGTAGAACTAACCTAAGGTGGAACATTGAGGAACACCACTAGTAGGACTAACCTGAGGTGAAACATTGAGGAACACCACGAGTAGAACTAACATAAGGTGGAACATTGAGGAACACCACTAGTAGAACTAACCTAAGGTGGAACCTTGAGGAACACCACTAGTTGAACTAACATAAGGTGGAACATTGAGGATCACCACTAGTAGAACTAACATAAGGTGGAACATTGAGGATCACCACTAGTAGGACTAACCTGAGGTGAAACATTGAGGAACACCACTAGTAGAACTAACCTAAGGTGGAACCTTGAGGAACACCACTAGTAGAACTAACCTAAGGTGGAAACTTGAGGAACACCACTAGTAGAACTAACATAAGGTGGAACATTGAGGAACACCACTAGTAGAACTAACTTAAGGTGGAACCTTGAAGAACACCACTAGTAGAACTAACCTAAGGTGGAACATTGAGGAACACCACTAGTAGAACTAACCTAAGGTGGAACCTTGAGGAACACCACTAGTAGAACTAACCTAAGGTGGAACATTGAGGACCACCACTAGTAGAACTAACCTAAGGTGGAACCTTGAGGAACACCAGAAGTAGAACTAACCTAAGGTGGAACCTTGAGGAACACCACTAGTATATATGTGTTTAAATACTAAATACTGCTATCACGTGTATATATGTGTTTAAATACTAAATACTGCTATCACGTGTATATATTTGTTTAAATACTAAATACTGCTATCACGTGTATACATTTGTTTAAATACTAAATACTGCTATTACGTGTATATATGTGTTTAAATACTAAATACTGCAATCACGTGTATATATTTGTTTAAACACTAAATACTGCTATCACGTGTATATATGTGTTTAAATACTAAATACTGCTATTATGTGTATATATTTGTTTAAATACTAAATACTGCTATCACGTGTATATATTTGTTTAAATACTAAATACTGCAATCACGTGTATATATTTGTTTAAACACTAAATACTGCTATCACGTGTATATATTTGTTTAAATACTAAATACTGCTATCACGTGTATATATTTGTTTAAATACTAAATACTGCTATCACGTGTATACATTTGTTTAAATACTAAATACTGCAATCACGTGTATATATGTGTTTAAATACTAAATACTGCTATCACGTGTATATATGTGTTTAAATACTAAATACTGCTATCACGTGTATATATTTGTTTAAATACTAAATACTGCTATCACGTGTATACATTTGTTTAAATACTAAATACTGCTATTACGTGTATATATGTGTTTAAATACTAAATACTGCTATCACGTGTATATATGTGTTTAAATACTAAATACGGCTATCAAGTGTATATATGTGTTTAAATACTAAATACTGCTATCACGTATATATATTTGTTTAAATACTAAATACTGCTATTACATGTTTATATGTGTTTAAATACTAAATACTGCTATTATGTGTATATATGTGTTTAAATACTAAATACTGCTATCACGTGTATATATGTGTTTAAATACTAAATACTGCTATCACGTGTATATATTTGTTTAAATACTAAATACTGCAATCACGTGTATATATTTGTTTAAATACTAAATACTGCTATCACGTGTATATATATGTGTTTAAATACTAAATACTGCTATCACGTGTATATATGTGTTTAAATACTAAATACTGCTATCAAGTGTATATATGTGTTTAAATACTAAATACTGCTATCACGTATATATATTTGTTTAAATACTAAATACTGCTATTACATGTTTATATGTGTTTAAATACTAAATACTGCTATTATGTGTATATATGTGTTTAAATACTAAATACTGCTATCACGTGTATATATGTGTTTAAATACTAAATACTGCTATCACGTGTATATATTTGTTTAAATACTAAATACTGCAATCACGTGTATATATTTGTTTAAATACTAAATACTGCTATCACGTGTATATATTTGTTTAAATACTAAATACTGCTATCACGTGTATATATTTGTTTAAATACTAAATACTGCTATCACGTGTATATATGTGTTTAAATACTAAATACTGCTATCACGTGTATATATGTGTTTAAATACTAAATACTGCAATCACGTGTATATATTTGTTTAAATACTAAATACTGCTATCACGTGTATATATTTGTTTAAATACTAAATACTGCTATCACGTGTATATATTTGTTTACGTGTGTACGTGTGTACGTGTGTACGTGTGTACGTGTGTACGCGTGTACGCGTGTACGCGTGTACGCGTGTACGTGTGTACGTGTGTATGCGTGTACGCGTGTACGTGTGTATGTGTGTATGCGTGTACGCGTGTACGTGTGTACGTGTGTATGTGTGTACGTGTGTACGTGTGTACGTGTGTACGCGTGTACGTGTGTATGTGTGTACGTGTGTATGTGTGTACGCGTGTACGTGTGTACGTGTGTACGTGTGTACGCGTGTACGTGTGTATGTGTGTACGCGTGTACGTGTGTACGCGTGTACGTGTGTACGTATGTACGTGTGTACGTGTGTACGTGTGTACGTGTGTACGTGTGTACGCGTGTACGTGTGTACGTGTGTATGTGTGTACGTGTGTACGCGTGTACGTGTGTACGTGTGTACGTGTGTACGTGTGTACGCGTGTACATGTGTACGTGTGTACGTGTGTACGTGTGTACGCGTGTATGTGTGTACGTATGTACGTGTGTACATGTGTATGTGTGTACGTGTGTACGTGTGTACGCGTGTACGTGTGTACGTGTGTATGTGTGTACGTGTGTACGCGTGTACGTGTGTACGTGTGTACGTGTGTACGCGTGTACATGTGTACGTGTGTACGTGTGTACGTGTGTACGCGTGTACATGTGTACGTGTGTACGCGTGTACGCGTGTACGTGTGTACGCGTGTACGCGTGTACGTGTGTAAGCGTGTACGCGTGTACGCGTGTACGTGTGTACGCGTGTACGTGTGTACGCGTGTACTCGTGTACGTGTGTACTCGTGTACGTGTGTACTCGTGTACGTGTGTACGTGTGTACTCGTGTATGTGTGTACTCGTGTACGTGTGTACTCGTGTACGTGTGTACGTGTGTACATGTGTACGTGTGTACTCGTGTACGTGTGTACTCGTGTGCGTGTGTACTCGTGTACGTGTGTACTCGTGTACGTGTGTACGCGTGTACTCGTGTACGTGTGTACGCGTGTACTCGTGTACGTGTGTACGCGTGTACTCGTGTACGTGTGTACGTGTGTACGTGCGTACTCCTGCGGTGTGGAAGTCGCTCACATCAAACGAGACAATTTGTTTTATCTGCACGGCTTCCTTCTGCAAACCTCCTACATGCTAACTAAGCAGCAAGGCTCACACACACACACACACACACACACACACACACACACACGCACACGCACACGCGCACTCACACACACACACACACACACACACGTGTAATGGAGTGGTTATATTCTGCCAGTGATTAACCAGAAGCACTTAGCACTGAAATATACTTTAGTGTGCATAATAAATATTTATCACACACTTTGCTCTCAACTGTTGCTTTTATATTTGGAATTCACGTTTGGTCTTCTTTGCCTGCTTGTTGAGTTCTCCTCCACCTGGGTTCTTTGGGTTCTTCAACTGGCGGCCCGAGGGCCAAATCCTGCCACACCACGGCGGCCCCTGAGTTCAGTTGAAAACTAGAGAGTCCAACTTTCCTGAAAAGACCAGGGGCCGTACTTATCAAGCTTCTTAGAGTGCCATTTTACACTTAAGTCCTGAGAATTTGCAACATTTAGTCCTACTCTCAAACTTAAGAATAAAAGCTTTTTATCAACGTTCTTAAGTCTAAGAATCACTCCTACTCTCCACGATATTTAAGAGACCTTCAGAGGTGTCTTAAGTGGTTAGGAGTTGCCAGCAGGGGATGGCACTGAGGCGAGAGAGACGTGCGCCAACATTCAGGGAACGGAACAATATTTTTGTTTTTTTTGATGACGAGCAGCTGATCAAACGGTATCGTTTAGAAAGAGCGGATATTATTTTTGTCACAGATTTAATACTTTTCGATTCCTTGTTGATTTCTGCATGTGTCTGCAGTGGGCTAGTATATATAGAGCCACCCACACCAGTTTCAAATTAGTTGCCTAATTAATGAATTGGAAAGAAAATGTTATGACAGTAGCGTATGTGTGTGGCCGTGAGGTGAGTGACGTCAGTGAGTGTGTGGGCGATAGAAGAGAGGGAGCGGTAGCGTGAGTGCCGGCGGGGACTAGTTTGTTTTGTATTATTTTGTAGTTTATTGTCAAAATATACACTCCCATTGTCCACTTAAATATTTCCAAGATATTTCTTTATTCTTAGACAACGGATTCCCTTCCGTGATTGGTCATTTCTATGGACACAGAAATGACGTCACCTAAAATTGCGTTTACGGCACATAGTAATGTCGTAATTCAGCTCTGAGTGTGACACTTAAGATTCAGTCCTACACTTCGCTGAAAGTGTGAGTAAGACGCTTGATAACTAACTTTTAAGTGCAGCTTTCAGCGAAGAATTTATTTACTCTTAAGTCAACTCTTAGCAGACTTCTTAGGAGTAATTCTAAGAAGCTTGATAAGTACGGCCCCAGAGTGCTCTTGTTGTGTAGAACAACTTAGACCACTTCAACACATTAGCAGACTTTGGAACCTTGCTAGCAAACTTGGAACACTGGGGTTCCAACTTGGGATTGACATACCTGAGGTGTTCCTCAAGGTTCCCCTTTAAGTCCTCTCCTTTTTATAATGTGATTTATGTCAGTAAGTTTGTTTACTTCTCATGCAGTCAACTTCTTTAGTTCTACTAGTGGTGTTCTTCAAGGTTCCACCTTAGGTTAGTTCTACTAGTGGTGTTCTTCAAGGTTCCACCTTAGGTTGGTTCTACTAGTGGTGTTCTCCAAGGTTCCACCTTAGGTTAGTTCTACTAGTGGTGTTCTCCAAGGTTCCACCTTAGGTTAGTTCTACTAGTGGTGTTCTTCAAGGTTCCACCTTAGGTTAGTTCTACTAGTGGTGTTACTCAATGTTCCACCTTAGGTTAGTTCTACTAGTGGTGTTCTTCAAGGTTCCACCTTAGGTTAGTTCTACTAGTGGTGTTCCTCAATGTTCCACCTTA
>NC_084744.1:7594586-7605841 GCF_033978785.1 Entelurus aequoreus
ACTACATTGCAGTGTGTATATTGTACATCCTACATATTGTTATGAAAGTGTCTATTACTACATTGCAGTGTGTATATTGTACATATTACATATTGTTATGAAAGTGTCTATTACTACATTGCAGTGTGTATATTGTACATATTACATATTGTTATGAAAGTGTCCATTACTACATTACAGTGTGTATATTGTACATCTTACATATTGTTATGAAAGTGTCTATTACTACATTACAGTGTGTATATTGTACATCTTACATAGTGTTATGAAAGTGTCTATTACTACATTGCAGTGTGTATATTGTGCATATTACATATTGTTATGAAAGTGTCTATTACTACATTGCAGTGTGTATATTGTACATATTACATATTGTTATGAAAGTGTCTATTACTACATTGCAGTGTGTATATTGTACATATTACATATTGTTATGAAAGTGTCCATTACTACATTACAGTGTGTATATTGTACATCTTACATATTGTTATGAAAGTGTCTATTACTACATTACAGTGTGTATATTGTACATCTTACATATTGTTATGAAAGTGTCTATTACTACATTGCAGTGTGTATATTGTACATCTTACATATTGTTATGAAAGTGTCTATTACTACATTACAGTGTATATATTGTACATCTTACATATTGTTATGAAAGTGTCTATTACTACATTACAGTGTATATATTGTACATCTTACATATTGTTATGAAAGTGTCTATTACTACATTGCAGTGTATATATTGTACATCTTACATATTGTTATGAAAGTGTCTATTACTACATTACAGTGTATATATTGTACATCTTACATATTGTTATGAAAGTGTCTATTACTACATTACAGTGTATATATTGTACATCTTACATATTGTTATGAAAGTGTCTATTACTACATTACAGTGTGTATATTGTACATCTTACATATTGTTATGAAAGTGTCTATTACTACATTACAGTGTGTATATTGTACATCTTACATAGTGTTATGAAAGTGTCTATTACTACATTGCAGTGTGTATATTGTGCATATTACATATTGTTATGAAAGTGTCTATTACTACATTGCAGTGTGTATATTGTACATATTACATATTGTTATGAAAGTGTCTATTACTACATTGCAGTGTGTATATTGTACATATTACATATTGTTATGAAAGTGTCCATTACTACATTACAGTGTGTATATTGTACATCTTACATATTGTTATGAAAGTGTCTATTACTACATTACAGTGTGTATATTGTACATCTTACATATTGTTATGAAAGTGTCTATTACTACATTGCAGTGTGTATATTGTACATATTACATATTGTTATGAAAGTGTCCATTACTACATTACAGTGTGTATATTGTACATCTTACATATTGTTATGAAAGTGTCTATTACTACATTACAGTGTATATATTGTACATCTTACATATTGTTATGAAAGTGTCTATTACTACATTACAGTGTATATATTGTACATCTTACATATTGTTATGAAAGTGTCTATTACTACATTGCAGTGTATATATTGTACATCTTACATATTGTTATGAAAGTGTCTATTACTACATTACAGTGTATATATTGTACATCTTACATATTGTTATGAAAGTGTCTATTACTACATTACAGTGTATATATTGTACATCTTACATATTGTTATGAAAGTGTCTATTACTACATTACAGTGTGTATATTGTACATATTTTGTGTTTCAGGGCGACATTTGGAGTCTCTGCTCCTCGTGGATCGTGTGTGTCCGGCCCAGGAAATGGTGGAAGTAGTCAGGTGGGGGGTAAAACCTCAGACCCCTCCTCTCCGGCGTCCCCGGGCCCCTCTTCGTCGCGACCTTCCACCCCGCTGGCCAACTCGGTTAGCCCCGCCTCCTCGCCGCAGACGGCGGCGGCGCAGCTGAAGAACTGCTTGCGCTCGGCTCAGCATCCGCTCTCCCAGACACGCACCTCCATGCAGCTGAGTAAGCACTTCTCCCATCTCTTTATATCCTGCAAGGTCATGCAAGGTCGCCGGCGTTGTGTTAGTCACATGACCTGATACAACGTCCCCCTACTGGCCACTTTGCAATGCTGACAGATAAATATTCTTACATGTATTAATCATTCTTCAACTTGAGTGTTTTGAGATAAAGTCTGTCTATGTTTTTCTTTTTTGTATGCATCCTAGCTTGTAAAATATGGCAAGTAAGAGGTGGCTAACAATGCAGACAATACGAGTACACTATTCCGCCCATAGAGTACTCTAAAAAACATCCAAAAAGTGCCAACAATACTCCATTTACATGCCGTGACCCGAATATTAACAAGTATTAGTGATATTGTTATTACAAGTGCTGACGCAGACGGACTATTTTAGCCAGGCTGCTATATTGACATGTTGAGCCGCTGCATCGCCTCTGAAGTGGTGAAAGTTCATTCTAGATGATAAATCATGTCTCTCACCTGGATAGTAGAAGGTTGTGGACATAAACCCACAAGTTAGTCAACTTGGGTTGTTGTAGTTCAAATTAATTGATTAGTATTTATTTATTTTTTTAGTTTTAACAAACTAAACTGTGTATATCTGAAAATATGGCATTACTACATCAAAATATGACATTAGTACATGAATATATGATGTTAGTACTTGAAAATATGACATTACTACTTGAGAATATGACATTACTACTTGAAAATATGACATTACTACATCAAAATATGACATTACTACATGAAAATATGACATTAGTACATGAACATATGATGTTAGTACTTGAAAATATGACATTAGTACATGAACATATGATGTTAGTACTTGAAAATATGACATTACTACTTGAAAATATGACATTACTACATGGAAATATGACATTACTACATGAAAATATGACATTACTACATCAAAATATGACATTAGTACATGAACATATGATGTTAGTACTTGAAAATATGACATTACTACTTGAAAATATGACATTACTACATGGAAATATGACAATACTACATGAAAATATGACATTACTACATGAAAATATGACATTACTACATCAAAATATGACATTACTACATCAAAATATGACATTACTACATGAACATATGATGTTAGTACTTGAAAATATGACATTAGTACATGAACATATGATGTTAGTACTTGAAAATATGACATTACTACTTGAAAATATGACATTAGTACATGAACATATGACATTACTACATCAAAATGACAATACTACATCAAAATATGACATTACTACTTGAAAATATGACATTACTACATGAAAATATGACATTACTACTTGAAAATATGACATTAGTACATGAACATATGATGTTAGTACTTGAAAATATGACATTACTACATGAAAATATGACATTAGTACTTGAAAATATGACATTAGTACATGAAAATATGACATTAGTACTTGAAAATATGACATTAGTACATGACCATATGACGTTAGTACTTGAAAATATGACATTACTACTTGAAAATATGACATTAGTACATGAACATATGATGTTAGTACTTGAAAATATGACATTACTACATGAAAATATGACATTACTACATGAAAATATGACATTAGTACATGAAAATATGACATTACTACATGAAAATATGACATTACTACTTGAAAATATGACATTAGTACATGAACATATGATGTTAGTACTTGAAAATATGACATTACTACATCAAAATATGACATTAGTACATGAAAATATGACATTACTACTTGAGAATATGACATTACTACTTGAGAATATGACATTAGTACATCAAAATATGATATTAGTACATGAAAATATGACATTAGTACTTGAAAATATGACAGTAGTACTTGAAAATATGACATTAGTACATCAAAATATGATATTAGTACATGAAAATATGACATTAGTACTTGAAAATATGACAGTAGTACTTGAAAATATGACATTATTGCTTGAAAATATGACATTACTACTTGAGAATATGACATTACTTCTTGAAAATATGACATTACTACATCAAAATATGATATTAGTACATGAAAATATGACAGTAGTACTTGAAAATATGACATTACTACATCAAAATATGACATTAGTACATGAATATATGACATTACTACATGAACATATGACATTAGTACTTGAAAATATGACATTAGTACTTGAAAATATGACATTACTACATCAAAATATGACATTACTACATCAAAATATGACATTACTACATGGAAATATGACATTAGTACTTGAAAATATGACAATACTACATGAAAATATGACATTACTACATGAAAATATGGCATTACTACATGAAAATATTACATTAGTACATGAAAATATGACAATACTACATGAAAATATGACATTACTACTTGAAAATATGACATTACTACATGAAAATATGACAATTCTACATGAAAATATGACAATACTACATGAAAATATGACATTACTACATGAAAATATGACATTACTACTTGAAAATATGACATTACTACTTGAAAATATGACAATACTACATGAAAATATGACATTACTACATGAAAATATGACAATACTACATGAAAATAGGAAATTAGTACATGAAAATATGATATTACCACTTGAAAATATGACATTACTACTTGAAAATATGACATTACTACATGAAAATATGACATTACTACATGAATGTATGACATTACTACTTGAAAATATGACATTACTACATGAAAATATGACATTACTACTTGAAAATATGACATTACTACATGAAATACATGAAAATATTACATTTGTACATGAAAATATGACATTACTACATGAAAATATGACAATACTACTTGAAAATATGACAATACTACATGAAAATATGACATTACTACTTGAAAATATGACATTACTACATGAAAATATGACAATTCTACATGAAAATATGACAATACTACATCAAATATAAATATATATTGGTTAGCAACATGAATATTTGCAGTGGAGGGGGGTGTGGAGCAGGTGTAGGAGTGTTGTGTTCACACACACACACACACACACACACACACACACACACACACACACACAGACACACACACACACAAACAAAGTGTAATGACATCATTGTGTGTGAGCGTAATGACAGAGCATCTTGTCTCGCTGGTTCCCACGCTCTCAGGCACACAAACATCTGGACGCCATTACGCAATAAAAGTTGTGTCACATGACCAGCGAGCCGGGCTGGAGTGCAGAGTTATGTGTTCTGCCCGGGGGCCCGGCCCCAGGGTTTTTGTGGCCCTAAACCGCCTTTAATGTTGCTGTATAACACGCCTGCAGTCAGTATTATAACACAGTGGTCCCTCGCCACATCACGCTTCTAAATGTGTGTCAAGTCATATTCTAAATCCTAAAATATGGCAAGTAAGAGGTGGCTACAATGGGAGTACCACTATTGTACCCATAAAGTACTCTAAAAACATCCAAAAAGCGCCAAAAATACTCAATTTACATGTCGTGACCTGAATATTAATAAGTATTAGTGATTTTGTTATTATAAGTGCTAACACAGACGGACTATTTTAGCCAAGATAACTAGCTTATGCTGCTATATTGACATATTGAGCTGCTGCATCGCCTCTGAGTTGGTGAAAGTTAATTCTAGATTATAAATCATGTCTCTCACCTGGATAGTAGAAGGTTGTGGACATAAACACAAAAGTTGGTCAACTTTGACATCCATTTTAGACCCGGAAATGGCGAGAAAGACATGAAAAGATGTTCTTTTTTTTAACCCTTTGTGAGGATTATGATGAATTGTTGATGTAAAGGGGAATATATAAACATCCCATCAGTCTTTATCCCAGTGAGAGCAGACATTGTACAGTAAGTGATTGTTTTATTATGTTTGTATATCTTGTTTAGCACTTAGCATTACTGCTACATGATGCTTAGTGTTTGACTAAAGCTGCATCTGTTTAGCACACAGCTTCTAAAACTTGTGGATCATCCTCCTTATATTCAGGCTCAAAAATAGAAGTTTCTGGATCATCATTTTTCCCAAAGTAGTCTTTGTTGTCTCGCATCAAGTCTGCCATGATTAGTAGTCTTGTTGTTGAAGTGAAAGTGAATGTTGTGATGCGTCTGTGAAATTAATACGCCGCCGTATGCTTGAAATGATCAAAATACATAAATATCACATGTTGTTATGAATGTTACTAGATACTACATATATACTTACAGTGTGTTTTTAAAACCTTGATTGAGATTTTTTGGATGTTTTTAGAGCACTTTATTGGCAGAATAGATTGCGAAGTAAAAAAAGAAATATTAATACGTATTAATAGTACAATGTTTTCTGGACCATACGTCAATTTTTAGTAGGAAATCAGCAATTTTTTTGTAGATCAGCAACTGTGTGCCCTCCCTTGTGGTTGACTAGCGACTGTGTGGCCCCCTAGTGGTTCATCAGCGACTGTGTGACCCCCCCTTGTGGTTGACCAGCGACTGTGTGCTCCCCTAGTGGTTGATCAGCGACTGTGTGCCCCCCCTTGTGGTTTACCAGCGACTGTGTGCCCCCCTAGTGGTAGATCAGCGACTGTGTGGCCCCCTAGTGGTTGACCAGCGACTGTGTGCCCCCCTAGTGGTAGATCAGTGACTGTGTTCCCCCCTAGTGGTTGACCAGCGACTATGTGCTCCACCTAATGGTTGACCAGCAACTGTGTGACCCCCTAGTGGTAGATCAGTGACTGTGTTCCCCCCTAGTGGTTGATCAGCGACTGTGTTCCCCCACTTAGTGGTTGATCAGCGACTGTTCTTCCCCCCTAGTGGTTGACCAGAGACTCTTTCCCCCCTAGTGGTTGACCAGCGACTGTGTGCCCCCCTAGTGGTTGACCAGCGACTGTGTGCCCTCCCTAGTGGTTGACCAGTGACTGTGTTCCCCCTAGTGGTTGATCAGTGACTATGTGCCCCACCTAGTGGTTGACCAGCGACTGTTTTCCCCCCTAGTGGTAGATCAATGACTGTGTTCCCCCCTAGTGGTAGATCAGTGACTGTGTTCCCCCTAGTGGTTGATCAGCGACTGTGTTTCCCCCACTTAGTGGTTCACCAGAGACTCTTTCTCCCCTGGTGGTTGACCAGCGACTGTGTGCCCTCCTTGTGGTTGACCAGCGACTGTTTTTCCCCCCCTAGTGGTTGACCAGAGACTCTTTCCCCCCTAGTGGTGGATCAGCGACTGTGAGCCCCCCTAGTGGTTGACCAGCGACTGTGTGCCCTCCTTGTGGTTGACCAGCGACTGTGTTTTCCCCCTAGTGTTTGACCAGGGACTGTGTTCCCCCCTAGGGCAAGGCAAGGCAAGGCAACTTTATTTGTATAGCGCTTTTCATACACAAGGCAGACTCAAAGTGCTTCACAGACAACAAAGTGAAATGAAAGAAAATAAAAGCAAAATTAAAATGCAAACAATAAAAATAAAAATAGTGGTTGACCAGTGACTGTGTTTCCACCCCCCAGTGGTTGACCAGCGACTGTATTCTACCCCTAAAGGTTGACAAGAGACTGTGTTCCCCGTGGTTGACCAGCAACTGTGTTCCCACCTAGTGGTTGAACAGTGACTGTGTTCACCCCCTTAAGTGGTAGATCAGAGACTTTGTGCCCCCCCTAGTGGTTGACCAGAGACTGTGTTCCCCCTAGTGGTTGACCAGAGACTGTGTCCCCCCCCCTAGTGGTTGACCAGCGACTGTGTGCTCCCCTAGTGGTTGACCAGCGACTGTGTTTCCCCCCTAGTGGTTGACCAGAGACTGCGCCCCCCCCCTAGTGGTTGACCAGCGACTGTGTACCCCCCTTAGTGGTTGACCAGCGACTGTTTTTCCCCCCTAGTGGTTGACTAGCGACTGTGTGCCCCCCTAGTGGTTGACCAGCGACTGTGTTTTTCCCCCCTTGTGGTTGACCAGAGACTGTGTTCTTTCCCTCGTGGTTGACCAGCGACTGTGTTCCCCCTAGTGGTTGACTAGCGACTGTGTTTCCCCCCCTTGTGGTTGACCAGAGACTGTGTTCCCCCTCGTGGTTGACCAGCGACTGTGGTCCCCCCTAGTGGTTGAACAGTAACTGTGTGCCCCTCCTAGTGGTTGACCAGCGACTGTGTGCCCCCTAGTGGTTGACCAGCGACTGTGTACCCCCCTTAGTGGTTGACCAGCGACTGTTTTTCCCCCCTAGTGGTTGACTAGCGACTGTGTGCCCCCCTAGTGGTTGACCAGCGACTGTGTTTTCCCCCCCTTGTGGTTGACCAGAGACTGTGTTCTTCCCCTCGTGGTTGACCAGCGACTGTGTTCCCCCTAGTGGTTGACCAGCGACTGTGTTTCCCCCCCTTGTGGTTGACCAGAGACTGTGTTCCCCCTCGTGGTTGACCAGCGACTGTGGTCCCCCCTAGTGGTTGAACAGTGACTGTGTGCCCCTCCTAGTGGTTGACCAGCGACTGTGTGCCCCCTAGTGGTTGACCGGCGACTGTGTGCCCCCCCTAGTGGTTGACCAGCGACTGTGTTCCCCCCCTTGTGGTTGACCAGAGACTGTGTTTCCCCTAGTGGTTGACCAGCGACTGTGTGCCCCCTTAGTTGTTGATCGGGGACTGTGTGCCCTCCCTAGTGGTTGACCAGCGACTGTGTGCCCTCCCTGGTGGTTGACCAGCGACTGTGTGCTCCCCCACTGAGAGGTCCCCACATTTACACACATCTTTGTGTCTATTTCAGTCCACAGCCCCCCTGCTGGGAGCCCAGAGCGACCCCAAGTTTCCATATCCTCCCTGCGCTCTCAGAGCTCCTCCCCCTCACGCTGCTCCGGCCAATCAGGTCGCCCCCTCTCCATGACGTCCCCAGGGCCCAGTTTGGGCCCCTCGCCGCTGTCTTCCCCCGCCTCTCGGCCCCACCTGCCCCTCTCGTCTCCTCTGTCCTGCCTCACGCCTCCCAACGTGTCTGCGGCGCTCCTCAACGGGGAGACGGGCAGTCCCCTTCACCCGCCCTCGCCGGGACCCTCCCACACGCCCTCGCCGCCCGCCCTCGCACCCAAGCCTGAAAAGGTGAGTCAATTAGATGCTCGTGCATGGACAAAAGTTTTGGGACACCTTCCTAATATTATATGAAATATCATCCTATAATATTATGTTACACAATGATAGTATATTATATCATAAAATAATATTATGTTATATTACAAGATAATATATATATTATATATGCTTTATTTATTTATTTATTTATTTATTTATTTATTTTGGACATCAGAGTGGTGTTTACCTGCACTACACCTGCCTTCTCTGCATCCTGGGGTTCACCACCGACAGAACCTAACAGTAAATACACAACTTGAGGAAGTGACAAAACAAAGGAGATTGTCAAAGGACATTTTAGAACGTTTAGGGTTAGATCTGTTTTAGGGTTTGGACACTCTAGACGTGTTTAGAGATAGATCGGTTTTAGGGTTAGTACATTCTAGTACATTTTTAGAGTTAGATCGGTTTCAGGGATAGAACATTATAGGACGTTTTAGGGTTAGGACACTAGAACGTTTTTAGAGTTAGATCGGTTTTAGGGTTAGATCGGTTTTATGGTTAGATTGTCTACAACATTTTAGGGTTAGAACGGTTTTAGGGTTAGAACATTCTAGTACGTTTTAGGGTTAGATCGGTTTTAGGGTTACAACGTTTTAGGGTTAGATCGGTTTTAGGGTTAAAACATTCTTGAACGTTTTAGGGTTAGATCGGTTTTAGGGTTAGAATATTCTAGTACGTTTTAGGGTTAGATCGGTTTTAGGGTTACAACGTTTTAGAGTTAGATCGGTTTTAGGGTTAAAACATTCTTGAACGTTATAGGGTTAGATCGGTTTGAGGGTTAGAACAACCTGGAATGTTTTTTTAGGGTTAGATCGGTTTTAGGCTTTGAACATTCTAGCACAGTTTTAGGGTTGGATCGGTTTAAAGGTTAGAACATTTTACAACGTGTTAGGGTTAGATGGTTTAGGGTTAGAACATTCTAGAACGTTTTTAGAGTTGGATCGGTTTTAGGGTTAGAACATTTTAGGACGTTTTAGGGTTAGAACAGTTTTAGGGTTCGAACACTAGAACGTTTTTAGAGGTAGGTCGGTTTTAGGGTTAGATCGGTTTTAGGGTTAGTACGTTCTACAACATTTTAGGGTTAGAACGATTTTAGGGTTAGAACATTCTACTACGTTTTAGGGTTAGAACATTCTAGTACGTTTTAGGGTTGGATCGGTTTTAGGGTTAGAACATTCCAAGTCGTTTTTAGAGTTAGATGAGTTTTATAGTTAGGACACTCTAGAACCTTTTTAGAGTTAGTTCGGTTTTAGGGTTAGAACATTCTAGAATGTTTTTAGCGTTAGATTGTTTTTAGGTTTAGAACACTAGAACGTTTTTAGAGTTAGATCGGTTTTAGGGTTACAACATTTTAGAACATTCTTAGGGTTAGATCGGTTTTAGGGTTAGAACATTCTAGAACGTTCTTAGGGTTAGATTGGTTTTAAGGTTAGAACATTCAAGACACGTTTTAGGGTTAGATCGGTTTTAAAATTAGATAGTTTACAACGTGTTAGGGTTAGGACAGTTTAGGGTTAGAACATTCTAGAACGTTTTTAGAGTTAGATCAGTTTTAGGGTTAGAACGTCCTAGAACGTACTAGAACGTTCTTAGGGTTGGATTGGTTTTAAGGTTAGAACATTCAAGACACGTTTTAGGGTTAGATCGGTTTTAAAATTAGATAGTTTACAACGTGTTAGGGTTAGAACAGTTTAGGGTTAGAACATTCTAGAACGTTTTTAGAGTTAGATCAGTTTTAGGGTTAGAACGTCCTAGAAAGTTTTTAAGGTTAGATCAGTTTTAGGGTTAGAACATTCTAGAACGTTTTAGAGTTAGATCGGTTTTAGGGTTAGAACATTCCAGGACGTTTTTAGAGTTAGATCAGTTTTAGGGTTAGTACACTCTAGAACCTGTTTAGAGTTAGATCGGTTTTAGGGTTAGAACATTCTAGAATGTTTTAGGGTTAGATCGGTTTTAGGGTTAGAACATTCTAGAACGTTTTAGGGTTAGATCGGTTTTAGGGTTTGTACATTCTAGGACGTTTTTAGAGTTATATTGATTTTAGAGTTAGAACACTCCAGAACGTTTTTAGAGTTAAATCGGTTTTAGGGTTACAACATTGTAGAAGTGTAAAATGAGCGCTGCCTGAGTGTCTGGCAACCCTCTTCAACGTTCACTTACAAGCGGAGTTGAATAACGACACAGAATGCGATCC
>NC_084744.1:7605861-7630861 GCF_033978785.1 Entelurus aequoreus
TGTGGCTTTGCATCGTAGAGTGTTACGTTTCACTTACAGATGTAGCGACCGACTGTAATTACTGACAGTGTTTTTCTGAAGTGTTGCTGAGCCCATGTGGTGATATCCTTTACACACTGATGTGGCTTTTTGATGCAGTACCGCCTGAGGGATCGAAGGTCCGTAATATCATTGCTTACGGGCAGTGACTTCTCCAGATTCTCTGAACCTTTTGATGATATTACGATATCAGCTGGTTGAGATATGTCGTTGTTAAACAATTTGCTCAGGCATTTGTTGACAAAGTGGTGACCCTCGCCCCGTCCTTGTTTGTGAACGACTGAGCATTTCATGGAAGCTGCTTTTATACCCAATCATGGCACCCACCCGTTCCCAATTAGCCCGTTCACCTGTGGGATGTTCCGAATAAGTGTTTGATGGGCATTCCTCAATTTTCTCAGTCTTTTTTGCCACCTGTGCCAGCTTTTTCTAAACATGTTGCAGGCCTCAAAATCCAAATGAACTAATATTTGCTAAAAATGAGCAAGTTTAACAGTTCAAACGTTAAATATCTCATCTTTGCAGGCTATTCAATTGAATATAAGTTGAAAAAAATCATTGTATTCTTTTTTTATTTACCATTTACACAAGGTGACAACTTCACTAATCAAATGTTGTGTTGCAGCTCAGGAGATGTTATCAGCAAGTATTTCCCAGACGTGCATCCTGCAAACATGCGGCGTTCCTCCGCCCAACATGGTGAGCGCTGCAAACCCGCTGCAAGGTAAGTCCAAACACCTTTCTCAGACATTTACCTCCCCCTCCTCCTCAGTGTGGCGCCCCCTAGAGGAGGCCACCACGTCCACTTGGCGAACTCCAAATATATATATATATATATATATATATATATATATATATATTTATATATATATATATATATATATATATATATACATATATATATATATATATACATATATATATATATATATATATATATATATATATATATATATATATATATATATATATATATATATATATATATATATATATATATTTATATATATATATATATATATATATATATATATATATATATATATATATATATATATATATATATATATATATATATATATATATATATATACATATATATATATATATATATTGCCGGCAGTAAGTCGGACACGTTTCCGGATCGGTGAGGCATCTTCAGTAATGCGGACACTGTATCGATCCGTTGTGGTGAAGAAGGAGCTGAGCCGGAAGGCAAAGCTCTCAATTTACCGGTCGATCTACATTCCCATCCTCACCTATAGTCATGAACTTTTGGTTATGACCGAAAGGACAAGATCACGCGTACAAGCGACCGAAATGAGTTTCCTCCGCCGGGTGGCGGGGCTCTCCCTTAGAGATAGGGTGAGAAGCTCTGTCATCCGGGAGGAGCTCAAAGTAAAGCCACTGCTCCTCCACATGGAGAGGAGCCCGATGAGGTGGTTCGGGCATCTGTTCAGGATGCCACCCGAACGCCTCCCTACGGAGGCCACGGGGAAGACCCAGGACACGTTGGGAAGACTACATCTCCCGGCTGGCCTGGGAACGCCTCGGGATCCCCCGGGAAGAGCTGGACGAAGTGGCTGGGGAGAGGGAAGTCTGGACTTCCCTGCTTAGGCTGCTGCCCCCGCAACTCGACCTCGGATAAGCGGAAGAAGATAGATTGATGGATGGACATATATATTATATGTATATATATATATATATATATATATATATATATATATATATATATATATATATATATATATATATATATATATATATATATATATATATATATATATATATATATATATATATATATATATATGTATATATATATATATATACATATATATATATATACATATATATATATATATATAATTTTTTTGTGTGTGTATGTATGCATATATATATATATATATATATATATATATATATATATATATATATATATATATATATATATATATATATATATATATATATATATATATATATATGCATACATAAATGCATACGTACACACCAAAAAAAAATATATATATATACATATTTATATACAATATATATATATATAAAATATATATACATATTTATATATATATATATATATATATATATATATATATATATATATATATATATATATATATATATATATATATATATATATATATATATATATATATATATATATATATATATATATATATATATATATATATATATATATATATATATATATACATACACTACCTTTCAAAAGTTTGGGGTCACATTGAAATGTCCTTATTTTTGAAGGAAAAGCACTGTACTTTTCAATGAAGATAACTTTAAACTAGTCTTAACTTGAAAGAAATACACTCTATACATTGCTAATGTGCTAAATGACTATTCTAGCTGCAAATGTCGGGTTTTTGGTGCAATATCTACATTAATTAAATTAAAGTACCAATGATTGTCACACACACACTAGGTGTGGTGAAATTTGTCCTCTGCATTTGACCCATCCCCTTGTTCACCCCCTGGGAGGTGAGGGGAGCAGTGGGCAGCAGCGGTGCATAGGTGTATAGAGGCCCATTTCCAGCAACTATCACTCCAGTGTTCTAATGGTACAATGTGTTTGCTCATTGGCTCAGAAGGCTAATTGATGATTAGAAAACCCTTGTGCAATCATGTTCACACATCTGAAAACAGTTTAGCTCGTTACAGAAGCTACACAACTGACCTTCCTTTGAGCAGATTGAGTTTCTGGAGCATCACATTTGTGGGGTCAATTAAACGCTCAAAATGGCCAGAAAAAGAGAACTTTCATCTGAAACTCGACAGTCTATTCTTGTTCTTAGAAATGAAGGCTATTCCACAAAATTGTTTGGGTGACCCCAAACTTTAAACTTTAAATATATATATATATATATATATATATATATATATATATATATATATATATATATATATATATATATATATATATATATATATATATATATATATATATATACATATATATATATATATATATATATATATATATATATATATATATATATATATATATATATATATATATATATATATATATACATACATATATATATACATATACATTATTATCATTAATATTATTATTAACATTATTATAATATTATTATAATGTTATATATATGATATATTTTATTTATATATATATATATATATATACATATATATATATATATATATATATATATATATATATATATATATATATATATATATATATATATATATATATATACATATATATATATATATATATATATATATATATATATATATATATATATATATATATATAGTCAATGTTTCTGTGGTGTATTCGTTATACAGTGCTCAATACCAGGGTAAAGCGGAACATACGTTAGGTCAGGAAAAAACACAGGGGCTATATCATCCCTACAAGCCTGTTTCGCAGGTTTCCCTGCTCGTCAGGGGATTTTATTATAAAATCCCTTGACGAGCAGGGAAACTTGGTATTATTCCATCTCATGTGACGTGTTGAATAAATCATGAATACCACTGAAATAAGTTCCGATATAGATGAGTCATTGCAAATAACAATAATGTTGAGATTAGAGATGTATTTATTTAATAACAGAACTATTTGAGTGCGTCAAACTGAAAACTATTTCTCACAAATGATTGTATTAGTGTAGATTGGCAACGCGCTGCAGTAATGCCTGATCACCACAAGAGGGGAGCATTGTCTACTACAGTAAAGTACACCACTCAGTACTTGGGACACATTTGGACTAATAATTGATTGTTAATTGATTTTTATTTTCCTTTTTCTGGATTCATTTTGACCCACCATGGATTTACAGTAACCATCCATTTGTTTTAGCAATTCAATGGCCTAAAATACCGTAAATACATCTTTAAATAGTTACTTTAATTGGAATTAAATACATGCTTGTGTTAATTAAATGGGTCAATTAGTTCTTCAATGTAAAATGAAGTTGAATTATTAAATTGATGTTAATTCATTATTTGATTTATGACATATTTAAATAATTACTGGTGTCATCAATTTAATAAATCATGAAATAAATACTTATTTCACAATTTATTTGTTGACTTAATTAATTCCCAAAATAAGGATTTTTTATTATTATTTAATCGACATATAATCGACATGCATGTATTTAATTCTAGTTATAATTAATGAAATATTTAAATAATTATGTCTCAATAAATAAATTATATCATTGCATGAATCAATTTATAATTAAATTATTGAATAAAATAATTTATTTTCACAACTAATAAAATAATGACGCGTGTTTAATTCCAGTTATAATTAATGAAATCTTTAAGCAATTAAGTGTCAATATTTAAATCATTAATTACTTGTTTCTGTCATGAATTGAATAAATCATGACATCAAAAAATTAATCTAGTAAATTAGTGATTTATTTCATGATTCAATCAATGGCATCTTTAAATACTTACATGAATACTAAAATCATCAAATAATGAAATAATTAGTTCACAATTAAATTAATTATTGACTTATTTAATGATTTATTTCATGATTTATCAATGGCATCTTTAAATAATGACTTCTATGTGTTACTTAAATTAATGAATACATCATAAATTATTAATTATTAAATTTAATCTATAACTTTTGTTTTAATTAATGACACATTTTTATAATTACTTAAGTGTCGATGATTAATACATTCATGAAATAACGAACTCAATAATTATTTAACTCATCAAATAAATCATGAAATAAATCGTAAAATCAACCATTAAAAAAACTAATAAATGTTTACATGTAATTTTACATTAAATGAATACATGACATGTAATTACCCAATCTATGCATTTCATGCAAATTATACTGTAATTTAAGGTTTATAAAATTATTCGAATGACATATTTAAGTGTCAATAATTAATTAAATCATTGAACAATAAATAAATGACTAAATATAGTCATTTAATTTTACAATTAATAACGTAATGACACATGCATGTATTTAATTCCAGTTATAATTAATTACATATTTAAATAATTAAGTGTCAATAATTAAATAAATCATTGAATAAATGATTCAATAGTTATTTAAATATAGTCATTACATTTTCAAATGTATGTGTTTAATTCCAGTTATAATTAATGACATATTTAGGTAATTAAGTCTCAATATTTAATTAAACCCTTGAATAAATAATTCCATAATTAAAATATTAAATAGTCATTTAATTTGACAATTAATACATTAATGACACATGTATGTATTTAATTCCAGTTATAATTAATGACATAGTAATTAAGTCTCAATAATTAATTAAATCATTGAATAAATAATTCAATAGTTAAAATATTAGTCATTTAATTTGACAATGAATAAATTAATGAAACATGTATGTATTTAATTCCAGTTATAATTATTGACATATTTAAATAACTGTCAATAATTAATTAAATTATTGAATAAGTCATTCAATAATCAAATTATTAAATAGTCATTTAATTTGACAATTAATAAATTAATGACACATGCATGTATTTAATTCCAGTTATAATGAATGACATATTTCAATAATCAAGTTTCAATAATTATTTAAATCATTGAATAAATAATTCAAATATTAAATTAAAAACATACATTTAATCTTACAATTAATACATTATTGACACATGTATTTAATTCCAGTTATAATTAATGACATATTTAAATAACTGTCAATAATTAATTACATTGTTGAATAAATCATTCAATAATTAAAATTATTAATTATAGTCATTTAATTTGACAATTAATAAATTGATGACACATGTATTTAATTCCTGTTATAATTAATAACATATTTAAATAATTAAGTGGCAATAATTAATTACCCCAGATAAGCAGTAGAAAATGGATGGATGGAATAAATAATATAATTAATGACATATTTAGGTAATTAAGTATCAACAGATAATTAATTAATTGAATTAATCATTCAATAATTTTTTTAATTATAGTTATTTAATTCGACAATTAATAAATTAATGACACATGTATTTAATTAAAGTTATAATTAATGACATATTTAAATAATTAGGTCTAAATAATTAATTAAATCATTGAATAAATAATTAAATAAATACAATATCAAATAGTCATTTAATTTGACAATTAATACATTGACACATGCATGTATTTAATTCCAGTTTAAATACATGTCAATAATTATTTAAATAGATTAATAAATCATTCAATAATTAAATGATTAAATATAGTCATTTAATTTGACAATTGTCAATAGATAATTAATTCATTGAATAAATCATTCAATAATTAAATTATTAATTAGTCATTTAATTTGAAGATTAATAAATTAATGACACATGTATTTAATTCCAGTTATAATTAATGACATGTTTAAATAATTAAGTGTCAATAATTTATTAAATAATTGAAAAAATAATTTAATAATTATTAAATACATATAATAAAATTCACAACTAATAAAATAGATACATGTATGTATTTCCAGTTATAATTAATGACATATGTAAGTAATTAAGTATCAACAGATAATTAATCCATTGAAAAAATCATTCAATAATTAAATTATTAATTATAGTCATTTAATTTGACAATTAAAAAAATTAATGACACATGTATTTAATTCCTGTTATAATTAATGACATATTTAAATAATTAAGTGTCAATAATTAATTACATTTTGAATAAATAATTCAAATATTAAATTATTAAATACATATATTTATTCTTACATTTAATAAATGATTGCCACATGTATTTAATTACAGTTATAATTAATGACATATTTAAGTAATTAAGTATTAATAAATAATTAATCCATTGAATAAATCATTCAATAATTAAATTATTAATTAGAGTCATTTAATTTGACAATTAATAAATTAATGACACACATATTTAATTCCAGTTATAATTAATAACATATTTAAATAATAAAGTGTCAATTAAATTATTGAAAAAATAATTATTAAATACATACATTAAATTTCACAACTAATAACATAATGACATGCATTTAATTGCAGTTATAATTAATGACATATTTAGGTAATTAAGTATCAACAGATAATTAATTCATTGAATAAATCATTCAATAATTAAATTATTAATTAGTCATTTAATTTGACGATTAATAAATTAATGACACATGTATTTAATTCCAGTTATAATTAATGACATGTTTAAATAGTTAAGTGTCAATAATTTATTAAATTATTGAAAAAATCATTTAATAATTATTAAATACATATATTAAAATTCACAACTAATAAAATATATACATGTATTTATTTCCAGTTATAATTAATGACATATGTAAGTAATTAAGTATCAACAGATAATTAATCCATTGAAAAAAATCATTCAATAATTAAATTATTAATTATAGTCATTTAATTTGACAATTAATAAATTAATGACACATGTATTTAATTCCTGTTATAATTAATTACATATTTAAATAATTAAGTGTCAATAATTAATTACATTTTTGAATAAATAATTAAAATATTAAATTAGTAAATACATATATTTAATCTTACATTTAATAAATTATTGCCACATGTATTTAATTACAGTTATAATTAATGACATGTTTAAGTAATTAAGTATTATTAGATAATTAATCCATTGAATAAATCATTCAATAATTAAATTATTAATTAGTCATTTAATTTGACAATTAATAAATTAATGACACACATATTTAATTCCAGTTATAATTAATAACATATTTAAATAATAGAGTGTCAATTAAATTATTAAAGAAATAATTATTAAACACGTACATTAAATTTCACAACTAATAACATAATGACATGCATTTAATTCCAGTTATAATTAATGACATATTTAGGTAATTAAGTATCAACAGATAATTAATTCATTGAATTAATCATTCAATAATTAAATTTTTAATTATAGTTATTTAATTTGACAATTAATAAATTAATGACATGCATTTAATTATAGTTATAATTAATGACATATTTAAATAATTAAGTCTCAATAATTAATTAAATCATTGAATAAATAATTCAATAATTAAAATATTAAATAGTCATTTAATTTGACAATTAATACCTTGACACATGCATGTATTTAATTCCAGTTATAATTAATGACATATTTAAATACATGTCAATAATTATTTAAATTGTTGAATAAATCATTCAATAATTAAATGACTAATTATAGTCATTTAATTTGACAATTAATAAATTAATGACACATGCATGTATTTAATTCCAGTTATAATTAATGACAGTTATATAATCAAGTGTCAATAATTAATCAAATCATTGAATAAATAATTCAGATATTAAATTATTAAATACATACATTTGATTTTACAATCAATAAATTAATGACACATGCATGTATTTAATTCCAGTTATAATTAATGACATATTTAAATAATCAAGTGTCAATAATTAATCAAATCATTGAATAAATAATTCAAATATTAAATTATTAAATACACACATTTAATCTTACAATTAATACATTATTGACACATGCATTTAATTCCAGTTAAAATTAATGACATATTTAAGTAATGAAGTATCAATAAATAATGAATTCGTTGAATAAATCACTCAATAATTAAATCACTAAATATAGTCATTTATTTTGACAATTAATAAATTAATGACACATGTATTTAATTCCAGTTATAATTAATGACATATTTAAATAATCAAGTGTCAATAATTATTTAAATCATTGAATAAATAATTCAAATATAAAATTATATAATACATACATTTAATCTTACAATTAATAAATTAATGACACTCGTATTTTATTCCAATAATTAATCAAATCATTGAATAAATAATTCAATAATTAAAATATTAAATAGTCATTTAATTTGACAATTAATACCTTGACACATGCATGTATTTAATTCCAGTTATAATTAATGACATATTTAAATGCATGTCAATAATTATTTAAATTGTTGAATAAATCATTCAATAATTAAATGACTAATTATAGTCATTTAATTTGACAATTAATAAATTAATGACATGCATGTATTTAATTCCAGTTATAATTAATGACATAGTTATATAATCAAGTGTCAATAATTAATCAAATAATTGAATAAATAATTCAGATATTAAATTATTAGATACATACATTTCATTTTACAATCAATAAATTAATGACACATGCATGTATTTAATTCCAGTTATAATTAATGACATATTTAAATAATCAAGTGTCAATAATTAATCAAATCATTGAATAAATAATTCAAATATTAAATTATTAAATACACACATTTAATCTTACAATTAATACATTATTGACACACGCATTTAATTCCAGTTATGATTAATGACATATTTAAGTAATGAAGTATCAATAGATAATGAATTCGTTGAATAAATCACTCAATAATTAAATTAGTAAATATAGTTATTTATTTTGACAATTAATAAATTAATGACACATGTATTTAATTCCAGTTATAATTAATGACATATTTAAATAACCAAGTGTCAATAATTATTTAAATCATTGAATAAATAATTCAAATATAAAATTATATAATACATACATTTAATCTTACAATTAATAAATTAATGACACTCGTATTTTATTCCAATAATTAATTAAATCATTGAATAAATAATTCAATAATTAAAATATTAAATAGTCATTTAATTTGACAATTAATACCTTGACACATGCATGTATTTAATTCCAGTTATAATTAATGACATATTTAAATGCATGTCAATAATTATTTAAATTGTTGAATAAATCATTCAATAATTAAATGACTAATTATAGTCATTTAATTTGACAATTAATAAATTAATGACACATGCATGTATTTAATTCCAGTTATAATTAATGACATAGTTATATAATCAAGTGTCAATAATTAATCAAATCATTGAATAAATAATTCAGATATTAAATTATTAGATACATACATTTCATTTTACAATCAATAAATTAATGACACATGCATGTATTTAATTCCAGTTATAATTAATGACATATTTAAATAATCAAGTGTCAATAATTAATCAAATCATTGAATAAATAATTCAAATATTAAATACACACATTTAATCTTACAATTAATACATTATTGACACACGCATTTAATTCCAGTTATGATTAATGACATATTTAAGTAATGAAGTATCAATAGATAATGAATTCGTTGAATAAATCACTCAATAATGAAATGATTAAATAGTCATTTATTTTGACAATTAATAAATTAATGACACATGTATTTAATTCCAGTTATAATTAACGACATATTTAAATAATCAAGTGTCAATAATTAATTAAATCTTTGAATAAATAATTCAAATATAAAATTATATAATACATACATTTAATCTTACAATTAATAAATTTATGACACTCGTATTTTATTCCAATAATTAATCAAATCATTGAATAAATAATTCAGTAATTAAAATATTAAATAGTCATTTAATTTGACAATTAATAAATTAATGACACATGCATGTATTTAATTACAGTTATAATTAATGACATATTTTAAAAACTGTCAATAATTAATTAAATTGTTGAATAAATCATTCAATAATTAAATGATTAAATTTAGTCATTTAATTTGACAATTAATAAATTTATGACACATGCATGTATTTAATTCCAGTTATAATAAATTACATATTTAAATAATTAAGTGTCAATAATTAAATAAATCATTGAATAAATCATTCAAATATAAAATTATTAAATACGTACATTTAATCTTACAATAATGAAATATCTCTCTTCTGTGCCCACATTCTCCGCCCTGGTCCAGGTTCCCTGACCCCCTGCTTGTACAAGTTCTCAGACCCCGGTCTGAACAGCAGCTCCTGCGCTTTGAGTCACGGTTTCCCCTCGCTGCCCTCCGCCCTCCTGATGAGCGACGAGGGCCCCGGGCCCCCCAGTGTGTGCGACATGAGAGCCAACGTGCAGCGGAAGAGCATCCGGGAGGTGGAGGACACGCCCGCCATGGACTCCCCGCAGATCCAGGAGCTGGAGATGTTTGCCAACGACTTCAAAATACGCAGGATCAAACTTGGTGAGGAACTTTTCTGTGCTACTTCACAATAAAAGCCTCATAATAGACACATTGTCACTGCATTTAGGGCTCTAATGCGTGCAAATGTACACCGTTTTTTCCCGGGCCGACACTGATACCGATTATTAGCGGTCAAAGAGGCCGATAACTGATATTAATTTGCAGTAAAAATGATTTAAAGATGAATATTATATGTCAGTAAACACCTGGACATGACTAAGTTGTTTTTTAACTTTATTTTTTAGTAAAGGTGGCACCAGCAGTGACACAATGTTTGATGTTGTGTTTCATTTATCGTCAAAATCCCTTTATTACGTGTGTCTAAGACGGGGGTCGGCTCTAGTGGCCCCTCGAGCTTCTTCAAAAGTGTATGAAAATATATATTTTTTGTTTTAGGAGGACAAACATGACATAATTGTTAGAAATCCCACTCTTTATATTGAACATGCTTCACCGATGAGAGTAATCGGTGAGCGCCGTTTTGTCCAACTAATTTTGGCGGTCCTTGAACTCACCGTACGTTGTTTACATGTACAACTTTCTCCACCACTGCCACAGAAAGACGTTGTTTAATGCCACTCCTTTGTTACATTTTGATAGTAGGCTAATATAGACACTTACATCATGCGTTGCCTTCATTATTACGCTTATATAAGACTTTTAAAGTCATTTTGATAGTAGGCTAATATAGCTAATATAGACACTTACGTCGTGTGTTGCCTTCATTATAACACTTATATAAGACTTTTAAAGTCATTTTGATAGTAGGCTAATATAGCTAATATAGACACTTACGTCGTGTGTTGCCTTCATTATAACACTTATATCAGACTTTTAAAGTAATTTTGATAGTAGGCTAATATAGCTAATATAGACACTTACATCATGTGTTGCCTTCATTATAACACTTATATAAGACTTTTAAAGTCATTTTGATAGTAGGCTAATATAGCTAATATAGACACTTACATCATGTGTTGCCTTCATTATAACACTTATATAAGACTTTTAAAGTCATTTTGATAGTAGGCTAATATAGCTAATATAGACACTTACGTCGTGTGTTGCCTTCATTATAACACTTATATAAGACTTTTAAAGTCATTTTGATAGTAGGCTAATATAACTAATATAGACACTTACATCATGTGTTGCCTTCATTATAACACTTATATAAGACTTTTAAAGTCATTTTGATAGTAGGGTAATATAGCTAATATAGACACTTACATCATGTGTTGCCTTCATTATAACACTTATATAAGACTTTTAAAGTCATTTTGATAGTAGGCTAATATAGCTAATATAGACACTTACATCATGTGTTGCCTTCATTATAACACTTATATAAGACTTTTAAAGTCATTTTGATAGTAGGCTAATATAGCTAATATAGACACTTACATCATGTGTTGTCTTCATTATAACACTTATATAAGACTTCTGATTTATTGCATCTCCAAACTCATTAGTTTTTTGTATTTTTGGTCCAATGTGGCTCTTTTGACATGTTGGGTTATCCCTGATCTAAGAGGAACATCAACATTTTATTCCAAAATATGAAAAATCTCCTGGGAAATTGGTCAAAATATGACAATTCTCTACATCACAATAACTCATCTACTCCATTTTATAACACTTTATGGACACATTGTAAAGTTTCCTCCTGAAATATTGTCAACATTTCAATAAAAACAATTCTAGATTATAGTTGAGACATTTTTCATTTCTTCCTGGGTGTTACAGAAAGTAGGAGAATGTGTGAGCCGCTGCCTCACCTTCTTTGCTTATATAATCACCACATATTTGTCAAGATATTTACGCAAAGTTTGCTGACGGAGCGACTCCATCGCCGCAGTAGCCAATACGAACACAACGCTACCCGGAAGGCCCCGGAAATGAAGGACAAAAACTGGATTCCCTGGCCAAAATTGGGAGTTTTGACGGATAAGCAGAGGAGACGCACTGTCGACCAGGGGGTTTCCTAACCTTTCCACTACTACTACTCAAATCCATCCGTTCATCCATTTTCTACCGCTTGTCCCACTCAAATATAAACACTAAATTAGTAATCTCACTCTTCATTTTAAACATATTGAAGAGTATTTATAATAATTATATCTAACCGACTTACAGTATACAACTGTGGGGGCAGGTGTAAGTCTGCGCTGCCTGTAGGAGGAAAAGTCACCGCCGCTGTCCAATAGTACTGAGGACGAGCACCAGTGGGCAGGGGGCGGGGCATGTGCTGACGGCGAGACACAGCTGGCAGGTGATTAGATTTCTAGGAGGCGACTTCCACAACAACCTTGTCAAATGACATCATCATAAAGAGTATTATTTATTCAACCCCTAAACTTTAGGTTTTGGTCAGGCTGATTAGAAAATAAATATACCTGCCTACGGAGGAACTCTTAAATAATGACACACATTTACATACAATTATGTTGTGCTAATATAAATCAACTAAATGAATAATAATTATGTTTCTTTATTAAACACCAATAAAATTCAGCTTCACCACTTTAGTCATCATTTTTGCGCTTGAGGACATTTTCTATGACTTTAGCTCCAGACTTCTTCTGTTTGATATTGTCATTACTGCCACAAGTGGTGGACAAGTGTATTACAACTGAGTACTGTTGCGTCGGACCAGTTCTTCCTCCCAGGGAATCTAAGTTGCTGGTCAATCCCAAGTTCTTTCGATGACATATATGCTGAGTAAGAAGGACCATCAAGACAGAATTGGAATATTTTCAAAGTTTTACTAAAGCTTTAGGAGACCAGTTTAACCAATACATTCCTATTGGCTACTCTAGTTGATCTGACATTCAAACGGAAAAGCCAACTTATTGCACACAAAGAAAGCCCCCTCCCCCTCGCAACACTAATAAGGAAGATTTGGGGGTTTGGTTTCACATTCCTGATGGTTTAAGACACTAAACCAGTGGTTCTTAACCTTATCGGAGGTACCTAACCCCACTAATTTCATATGCGCATTCACCAAACCCTTCTTTAGCGAAAAATAAATAAAAAAACATTTCAAATTCAAGAAAAACGTATATGTTTTTTTTACTGGTGCACAAAATTAACCGTGCATGAACCTCCCCTTGTTCAAAGAACAAAACCACCACATGAACTCGCAACAAAATACGCCTAAACATTGTTTGGGCGTATCCATAATACGCCGATAGGGAGAAGTTTTTATTTACACGATGAGTTGGGTGTGTCTTGACCTCTGCCGAACCCCTGAGCCTGACTCACCGAACCCCTAGGGTTCGATCGAACCCAGGTTAAGAACCACTGCACTAAACAGACAAGCTGAAGACAAAGAGAGACTGGTAGAATATACAAAGGAAAAGTACTAGCTGCTCTAAACATGGCTATGTAAAAAGAAAGAACTCAAACACATATGCATCCTACACAGTACCCATACCGACCACGGGTGAGACTGATATTCAGTGTGTGCAGCCCCGGCCCTACGGTTAAAAAACACTGCAAAGAGGAGAGAAGGGTGGCTCTCTCTAACACTTGAGGTCTTATATGGATGCATTGTGTTTTTGTGACCTCCAGGCTACACTCAGACCAACGTGGGCGAGGCTCTCGCTGCCGTGCACGGCTCGGAGTTCAGCCAGACCACAATCTGCCGCTTCGAGAACCTGCAGCTGAGCTTCAAGAACGCCTGCAAACTGAAGGCCATCCTGGCCAAGTGGTTGGACGAAGCCGAGCTGGCTCGCGGTCAGTCTCGCTTTCAGTCTTCGTCTCATATGAATAATAATAATAATTAAAGCTGCAAGCAGCGTTGGACGGGTCCGCATTTTGGCAGGTGCTAGTCCTAGGTGTCCCAATACTTTTGTTCAGTGGTAGTCCTGAGTGAGACCTACATAGAGGTTTTTGTTGCATGTCTCTACGATATTCGTACTGGGAGTTAGTGGAAGTTGTGTTTTTTTCCTAGGTGCTGCAGCACAGTGGTTCTTTTCTTTGAAGGCTCGTAAAATCAAAACCGTAGCACTTATTAAAACGCTGTCGGCAACTTTTAATCAGAAGGGTTCAATCTCTCTCCTGTAGCAGTTTGACGCCAAAACGACAAACGCGCTCAGAGGAGATAATGTTTGATGTTTGGTGACCGCTCTTTAAAAAAAATGTGTTTTGAAGTGGGGATATCAAACTTCCTGTTGATTTTTGCTGAAGGATTTCAATCTATGAAATGTAGGTCTAAGTGAGACCTACGTAGAGCTTTTTGTTTCATGTCTCTAAAACGTTCCGGAAGTTACAAGCAGTTTTGTCTGTGTTTTCCTCTGAGAAGCAGTTTTGTCTCTGTTTTATTCAAAAATTGCGCTAGAGCGCAATTTTGAGTTTTGGGGTTCGGTTTTTTTTTAGATCGCAATTTCCACCAGTCCCAATGTGTGTAAAAATTTTGGTGAGTTTTGAAGTATTTTAAGGGGGTCAAATTACAGCTCAAAGAGGCAAAAATGAGTGTTTTTAGTCATTTTTTGTGTTGAAGGGGAAATTGCCAACTTCCTGTTGGTTTTTGCCCGAGGATGTGAAATTATGAATTGTAGGCCTACATACAGGTTTTTGTTTCATGTCTCTACGACCTTCCTAGTGGGAGTTACAGGCAGTTTGTTTTTGTTTTTTTCCTAGGGGGCGCTAGAGCGCAATTTTGATTTTTGGGGTTTGGTTTTTTTACTAAAGTGTGCTGTCCCAGTTTTTGTATGTGTGTATAAAATTTGGTGAGTTTTGAAGCATGTTAAGGGGGGCAAAGTAGTGCGCAAAGCTGCGGAATAATAATCAACCTAACAATTTCAATAGGTTCCTTTGTACAGGGTACATGCGAACCCTAATTAAAGCTGCAAGCAGCGTTGGACGGGTCCGCATTTTGGCAGGTTCTAGCCCTAGGTGTCCCAATACTTTTGTCCAGTGGTAGTCCTGAGTGAGACCTACATAGAGGTTTTTGTTTCGTGTCTCTACGATATTCGTACTGGGAGTTAGAGGAAGTTGTGTCTGAGGTCACATTGTCATTATAGGGTAATGTGTGTAGAATTTTGAGGACAAAAAAGGAATAATTGCATTTTACGTTGAGCAACTTTAGTGCTGCGGGTCTTTGAAGGCTTGTAAAATCAAAACCGTACTACTAATTAGAAAGCTTTCGTCAACTTTTAATCAGAAGGGTTCAATCTCTCTCCTGTAGCAGTTTGAAGCCGAAACGACAAACGCGCTCAGAGGAGATAAAGTTTGATGTTTGGTGACCGGTTGTAACAATAATTTTGTTTTGAAGGAGGGATAGCAAACTTCCTGTTGATTTTTGCTGAAGGATGTCAATCTATGGAATGTAGGTCCAGGCCAGACCTACATAGAGGTATTTGTTTCATGTCTCTAAGACGTTCCTACCGGAAGTTACAAGCAGTTTTGTCTGGGTTTTCCTCTGAGGAGCATTTTTTTCTCTGTTTTTTTCAAAAATTATGTAGAGCACAATTTTGAGTTTTGGGGTTCGGTTTTTTTTTAGATCGCAATTTCCACCAGTCCCAATGTGTGTGAGAAGTTTGGTGAGTTTTGAAGTATTTTAAAGGGGTCAAATTACAGCGCGAAAATCAAAAATGAGTGTTTTTAGTCATTTTTTGTCTTGAAGGGGAAATTGCCAACTTCCTGTTGGTTTTCGCCCGAAGATGTGGGATTATGAATTGTAGGTCTAAGTGAGACCTACATACAGGTTTTCTTGTCTCTAAGACGTTCCTACCGGAAGTTACAAGCAGTTTTGTCTGAGTTTTCCTCAGTGGAGCATTTTTAGGGTCCGCACAGGACCTTTTCAAAAGGAATCCCAAAGGGAGTCCTTTTGCAATGGGACGAAAGGACCCTATTGAAATTGTAAGGTTTTATTATTATTAGGGTCCGCATGTACCCTGTAAAAAGGACTCCCCCAGGGAGTCCTTTGTACTGGTTACAAAGGAACCTATTGAATTTGTAATGTTTATTAGGGTCCGCACAGGACCTTTTCAAAAGGAATCCCAAAGGGAGTCCTTTTGCAATGGGACGAAAGGACCCTATTGAAATTGTAAGGTTTTATTATTATTCTTTATTATTTTTCCGCACGGTCGCGCACTACTTTGCCCCCCTTAACATGCTTCAAAACTCACCAAATTTTTTACACACATACAAAAACCTGCCCCCCCCACTTTAGTAAAACAACCAAACCCCACAAATACAAATTGCTCTCTAGCGCCCCCTAGGAAAAACCCAAAAACAAACTGCCTGTAACTCCCACTAGGAAGGTCGTAGAGACATGAAACAAAAACCTGTATGTAGGTCTGCTTTAGACCTACAACTCATAATTGTATATCCTCGGGCGAAAATCAACAGGAAATTGGCAATTTACCATTTTTGACAAAAATGTCCTAAAAACACTGTTTTTTACATCTTTGACCTCTAATTTGACCCCCTTAAAATACTTCAAAACTCACCAAACTTCTCACACACATCGGGACTGGTAGAAATTGCGATCTCAAAAAAAAACCGAACCCCGAAACTCAAAATTGTGCTCTAGAGCTATTTTTTAATAAAACAGAGAAAAAACTGCTTTTTAGAGGAAAACTCAGACAAAACTGCTTATAACTTCCGGTAGGAACGTCGTAGAGACATGAAACAAATACCTCTACGTAGGTCTCATTTAGACCTACATTTCATACATTGACACCCTTCAGCAAAAATCAACAGGAAGTTTGTTATCTCCATTTCAAAACAACATTTTTGTACCAAACGGTCACCAAACATCAAACGTTATCTCCTCTGAGCGCGTTTGTCGTTTCCGCTTCAAACTGCTACAGGAGAGAGATTGAACCCTTCTGATTAAAAGTTGACGACGGATAATGATTAAGTGCTACCGTTTTGATTTTACGAGCCTTCAAAGACCCGCAGCACTGATGCTGCTACGGTGCCAAAAATGACAACGAAACTGCGATTAGACCTTCTTTGGCCTCAATACACACAATAGCCTATAATGACAATGTGAACTCAGACACAACTTCCTCTAACTCCCAGTACCAATATCGTAGAGACACGAAACCAAAACCTCTATGTAGGTCTCACTCAGGACTACCACTGGACTAAAGTATTGGACACCTAGGACTAGCACCTGCCAGAAGGCGGACCCGACCAATGCTGCTTGCAGCTTTAATTATTATTATTCTTTATTATTATTCCGCACGGTCGCGCACTACTACGCCCCCCTTAACATGCTTCAAAACTCACCAAATTTGACATACACATTAAACCCCGGGTACAGCACACTTTAGTGGTAAAAAAAAATACCAAAAATCAACATTGCTCTCTAGCGCCCCCTAGGAAGAAAAATGCCTCTAACTCCCACTAGGAAGGTCGTAGAGACATGAAACAAAAACCTGTATGTAGGTCTCAGTTAGACCTACAATTCATAATTTCACTTCTTCGGGCGAAAACCAACAGGAAGTTGGCAATTTCCCCTTCAAGACAAAAAATGACTAAAAACACTCATTTTTGATTTTTGACCTCTAATTTGACCCCCTTAAAATACTTCAAAACTCACCAAACTTCTCACACACATCGGGACTGGTGGAAACTGTGATCTAAAAAAAAAACCGAATCCCAAAACTCAAAAGTGTGCTCTACATAATTTTTGGAAAAAAAAGACAAAAAACTGCTCCTCAGAGGAAAACTCTGACAAAACTGCTTGTAACTTCCGGTAGGAACGTCGTAGAGACATGAAAAAAATACCTCTATGTAGGTCTCATTTAGACCTACATTTCATACATTGACACCCTTCAGCAAAAATCAACAGGAAGTTTGTTATCTCCATTTCAAAACAACATTTTTGTACCAAACGGTCACCAAACATCAAACGTTATCTCCTCTGAGCGCGTTTGTCGTTTCCGCTTCAAACTGCTACAGGAGAGAGATTGAACCCTTCTGATTAAAAGTTGACGACGGATAATGATTAAGTGCTACCGTTTTGATTTTACGAGCCTTCAAAGACCCGCAGCACTGATGCTGCTACGGTGCCAAAAATGACAACGAAACTGCGATTAGACCTTCTTTGGCCTCAATACACACAATAGCCTATAATGACAATGTGAACTCAGACACAACTTCCTCTAACTCCCAGTACCAATATCGTAGAGACACGAAACCAAAACCTCTATGTAGGTCTCACTCAGGACTACCACTGGACTAAAGTATTGGACACCTAGGACTAGCACCTGCCAGAAGGCGGACCCGACCAATGCTGCTTGCAGCTTTAATTTTTCTCTGTTTTTTTCAAAAATTATGTAGAGCACAATTTTGAGTTTTGGGGTTCGGTTTTTTTTTTAGATCGCAATTTCCACCAGTCCCAATGTGTGTGAGAAGTTTGGTGAGTTTTGAAGTATTTTAAAGGGGTCAAATTACAGCGCGAAAATCAAACATGAGTGTTTTTAGTCATTTTTTGTCTTGAAGGGGAAATTGCCAACTTCCTGTTGGTTTTCGCCCGAAGATGTGAAATTATGAATTGTAGGTCTAAGTGAGACCTACATACAGGTTTTTGTTTCATGTCTCTACGACCTTCCTAGTGGGAGTTAGAGGCAGTTTTCTTCCTAGGGGGCGCTAGAGCGCAGTTTTGATTTTTGGGGTTTGGTTTTTTTACTAAAGTGGTTGGGGCCACGTTTTTCTATGTGTGTGTCAAATTTGGTGAGTTTTGAAGCATGTTAAGGGGGGCAAAGTAGTGCGCAAAGCTGCGGAAAAATAATAAAGAATAATAATAAAACCTTACAAATAAAATAGGTTCCTTTAGTTACACATTTTGATCATGTTGTAAGTATATATGTAGTATCTAGTAACATTCATAATAACATGTAATATTTACATTTAGTTAATAATAATAATTTATAATAATAATTTAATAATAATTTCCTTTAGTTACACATTTTGATCATGCTGTAAGTATATATGTAGTATCTAGTAACATTCATAATAGCATGTAATGTTGACATATTTTGATCATGCTGTAAGTATATATGTAGTATCTAGTAACATTCATAATAACATGTAATATTTACATATGTTGATAATGCTGTAAGTATATATGTAGTATCTAGTAACATTCATAATAACATGTAATATTTACATATGTTGATAATGCTGTAAGTATATATGTAGTATCTAGTGACATTCATAATAACATGTAATATTTACATATTTTGATCATGCTGTAAGTATATGTGCAGTATCTAGTAACATTCATAATAACATGCATTAGTTACACATTTTGATCATGCTGTAACTATATATGTAGTATCTAGTAACATTCATAATAACATGTAATATTTACATATGTTGATCATGCTGTAAGTATATATGTAGTATCTAGTAACATTCATAATAACATGTAATACTTACATATGTTGATCATGCTGTAAGTATATATGTAGTATCTAGTAACATTCATAATAACATGTAATATTTACATATGTTGATCATGCTGTAAGTATATATGTAGTATCTAGTAACATTCATAATAACGTGTAATATTTACATATTTTGATCATGCTGTAAGTATATATGTAGTATCTAGTAACATTCATAATAGCATGTAATGTTGACATATTTTGATCATGCTGTAAGTATATATGTAGTATCTAGTAACATTCATAATAACATGTAATATTTACATATGTTGATAATGCTGTAAGTATATATGTAGTATCTAGTAACATTCATAATAACATGTAATATTTACATATGTTGATAATGCTGTAAGTATATATGTAGTATCTAGTAACATTCATAATAACATGTAATATTTACATATTTTGATCATGCTGTAAGTATATGTGCAGTATCTAGTAACATTCATAATAACATGCATTAGTTACACATTTTGATCATGCTGTAACTATATATGTAGTATCTAGTAACATTCATAATAACATGTAATATTTACATATGTTGATCATGCTGTAAGTATATATGTAGTATCTAGTAACATTCATAATAACATGTAATACTTACATATGTTGATCATGCTGTAAGTATATATGTAGTATCTAGTAACATTCATAATAACATGTAATATTTACATATGTTGATCATGCTGTAAGTATATATGTAGTATCTAGTAACATTCATAATAACGTGTAATATTTACATATTTTGATCATGCTGTAAGTATATATGTAGTATCTAGTAACATTCATAATAACATGTAATATTTACATATTTTGATCATGCTGTAAGTATATATATAGTATCTAGTAACATTCCCTGGGGGGGAGTCCTTTGTACTGGTTACAGGGCGGACCCTAATAATAACTTCCTCCGCCTTCAGCCCTGAACAACGACAAGATTGGACTAAACGAGCGCAAGAGGAAAAGGAGGACGACGATCAGGTAAAATGCAGACCGATTATTCAACTACTGTCTCGGTGCCGTCAACGTTCTCCGCTTGATCCCTGAATGCAGCCTGGGTGCTAAGGAGGCCCTGGAGCACAGCTTTGTGGAGAAAAGCAAGCCATCTTCCCAGGAGATCGCCCGCATCGCTAAAGGCCTCCACCTGGAGAAGGAGGTGGTCCGAGTCTGGTTCTGCAACCGGCGCCAGAGGGAGAAGCGAGTCAAAACCAGTCTGAGCTCCTGCTTCGCCAAAATGAGCTCAAACTGTATAGCCCACTTGAATAAAACACGGCAGTTGACATAAAAGCTATTTAAATACAGCAACTCCTTTTATATAAATGATTTGACATATTTAATTTTTATTAATATTCTGGTATTAACGGCACCCTCGGCAAGACCTCCCAAAGTAACCATTTCCTGTGCGACACAAGCCTGCGACAATTTGTTGACGTGAGCGAGAAGTAAGAAGGACGTCTTTATGATACAGAATAGATATTCCTCTTTTTGTGCCTTATCCTGAAAGGGAATTTTGCCTATCATTAACAATCTTTATGTAAGACAAGAATATGTTTTTTTATGCTTTATGCGTGAATAAAAGCTAACAATACAGCCAAAGAGTTGCTCTATTCCGCCTATAAAGCACTCTAAAAAACATCTAAAAACCCCTGTCAAGGTTTTATAAGTATATATGTAGTATCTAGTATCATTCATAACAACATGTAATATTTACATATTTTGATCATATTGTAAGTATATATGTAGTATCTAGTAACATTCATAATAACATGTCATATTGACATATTTTGATCATGCTGTAAGTATATATGTAGTATCTAGTAACATTCATAATAGCATGTATTAGTTACACATTTTAATCATGATGTAAGTATATATGTAGTATCTAGTAACATTCATAATAACATGTATTAGTTACACATTTTAATCATGCTGTAAGTATATATGTAGTATCTAGTAACATTCATAAAAACATGTAAGGTTTACATATTTTGATCATGCTGTAAGTATATATGTAGTATCTAGTAACATTCATAATAACATGTATTAGTTACACATTTTGATCATGCTGTAAGTATATATGTAGTATCTAGTAACATTCATAATGACATGTAATACTTACATATTTTGATCATGCTGTAAGTATATGTGTAGTATCTATTAACATTCATAATAACATGTAATATTGACATATTTTGATCATGCTGTAAGTATATATGTAGTATCTAGCAACATTCATAATAACATGTAATACTTACATATTTTGATCATGCTGTAAGTATATATGTAGTATCTAGTAACATTCATAATAACATGTATTAGTTACACATTTTGATCATGCTGTAAGTATATATGTAGTATCTAGCAACATTCATAATAACATGTAATATTTACATATTTTGATCATGCTGTAAGTGTATATGTAGTATCTAGTAACATTCATAATAACATGTATTAGTTACACATTTTGATCATGCTGTAAGTATATATATAGTATCTAGTAACATTCATAATAACATGTAATATTCACATATTTTGATCATGCTGTAAGTGTATATGTAGTATCTTCTAACGCTCATAATAACATGTAACATTTACACATTTTGATCATTTTAAACATAAGGCGACGTATTAATTAATCCCAACGTTCACTTCCCCTTCAACAACAACAAGATCCATACGAGTAGAAACGCTAGAAGACCAAACAGCACTGCTACTTCCGGTTCTAAACACCAGATGGAAGGACACTGCGTCACTTGCAGTGAGAAAACTCTTCTCTTAACTCACACTAAAAAAAAACATCTAAAAACCTCCATCAAGGTTTTATATACACACTAAGTATATATGTAGTATCTATTAACATTCATAATAACATGTAATATTTACCTATTTTGATCATTTTACATATCAATTTCACAGACGCATCACAACGTTCACTTTCCCTTCAACAACACCAACACTACTAATCATGGCAGACTTGATGAGAGACAACAAAGACTACTTTGGGACAAATGATGATCCAGAAACTTCTATTTTTGAGCCTGAATATAAGGAGGATGATCTACAAGTTTTAGAAGCTGTGTGCTAAACAGATGCAGCTTTAGTCAAACACTAAGCATCATGTAGCAGTATTGCTAAGTGCTAAACAAGATATACAAACATAATACAATAATCACTTACTGTACAATGTCTGCTCTCACTGGGATAAAGACTGATGGGATGTTTATATCTTCCCCTTTACATCAACTATTCATCATAATCCTCACGTTTCGTGTCTTTCTCACCATCTCTGGGTCTAAGTTGGTTGTCAAAGTTGACCAACTTGTGGGTTTATGTCCACAACCTTCTACTATCCAGGTGAGAGACATGATTTATAAACTAGAATTAACTTTCACTAACTCGGAGGCGATGCAGCAGCTCTATACGTCAATGTAGCAGCATACGCTAGTTAGGTCTGTGATCACGCCGCCGCTAAAAGTAGTTCCTCTGTGTTAGCGCTTATAATAACAATATTGCTAATACTTGGTTAATATTCACAGTTTTTGGATGTCTTTTAGAGGCCTTTATGTATTCCTATTATCTCCATTGTTAGCCACCTTGTACTTGCCATATTTTACGACTTAGAATGCATTTAAAAAAAAACTATTTCTTACTTAAGGATTGTGAATGATAGGCAAAACTCTTAAAAAAATGATGCCCCCAAAGGCAGGAATATTCATGTTCTATAAATCATTTCCAGAAAGTTAAAGGACTGGGGACTTTACTATTAATCCTATTTTTGATATTTCGGAGAATCGACATCCAGAATCAAATAATCAGGTCTATTTATTTTGTAAAGGATCATCTCTATGTCAACACTCTAGTTTTTAGGAATCTGCTGCAAACATGTGAGTCTCTCACAAGTTCTTAGAACTGAACTCCCTAACCACCATTTGAATAGTCCAAGTGATGAACAGGAGAGGACATGAGGTGGAACCTTGAGGAACACCACCAGTGGGATAGTCCGAATGATGAACAGGAGAGGACCTAAGGTGGAACCTTGAGGAACACCACCAGTCGAATAGTCCAAAGGATGAACAGGAGAGGACCTAAGGTGGAACCTTGAGGAACACCACCAGTCGAATAGTCCGAATGATGAACAGGAGAGGACCTAAGGTGGAAACTTGACGAACACCACTAGTCGAATAGTCCGAATGATGAACAGGTTGAACCTTGAGCAACACCACCAGCGAATAGTCCAAATGATGAACAGGAGAGGACCTAAAGTGGAACCTTGAGGAACACCACCAGTCGAATAGTCCAAATGATGAACAGGAGAGGACCTAAGGTGGAACCTTGAGGAACACCACCAGTCGAATAGTCCGAATGATGAACAGGAGAGGACCTAAGGTGGAACCTTGAGGAACACCACCAGTCGAATAGTCCAAATGATGAACAGGAGAGAAC
>NC_084744.1:7635861-7668361 GCF_033978785.1 Entelurus aequoreus
TATGACTTTTATCACAATTTTTTTGTTCTTGTAATAGTGACATTTTTGGAGTAAAACCAAGTGAAATTCGGATTATTATAATATTGCCAAAATTTGAAAGTTTTCTTATAAAATTGTGACTTTTGTCGAGTGAAATTACGACTCTTTTCAGAAAATTGCCAACATTTTAAGCTTTTCTTGTAAGATTGCGACTGTTATTGAGTAAAATTCCTACTTTTATCATAATATTGCACAAATGTTCCGTTTTCTCGTAAATTTTTGACTTGCGTTGAGTAAATTTATGACTTTTATTATACTAAGTTTTTCTTGTGAAATTGTGACCTTTTTCTTGTGAAATTCCAACACGTTTTTCACAACATCCTTTATTAAATTTGCATAGTATGTATATATTATTAATGTTGTAAATTCAAATCTTTAGAAAGGGTGGTCCTCAAGAGGTAGGCATTTTTCGGAGGTCTCAAGAAGGTACAAAATACAAGTGTGTGTGTGTGTGTGTGTGTGTGTAAAACCATTGTGTTGAAGAGTTTCCGCCTGAAAGAGAAGAGACGTTGCAGTCCAAAGATGTTAGTCCACTCCCAGAGCACGGAGCTGTCTTTCGATCTCGTCGTCTGAAATGGTCGCCTTTTTGGACGATGCGGCGCCCGGGACGTTCTTTCCTGCAGCGGCCGCTCGGACCATCTGTGCACGCAAAACAAAACAAATTGATTCCCGGCTCTTTTAGTCTGGGAGGGACAATCTATGACAACACGGAAATCATGAGTTGTGATTTAATTGCCAATTCAGAAGCTGCTTTCTGTTCCTTGCCCTGCAGCTGCGGTCGCGCTTATTGGATCGTGTCGGCCAGGGACATGCAATAACCCAGACTGCCCCCCAGGGGGAGCCAGGCTCATGGCAGATGGATTGCCAGGCACTTTTGAGAGGAAGAAAAGGTGGGGGCTTGGCGCCACCATGTGGTGTCTACTATACACTCCACTGAAAGGCAGCCAGTGAAATGTTGACTGCTCGGTACTTAAAGGGAAGTGCACTTTTTGGGGGATTTTCGTCTCATCTACAATCCTTGTGTAAAACATACATTTTTTATGTATTTTAGGTCATGTGTGGAGAATGCATATATGTTTAAGAGTTATTTCTCTATTCATAGGAATTTTCGGAAGTTCATCTTGAACAAAGGACATTTCATCATAAAAGTAGGTGACAGTGTCATCACCAGGAAAGATGAGGTCACCTACCTAGGTTCCATTCTAGAGGCTAACCTTTCCTGTGATAAAATGGCAACCAAGGTAATCAAAAAGGTTAACCAACGAACGAGATTTCTCTACAGAATTTCCTCTCTGGTCAACAAAAGCACCTTGAGGATTCTGGCGGGAACTCTCGTTCAACCCTTTTTCGATTACGCATGCACCTCCTGGTACCCTAGCACCTCCAAAACCCTCAAATCTAAACTCCAAACATCTCAGAACAAGCTAGTCAGGTTACTTCTAGACCTCCACCCCAGATCACACCTCACTCCTACCCACTTCTCTAAAGTGGGCTGGCTCAAGGTGGAGGACAGAGTTAAACAACTTGCACTGAGCCTAGTCTATAAAATCCGCTACACCTCCCTGATACCGAAGTACATGTCAAACTACTTCCTTAACGTAAATGACCGCCATAACCACAACACCAGGGGGAGCTCCACTAACCACGTTAAACCCAGATTCCGAACTAACAAAGGTCTTAACTCATTCTCTTTCTATGCCACATCAATGTGGAATGCGCTCCCAACAGGTATAAAAGAAAGGGCATCTCTATCCTCCTTCAAAACCGCAATAAAAGTTCACCTCCAGGCAGCTACAACCCTAAACTAACACCCTCCCCGGATTGCTAATAATCAAATGTAAACAATCAAATGCAGATACTTTTTCTTTTTCTTATGCCTTCTGATCTCTCTCTCTCTCTCTATGTCCACTACTTGATGTCCATATCCCCCCCCCTCCCTCCACACCCCTGATTGTAAATAATGTAAATAATTCAATGTGATTATCTTGTGTGATGACTGTATTATGATGATAGTATATATGATAGTATATATCTGTATCATGAATCAATTTAAGTGGACCCCGACTTAAACAAGTTGAAAAACGTATTCGGGTGTTACCATTTAGTGGTCAATTGTACGGAATATGTACTTCACTGTGCAACCTACTAATAAAAGTCTCAATCAATCAATCAATCAATCAATAATTTTCGGAAGTTCATCTTGTACTTGACATTGTTTATAGGGTTAGGCGCAATAAGTGTTCAACTTCAGCCTAAACCCTTCGGTCTGCAACATTTTCATTTTCAATCTATGAATGTACAACTGTTTGTTTATTTTGTTGACAATTGACCAAAAGAATAATAAACTATAACTATAGCCATGTTTGGAGTAGCTAGTACTTTTCCTTTGTATATTCTACCAGTTTCTCTTTGTCCTCAGATGCCTGTTTAGTGTCTAAACCATCGGAATGTGAATACAACCCCCACGTCTTTCCTTATCAGTGTTGCGAGGGGGAGAGGTGGGGGCTTTCTTTGTGGGCAAGGAGTTGGCTTTTCCGTTTGAAACTTAGGAAGCTGGTATGAATGTATTGGTCTAGGTTGTTCTCCTGAAATTTCAGTAAAACTTGATAATATTCCTATTATGTCTTGATGGTCCTTCTTACTCAACATATATGTCATCAAAAGAACTTGGGATTGACCAGTAACTTAGATTCCCAGGGAGGTAGAGCTGGTCGACGCAACAATAACAATGCAGAAAATGGGAGTACACGGATCCGCCTATAAAGTACTCTAAAAAAAAAACGTCCAAAAATAATCTTTATTTAGACGTCATGACCGGAATATGAACAAGTATTACTGATATTGTTATTATAAGCGCTAACACAGACGCACTATTTTTAATGGTGTTGTGATCACAGAGCGCTAACTAGCTCACGCTGACAAGTTGGTCAAGCTAATTAGCATTAACTGACAAGTTGGTCAACTTTGACATCCAACTTAGTCCCGGAGAAAGCGATAAAGACAAGAAAAGAAACACTTTTTTTTAACCCTTTGTGAGGATTATGAGAATTGTTGATGTAAAGGGGAAGATATAAACATCCCATCAGTCTTTATCCCAGTGAGAGCAGACATTGTACAGTAAGTGATTGTTTTATTATGTTTGCATATCTTGTTTAGCACTTAGCAATACTGCTACATGATGCTTAGTCTTTATCCCAGTGAGAGCAGACATTGTGCAGTAAGTGATTGTTTTATTATGTTTGCATACCTTGTTTAGCACTTAGCAATACTGCTACATGATGCTTAGTCTTTATCCCAGTGAGAGCAGACATTGTACAGTAAGTGATTGTTTTATTATGTTTGTATATCTTTTTCAGCACTTAGCAATACTGCTACATGATGCTTAGTGTTTGATAAACCGACAAGTTGGTCAACTTTGACATCCAACTTAGTCCCGGAGAAGGCAATAAAGACAAGAAAAGAAACACTTTTTTTTTAACCCTTTGTGAGGATTATGGTGAATTGTTGATGTAAAGGGGAAGATATAAACATCCCATCAGTCTTTATCCCAGTGAGAGCAGACATTGTACAGTAAGTGATTGTTTTATTATGTTTGTATATCTTGTTTAACACTTAGCAATACTACTACTTGATGCTTAGTGTTTGATAAACCGACAAGTTGGTCAACTTTGACGTCCAACTTAGACCCGGAGAAGGCGAGAAAGATACACAAAAAAACACTTTTTAACCCTTTGTGAGTATTATGATGAAATGTTGATGTAAAGGGGAAGATATAAACATCCCATCAGTCTGTATCCCAGTGAGAGCAGACATTGTACAGCAAGTGATTGTTTTATTATTTTTGTATATCTTGTTTAGCACTTAGCAATACTGCTACATGATGCTTAGTGTTTGACTAAAGCTGCATCTGTTTAGCACACAGCTTCTAAAACTTGTAGATCATCCTCCTTATATTCAGGCTCAAACATGTAAGTTTCTGGATCTTCATTTGTCCCAAAGTAGTCTTTGTTGTCTCTCATCAAGTCTGCCACGATTAGTAGTGGTGTTGTTGTTGAAGGAAAAATGAACGTTGTGATGCTGCATGCTTAAAATGATCAAAATATGTAAATAATACATGTTATTATGAATGTTAATAGATACTACATATATACTTAGTGTGTATATAAAACATTCATGGAGGTTTTTGGATCTTTTTTAGAGCGCTTTGTAGGCGGAATAGATCATTTTTAGCTCCATTTTTAGCTGACCTTTGCTAATGTTTATTTACGATGTCTTATATAAGGATTGTGAGTGATAGACAGTATTTCAAAAAGTGCAGTTCCCCTTCAAACATGATGTGTACCTCAGTTCTTGTCAGCGGACTCTTCCTTCTTACACGACTCAATAAAGTACTATAGTGGCATCCTAATTTGGACCTCCTCACCTTTCCTGAGATCTCGATACCAATCTCATCCAGAACTTGGTTGACAATATCCTCAGATTCCTCTTCATCACCGGACTCATCAAAGAGCTCATCTAAAGTGTCATTTACTGGAAAGAAGGACACAAAGGGCAAAGGGGACAACACATATCAGTTAAGTACAGTACTTACATAAATTGTATTCATTCATATGTGTACGGTTTGTTCTTACTCATTTCTTCTGTCATGCCCATCTTCATGTTTTCCTTCTGGAAGTCTTGCATAGTCTTCAGGGTCTTCTGAGGATCCATCTTTTTGTTCACCGCTTGCATTGTCTGCAGATATTGTTGTGAAAACAGTTTTAGCCGAAGGCGCTCAAAGATACTTGCGGTGATGATGATGATGACGATAAAGAGAGCGTTAAGTAACACCACCAAAAGCACATACAAAATAAAGTGTATTAATTAGTAGGGCTGGACGATTATGGCAAAAATATTCATCACAATTATTCAGATTTGCATTGAAATCACGATTATTAACACAATTATTCACAAAGTTGAAAACATGAGTATTATTGTACCACCAAAACTCTACTTTAACTATAATTTTAAAGAACCGGATGTAAATTAGTGACAAATAAACAAAAAAGTAATAATAGTGACAACAATCAAATTAAATAACAAAAGCAATATGACTGTGGAGGGGGATGTGGCTGGCCAGCGCTGCCTGCAGGAGCAAAGGTCACCGCCTCTGTCCATGGTGCTGAGGACAGAGCACCATCAGACGGGGGCGTGGCAGTGCTGACGGCGAGACACAGCTGGCAGGTGATTAGATTTCACAGGTGGTACGTGGTAATCTAATCATCTGTTGTCTTTAACAGTAAGCGGCCGGGAGCAGGAGGAGAGAGAGGATGCGGACGTGACTGAAAGGTCACGTTCTGCGGAAAAAAGACTTTGATAAAAACCTATGTGCATTAAAACTTTGTTAAAACGGCACGCTTGGCTCCTGTGAAGTGTCTGTCAGTTCCACAATGACCATTTTTTTAAATTCAGTTTTTTGCCTTTAACTTCTTTTACCACCATATAGTGTGGGCTTTTCATGTCATATGCAATATTTTAATAAACGTTTCATTAATTAAAAGCAACAGCCCTCACATGTATTGGTCCAATACATATTTGGACCATTTTGACCAATATTTTAAGTCAAAGCATAATAATTGTGTAAATGTATCAATACGTGCTTTAAGTACATTATGCTTGTGTAAGGTACTTTCTTGAAACCTTTATTTTGTCAGCGCACTCTGACAGGATGTTGAGCATGCGCTGTTATTGTGAAAGGGGAAGTGTGCTGTTGCGACTGCTGTTTGTACATTGATGTTACATCCATGATGTCGTTCACAACAACACAAGCAGACGAGATGTGTTGTGTGTGTATGATTGTTTGTACATTGATGTTATATCCATGATGTCGTTCACAACAACACAACGGACAAGATGTGTTGTGTGTGTATGATTGTTTGTACATTGATGTTACATCCATGATGTCGTTCACAACAACACAACAGACGAGATGTGTTGTGTGTGTATGATTGCTTGTACATTGATGTTACATCCATGATGTCGTTCACAACAACACAACAGATGAGATGTGTTGTGTGTGTATGATTGTTTGTACATTGATGTTACATCCATGATGTCGTTCACAACACCACAACGGACAAGATGTGTTGTGTGTGTATGATTGTTTGCACATTGATGTTACATCCATGATGTCGTTCACAACAACACAACAGACGAGATGTGTCGTGTGTGTGTATGATTGTTTGTACATTGATGTTACATCCATGATGTCGTTCACAACAACACAACAGATGAGATGTGTTGTGTGTGTATGATTGTTTGTACATTGATGTTACATCCATGATGTCGTTCACAACAACACAAGCAGACGAGATGTGTTGTGTGTGTATGATTGTTTGTACATTGATGTTACATCCATGATGTCGTTCACAACAACACAACAGATGAGATGTGTTGTGTGTGTATGATTGTTTGTACATTGATGTTACATCCATGATGTCGTTCACAACAACACAACAGACGAGATGTGTTGTGTGTGTGTATGATTGTTTGTACATTGATGTTACATCAATGATGTCGTTCACAACAACACAACGGACAAGATGTGTTGTGTGTGTATGATTGTTTGTACATTGATGTTACATCCATGATGTCGTTCACAACAACACAACAGATGAGATGTGTTGTGTGTGTATGATTGTTTGTACATTGATGTTACATCCATGATGTCGTTCACAACAACACAACAGACGATATGTGTTGTGTGTGTATGATTGTTTGTACATTGATGTTACATCCATGATGTCGTTCACAACAACTGAGATGTGTTGTGTGTGTATGATTGTTTGTACATTGATGTTATATCTATGATGTCGTTCACAACAACACAACGGACAAGATGTGTTGTGTGTGTATGATTGTTTGTACATTGATGTTACATCCATGATGTCGTTCACAACAACACAACAGACGAGATGTGTTGTGTGTGTATGATTGCTTGTACATTGATGTTACATCCATGATGTCGTTCACAACAACACAACAGATGAGATGTGTTGTGTGTGTATGATTGTTTGTACATTGATGTTACATCCATGATGTCGTTCACAACACCACAACGGACAAGATGTGTTGTGTGTGTATGATTGTTTGCACATTGATGTTACATCCATGATGTCGTTCACAACAACACAACAGACGAGATGTGTCGTGTGTGTGTATGATTGTTTGTACATTGATGTTACATCCATGATGTCGTTCACAACAACACAACAGATGAGATGTGTTGTGTGTGTATGATTGTTTGTACATTGATGTTACATCCATGATGTCGTTCACAACAACACAAGCAGACGAGATGTGTTGTGTGTGTATGATTGTTTGTACATTGATGTTACATCCATGATGTCGTTCACAACAACACAACAGATGAGATGTGTTGTGTGTGTATGATTGTTTGTACATTGATGTTACATCCATGATGTCGTTCACAACAACACAACAGACGAGATGTGTTGTGTGTGTGTATGATTGTTTGTACATTGATGTTACATCCATGATGTCGTTCACAACAACACAACGGACAAGATGTGTTGTGTGTGTATGATTGTTTGTACATTGATGTTACATCCATGATGTCGTTCACAACAACACAACGGACGAGATGTGTTGTGTGTGTATGATTGTTTGTACATTGATGTTACATCCATGATGTCGTTCACAACAACACAAGCAGATGAGATGTGTTGTGTGTGTATGATTGTTTGTACATTGATGTTACATCTATGATGTCGTTCACAACAACACAACAGATGAGATGTGTTGTGTGTGTATGATTGTTTGTACATTGATGTTACATCCATGATGTCGTTCACAACAACACAACAGATGAGATGTGTTGTGTGTGTATGATTGTTTGTACATTGATGTTACAACCATGATGTCGTTCACAACAACACAAGCAGACGAGATGTGTTGTGTGTGTATGATTGTTTGTACATTGATGTTACATCCATGATGTCGTTCACAACAACACAACAGACGAGATGTGTTGTGTGTGTATGATTGTTTGTACATTGATGTTACATCCATGATGTCGTTCACAACAACACAACAGATGACATGTGTTGTGTGTGTGTATGATTGTTTGTACATTGATGTTACATCCATGATGTCGTTCACAACAACACAACAGATGAGATGTGTTGTGTGTGTGTATGATTGTTTGTACATTGATGTTACATCCATGATGTCGTTCACAACAACTGAGATGTGTTGTGTGTGTATGATTGTTTGTACATTGATGTTACATCCATGATGTCGTTCACAACAACACAAGCAAATGACATGTGTTGTGTGTATGATTGTTTGTGCATTGATGTTACATCCATGATGTTGTTCACAACAACACAAGCAGATAAGATGTGTTGTGTGTGTGTGATTGTTTGTACATTGATGTTACATCCATGATGTCGTTCACAACAACACTAACAGATGAGATGTGTTGTGGGTTCATGTAATGTTCTTGCTGGCTTTAGCTCCCTAGTTTAAGTGGTCGTCTCCACATTGTTGAGTGCAGGACGTGCTTCGGGGATGAATAAGCGTACAAGACACATTTTTTTCCCCCCAAACAAATGTTCCTTCTCCTCACAATGACCACATTTCTCTCACATTTATGTCAATTTCACAAAAATTCTGCGTTAAACAGCCGATTTGGCTTTATTAGCTATTAAGGTCGCGAGGGGTTTACGAATACGCTTGAAGCCCTAGAAACTGAGATGATGGAGATGCTAACACACAGGATGTCTGCCTCTCCTTCCTTCCAGTGAGATCAAATGTGGCCTACTTTCAACACTCATGTGCAAAATACTGCTTCTTGAAGTGCTCTTTTCAAACATTGCTAGTCAATTCTGTTGGCTGAATGCAGAAAGACACTTGGTCTTCATGTGCAGACAATGCCTAATCGTCCCACCTCATTAATTGAAGCCTTAATTATACCTGACCTGACTCAGTTTGCTGACTTTTAACTCTGTAGCAAACATGGCTGCTGGGCTTTTTGTGTTCCTCTCACAGCTCGTTAGCAATGCCGAGATTCCACTTCACACAGGAACAGATCCCACATTCAAAAACACTAAAATATTGATCGCAACACAGAAACGAGTTGATGAACTACATAACTGGGTGACACACATACTCTGATGAAAGGCATTTTAATTGACAGTACTACATCTGTCCTTATAAGTTATAAACTTATTTTGAAACAAGATGGAATTTCAGGACAAAAGTGTGAATAATGAACGAAGTACCATGTTCAACAATTCAATAGCCAATAGATGATTAGATATTGTGGCTGTTTTGACTTAGATTTAGTCGTATTTACAAATATAAATACAAATATTGTATTCTGTTTTTATTTACGAATTACACGCGCCAACAACTTTGGTTTTGGTCTACAGGCAGGCCAGTCTAGTACCTGCACTCTTTTACTAGGAAGCCACGCTGTTGTAACACGTGGCTTGGCATCGTCTTGCTGAAATAAGCAGGGGCGTCCATGATAGCGTTGTTTGGATGGCAACATATGTTGCTCCAAAACCTGTATGTACCTTTCAGCATCAATGGTGCCTTCACAGATGTGTAAGTTACCCATGCTTTGGGCACTAATACACCCCTATACCATCACACATGCTGGCTTTTCAACTTTGCGCTTAGAACAATCCGGATGGTTCTTTTCCTCTTTGTTCCAGAGGACACGACGTCCACAGTTTCCAAAAAACAATTTGTAATGTGGACTCGTCAGACCACAGAACACTTTTCCACTTTGCATCAGTCCATCTTAGATGAGCTCGGGCCCAGCGAAGCCGGCGGCGTTTCTGGGTGTTGCTGATAAATTACGTTAAGTATCTTGTCTTTGCGGTCTATTCAATTGAATATAGGTTGAAAAGGATTTGCAAATCATTGTATTCTGTTTTTATATACGATTTACACAACGTGCCAACTTCACTAATTTTGGGGTTTGTAATAACATGCTCCATTATAATTCCTGTGAACGTCGGTAGAAAGACTTCACTACTGATACGTGTTTTGAACATTGGTTACCTTATTTAAAAGGAGCTGTTTGCGACACAGATCGACCGATTATCGGCGCCGATATCTGTCATTTTGACATAAAATGGTATAGGCTTTATCAGTACACTGCAAAAACTGAAATCTAAGTAAGATTAAATATCTCAAATAAGGGTGATATTTGCTTATTTTCTGTCTGATAAGATAATTATTCTCACTGTTAGAGTGTTTTACTTGTTTTAAGTGTTTTGGTCCTAAATGATCTCAGTAAGATACAGTATTACAGGTTGTTGCTGAGATTTGATGACCTATATTGAGTTAAACATGCTTGAAATTAGAATATCAACTGTTGCAAAGCTGTGTCATCAACACTCACAAGTATAAAACTACTTTTTTAAAGTAATAATTTCTTACTTCAAGCATGTATTTAGAAAAGTGCTATATAAATCCCAGGTATTATTATTATTATTATGAAAAAAAAAATCATGATTCCGAGCGCATATCATTATGTCAAGATAATGGCACTAGCATTTACTTCATTTAAGAATATGTTTCAACATATTGAGCAAAAAGGTCTCTTTTTTTTTCTACCTAGAAAAGTGCACTGGTTATTAGTGAGAATATACTTATTTTAAGGTATTTTTGGGCTCATTGAGGTTAGCTCATTTTACTTGTTTTGGAAAGTCTTGACAAGCCGGATTTTCTTGTTCTATTGGCAGATAATTTTGCTTAGTTCAAGTAAAATACCCCTCATTTTAGTATTTTTTTCCCTTGTTTTTGAACACTGACTTTTTGCAGTGTATCAGCCTTTTATTTATCAATTTTTTACAACTTGAACAGAACTACCATGTATCAGCAGATACAATATATACACATATGATACCAGTATTTAGTGTTAAAAAATAATAGTGAAGTGGATCGTAATAACCAGTGCTTTGTGTGTCGTCAGCTACGATATTGACATATATTGACTGATGGATTATGATCATTTCATGTTGTCATTGGCAATACCTTTGCTGAGGTGGACATGGCCCCGGCCATCTTCATCTGGGAGTTCATGACTTTGGTCTGAGTAGACATGGAGGTGACTTTGGAGCTCACGGCGTATGTGCGGTTCTTCTGCTTCCTCAGCTGGACCAGCTGCTTGGCGAGGATCTTACATGCCTCACGGTTACCGCTCTTAGCCATTTTCTTGATCTCCGCTTCCTGGAGAGACATTTGAAGAGATTGCGGTCATATAAATATACAGTGTGTACAAAGAGGGACTACAGCCCCAGTAGTTTAAATAACGCCAATGAAAAACAGACCGTGTGCTCACTCATTTGTTATTTGAACAAGTTTAACATCCATCCCCCTAAAAAAAACATATGTTTTCTGTACTTGGTGGTACCATTTGAGAGGTGGGGTTATATTTCAGTAAACTGGGAGTTACAAATTACAGCGGAACCTCGATTTACAAACTTACTGTAAACTCTGGGCTATAAGCTGCTACTTTTTCCTACGCTTTGAATAAAACAGTTAACAGCTAATTGTTGGATTGTTCTTCGCTGACGGCCATAATGCAAATAGTTAAAAAAACAAAACAAGCAAAGACACTGAATATGTGTGTCAGGTTCAAACACTGATGACATCTATTAAACAAGACAAGAAGCAAAGAATTAAACAGAGACAGAATTCAATTTGGCTCAATTTGAGGAGAGACGCATGGACACTGTACCCTTGTTCAGTGTCCCAGCACGCTCTGGCCAAAGATTGTACGCTTCCTCCTTTATTTAGACTTTCCCTGACCACATGGCAACAGCTGCTTCCAAAGGGACGTGGGTCGTAAACAGCGTTGCCTTTGGTTACAGAACAGTTAAAAAGAAAAGGTCGTAAACACTTCATGGAAAAGGTCGTAAAACAGTTTAAAGAAAGGTTTGTAAAAGAGTTCAAAAAAAGAGTTCAAAAAAGCGGTGTTTGGAACTTGGGCAGATCCTGCCTTCTCTCCGCTTGGTAGTCCTTGGGTTAAAACAATATCTTTCTGTTGATTACAATACATGAAAGAAAACAGAACACCTTCATGTTGCGTCCCCCTACACTGTGCAGTTTTGCAAGCCTTCTTCTTGGTAGGTTCAAAGACAGCTTTTGGTCTTCTCGCCGGGAACTGATTTCAACACAAAGTTTTTGTGATAACTTAGATAAAATTATTCTAACAATGTGTGTTATTGTTTGTGCTATGGTGAAGGCTTCTGGAAAAGCTCGCTCACTGCAGGTGCCGTTCAGTCTTCTGGTAGTCCATTGCATTTCTACTTGTATGGATTCTCCATTCATCACTCCTAGCATTGTTTGTAAGATTTACAATACAACTAAAACAATTCTTACTTACCAACCCATCCCAAGCGTGATGTCTGTAGGAGTTTTTTTGTCAGAATAATTGTATCTAAGTTATCACAAAACGTTGTGTTTCCATGAGTTCCCGGCGAGGAGACAAAAGTTGTCTTTGATCTTACCAAGCAAAATGCTTGTGAAACTCCACTGTGTACGATGGGAAGCGACATGAAGGTGTCGGTTTCTGTGATCTATTGTAATCCACAGGAAGATCTTGTCTTGACCCGAGATCTACAAAGCGGAGAGGAAGCAGGACCTGACGCAAGCTCTAGGCATATTTTCTTTGAACTGTTTTGTGACCGAGGGCAACGGCTGTTTACGACCCCCTCTCCCTTTAGAAACAGCTGTTGCCATGTAATCAGGGAAAGTCCAATTAAAAGAGGAGGCGTGCAATCCTTTCGTTAGAGCATGGTACAAGAGTACAGCCCAGGCGTCTCTCCTCATTGAGCTACATTGAATCCTGTCTCTGTTTAATTCCTTGCTTCTTGTCTGTTTAATAGATGTCATCTGTGTTTGAACCTGACAGTTTTCATGTATATTTGTACGTGCTATCGCAATGCAATGAAGCTACCGATGTTAGCATTAGCTAATATGCTAACAAGTCTAGACGTATTAACTTAGGACATTCTTTGTGAAACAAATGTCTCTCTAAGAAACAATATAAATATGAATAATGGGTTCCAGCCCCCGGTTGTGGGTGTGCTGAAGGACAGATAGTGTACTTTCCTCCGCTGTAAAATAAGTCTGCTCTGGCAGATTTTTCCAGAAATGTCTGGTCTCATCACAATTCAAATTTGCTGCAGTGCAGTACGAAGACTGCTTTGTTGATACTTCCATACGTGTGTACACAAAATGTGTGTATTTTCTTGTCTTTCTCGCCTTCTCCGGGTCTAAGTTGGATGTCAAAGTTGACCAACTTGTCGGTTTATGCTCGTTAGCTTTACCAACTTGTCAGCATTAAGCTAGTTAGCTCTCTCTGATCACAACACCACTAAAAAAATAGTTTGTCTGTGTGAGCGTCATCAATTTATTCCTTACAAATAGTCTTTTTTTAAACGCCAAAGCGACCCCCTCCTTTTCCACGCTGGTCTGTTAAGTTTTTGGGACTCGTATTGTCAGAATAATTGTATCTCAGTTATCACAAAACATTCTGAATCAATGAGTTTCCGGCGAGCAGACAAAAGCTGTCTTTGATCCTACCAAGAAGAAGGCTTGTAAAACTCCACTGTGTAGGATGGGAAGCAACCTGGAGGTGTTCTGTTTCTTTCATGTATTGTAATCAACAGAAATATATTGTTTTGACCCGAGAAATACAAAGCGGAGAGAAAGCAGGATTTGCCCAAGTTCCAGGGACCTCTTCTTTGAACTGTTTTACGACATTTTCTTTCAACTGTTTACGACCTCTTCTTTGAACTGTTTTACGACCTTTTCTTTGAACTGTTCTGTAATCAAAGGCGATGGCTGTTTATGACCCCTGTCCCTTAGAAACAGCTGTTGCCATGTAATCAGGGAAAGTCCAAATAAAAGAGGAGGCGTACAATCTTTCGTCAGGGGCGCGTCTCTCCTCAATTAAGCCAAATTTAATTGTGTCTGTTTAATTCCTTGCTTCTTTGTCTGTTTATTACATGTCATAAGTGTTAGAACCTGACACGTATTCAGTTAGCAAAATGGACAAACCGTGTCAAAATGGGGGAAAACACAGAAAACAATGCACACAGATTAAGTATTGAGTAGTGACTAGTAGTGTACTGCAATGTGCAGCAAGTGACGTGCAGGGCTCCGCCTTAACAACAATGGTGCCCGCTGCTCTTTGCCTGCAGGCGGAACACAAAATGAATGTGATGTTTGTACACAGAGACACATTTGGCTCGATTTAAACCTTTGTAAATCAAAGTTTGCACATTGAGGGGTTTGTGAATTGAGGTTCCAGTGTAGTAATTATCCAAATGTGTTCAATAACTGGCAGAAAATGCTAATTCGGGTACATCAGAAATGTACGTCACACAGATGCAAGTGTTGATAAACACACAAAACCCCCAAGAGACACAATGTGTACACAAATATAGATAATACAAAATAGTCACACATATGGTTCAGGCCACAATCAGTCGCACGCATATGCGGGCTTTTAGCTTTGGTAAACATCAGCATATACATTGATGCCCACGAGGACCTTGGACGTGGGCGTGTGTGTGTGTGTGTGTATATGTGTGTGTGTATACACACTTCCCAGGAGACATGCGTGGAGCTCCAGGGTTGCAGTAAGCTAACCGTGCCTCTGAGCAGTGCTGCGTTAGCCCAAACGCGCCTTGTTTATTTCTGCTGAAAGCCTTCTTTATGGGAAATAATCAATTATTCATGCTTGAACATTGAGCTCCCTGTCTGGCTTGCGCAGGGACATGCGCGTGGACGTGTACGACTACAATAAAACATCTTTCAACAATGCGGACAAGGGAATATGTTAGCATATGTAATCTCACCGCATTAAATCTGTTTAGTTTGTCTTAGAAGACATTTCCCCTTCCTCAGTTCAGGCTCATAGACTTCGATTGGTTAGATCTAGTCTTCTAAGACAAACCACACAGTCCAGTTGCAATACATTTTAATGCCCTGAGATTAAAAGAACCTGGATGAATGAGAACATTCATAGACAGGATATGAAATACATTGTCAGACAGTGACTATTATGTTAACTGCACTGCCAGAAAACTATAACATACATGTGGACTAAATGAACGTACTTCTTTCTGTGTGACTGACAGAGCTTTCTTTCGAACTGCAAAATATCCTACAATTGTGAGTCTTTATGGCTTTTTGTGGTTTAAACACATTTCCAAGATGGCTGGGACCAACAGATGGACAATGTGTTGCTGTCACTGAAATCATTAAATACCGTATTTTTCGGACTATAAAGGCGCACTTAAAATCCTTGAATTTTCTAAAAAATTGACAGTGCGCCTTATAACCCGGTGCGCCTAAAGTATGGCATAATTCTGGTTGTGCTTACCGACCTCGAAGCAATTTGGTACATGGTGTAATGATACCATGACCAGTAGGTGGCAGTCACACATAAGAGATACGTGTAGACTGCAAGATGATGCCAGTAAACCCCAAAACGTTACATGCTCCACTGAAAATAAAGAACATTACACAAAATCCGTCAAAATGTTTTTAGTGCGACTTCTGTAAGCTATGAAGCTGCGCCTCGTGATGGATTGTTCTGCGCATTAAACATACTAAGTGAATTATAGTGTGAAGTGAATTATATTTATATAGCGCTTTACTCTAGTGACTCAAAGCGCTTTTACATAGTGAAACCCAATATCTAAGTTCCATTTAAACCAGTGTGGGTGGCACTGGGAGCAGGTGGGTAAAGTGTCTTGCCCAAGGCCACAACGGAAGTGACTGGGATGGCAGAAGCGGGGATCGAACCTGGAACCCTGAAGTTGCTGGCACGGCCGCTCTACCAACCGAGCTATACCGCCCACGAGTGTTATTATGGTGTGTGTATAAGGACCGCAAAATGGCACCTACTAGCAGACATATTACCTGGCGTTTTGTTTCGCAATATTATGCAAGACCAACTTTTCTTACTTTCTGGTACCTGCTGATCAGTATTTGAGATCTGCATACGTCCTGAAAATGTGCACGCCTCTGCCATTGTAGTCCGTGTAGCTTCTTCTTTTTCTCTATCTTCTTATGTGGCATTCATCTTCCACTGTTGCCATTTCTAATATAAAGTAGTGTAAAGTTCTTACTAGAGATGTCCGATAATATCGGCCTGAGCCAGTCACATAATACCTACGGCTTTTCACACACACAAGTGAATGCAATGCATACTTGGTCAACAGCCATACAGGTCACACTCAGGGTGACCGTATAAACAACTTTAACACTGTTACAAATATGCGCCACGCTGTGAACCCACACCAAACAAGAATGGCAAACACATTTCGGGAGAACATTCGCACCGTAACACAACATAAACACAACAGAACAAATACTCAGAACCCCTTGCAGCACTAACTCTCCGGGATGCTACAATATACACCCTAATATGACCCCTTTAGTGCGCCTTTTGTATGAAAATAGACCTGAATTGAATTGAATTGAATTGAATTATATTTATATAGCGCTTTTCTCTAGTGACTCAAAGCGCTTTACATAGTGAAACCCAATATCTAAGTTACATTTAAACCAGTGTGGGTGGCACTGGGAGCAGGTGGGTAATGTGTCTTGCCCAAGGACACAACGGCAGTAACTAGGATGGCGGATGCGGGGATCGAACCTGCAACCCTCAAGTTGCTGGCACGGCCGCTCTACCAACCGAGCTATACCGCCCCAATAGACCCGCTCATCTGCAGTGCGCCTTATAATCCGGTATGAAAAATACGGTAAATGTTTTGTTTAGTTTTTTTAAACAGAAATTTTAAAAAGTAATAGTAATTTAAGAATACTAGATGCAGATCAAGAGGATATCAGTTGTCAAGTATGTTGAATAAATAAATGGAGATTAAAAAATGTATATTTCAGACCAGTTGATCTGCCGTTTCTTTTCTTTTCTCCTCTGCCCCCCTCTCCCTTATGGGGGGGAAGGACGTGATGGATGAAGTGCTGGCTGTCCAGAGTCGGGACCCGGGGTGGACCGCTCGCCTGTGCATCGGTTGGGGACATCTCTGCGCTGCTGACCTGTCTACGCTCGGGATGGTCTCCTTCTGGCCTCACTATGGACTGGACTCTCACTATTATGTTAGACCAACTCGACGTCCATTGCATCCGGTCTCCCCCAGACGGGGGGGGGGAGGGGGGGGGGTCACCCACATATGCGGTCCTCTCCAAGGTTTCTCATAGATTCAAGATTGTTTATTGTCATATGCACAGTTAAACAGACAGTTTGCCGTACAATGAAAATCTTACTTTGCTAGTCCACCCTTCAACAAGTCCCACGGTACTTAGCTAAAAATAAAAAATGAAAAATAAAAATGTATATACAAGGCACAGTAAGTAACATAACATTATTGCACATTCTGATTGATGATTCATAGTCATTCACATTGACATCCCACTGGGTTGTGAGTTTTTCCTTGCCCTTATGTGGGCTCTGAACCGAGGATGTCGTTGTGGCTTGTGCTGCCCTTTGAGACACTTGTGATTTAGGGCTATATAAATAAACATTGATTGATTGATGATTGATATTGTGTACTAAACATTGTTAAGACGAATAGGGAAAAGAGACAAATGCATTGAAAGGCTTCATCACAATACTAATAAGAAAATAAAAACAGACATTCCTTTTGTAAATGTTATTTATGACTAATATAAGTAAAGTGAAATCTAGTGCGAGTAAAAGGTTTGTTTCATCAATAGCAAGAACTATTTTTATAAAGTATTTTCTGTGTTCCTCGGCTGTGGTCCGCATGAGTCGCAGCGGTACTCAGTTGTAATACACTTTTCCACCACTTGAGGCAACAACGACAATATCAAACAAACGGAAAAAAATCTGCCGCTAAATTAATATAGAAGTTTCTTATGCGCAAAAACTATGAGTAAAGTGGTGTAGCTGTATTTTCGTTTGCACATTAATTTTATTGACAGTTTAGGAAAGAAACATATTTACTAATATTAAAAATATTAATTCAGCACAACATATTTGTATGTAAACATATTTTTCATCAGTTTTATTAATGAGTCCCTTTTTAATGCAGTATATTACTTATTTTTGTGTAATCAGCTTGACCTGAGCCCAAGGTTTATGGGTCAAATAAGTAATAATCTTTGTGATTAGCATCTGAAAAGGTTGTTAGCTTGTTAAACTGTAAGTAGGTTAAATATAATTATTGAATACGATTAAAATCAGAGTAAGATTACTAATTCAGCGATATTTGAGTGGGCCCCTGAGGTCAAAAAGGTTAAGAACCGTTGATTTAGGCACTTAAATTATGGAGGAATAATTTCTATCTTGAGCCTTTTGTGCAGTTTTTGCAGGAGAAAGTGCGAGTGTGTGCACGTACTCCGGGCACTAGAATGTCATGATTACGCGAAATTGCAAATGTAGGTCATTGCAACCTTTTAGCGTTTCGTTTTCATCTTTTTTGTACATGCAAAAAAAAAAAGGTTTAAAGAGTTCACTAATTAGCGCGACGCATTAACGTGAAATTAAAATCTTGTCCCCCGGAGAGGCAATTATTTTGTGTGTGATATTTACTGAATTCAATAGCGGCGAAAAAGACAACGTTGTTCCTTTCATCTGGCAGCAAGAGGGAATGTGTGCGTTTGTGAAAACAGACGTAGCGTGCGGGTCTCCTCAAAGTGGACGTGAGATAAAGAACAATGTCTTCATGGGTTTGCCCGCAGCCAAGCCACAGCAGAAGATCCATCAAGTCTATGAATTGAGAGCAATTAGACTTAATCCGTGCAGCACGAGCTGGAAACAGGGGGGGGTCTGTCATTGTATGTCTGGGAAGCAAGGGGGTCTCTGTCGGACAACTAAACAAAGTACTTATTCCCTACATGGTTTCTCCTTCTTCCCATTGGGTTGAGTTTTTTCTTGCCCTGATCTGGGATCTGAGCAGAGGATGTCGTTGTGGCTTGTGCAGCCCTTTGAGACGTTTGTGATTAAGGGGCTATAGAAGTCAACCTTGATTGACTGATTGACGTTTGACTGGACTACTCACCATTTGCTTCTCTTGCCTCTCCAGTGCCACCCGGTCTCTTGTGATGTGCCTCTGGGTGCCACGCAACTCCCTCGACTGTTCCTTGATGACATCTTAGGGAAAGGCAAGAATTTCAAATGATTTAATGAACAAATTCAACTGGGAAAATGTACTTCCGTCAATCAAACCCCGAACAATGACACAAGGCGACTCGGTAAAGAATCTGGGTATTATGTTCGACCCAACTCTCTCGTTGGAGTCACACATCAAGAGTGTTACTAAAACGGCCTTCTTTCATCTCCGTAATATCGCTAAAATGTGTTCCATTTTGTCCACCAGCGACGCTGAGATCATTATTCATGCGTTCGTTACGTCTCGTCTCGATTACTGTAACCTATTATTTTCGGGTCTCCCTATATCTCGCATTAAAAGACTACAGTTGGTACAAAATGCGGCTGCTAGACTTTTGACAAGAACAATAAAGTTTGATCATATTACGCCTATACTGTATATACCTATATATATATATACCTATAAATACCATATTTTTCCGATTATAAATCACAGTTTTTTTCATAGTTTGGCCGGGGGTGCGACATATACTCTGGAGCGATTTATGTGTGAAATTATTAACACATTACCATAAAATATCAAATAATATTATTTAGAAGCGACACTGAGGAAGAAGATTTCATGGGATGTAGCCATTAGGAGTGACAGATTGTTTGGTAAACGTATAGCATGTTCTATATGTTATAGTTATTTGAAGGACTCTTACCATAATATGTTACGTTAACATACCAGGCACGTTCTCAGTTGGTTATTTATGCCTCATATAACGTACACTTATTCAGCCTGTGATTCACTGTTCTTTATTTATTTTAAATAATTGCCTTTCAAATGTCTATTCTTGGTGTTGGGTTTTATCAAATACATTTCCCCAAAAAATGCGATTTATACTCTAGTGCGACTAATATGTTTTTTTCCTTCTTTATTATGCATTTTCGGCCGGTGCGATTTATACTCCGGAGCGACTTATAATCCGAAAAATACGGTATATATATATATATATATATATATATATATATATATATATATATATATATATATATATATATATATATATATATATATATATATATATATATATATATATATATATATACATATATATATATATATATATATACATATATATATATATATATATATATTGGCTCATCTGCATTGGCTTCCTGTGCACTTAAGATGCTACTTTAAGGTTTTACTACTTACGTATAAAATACTAAACGGTCTAGCTCCATCCTATCTTGCTGATTGTATTGTACCATATGTCCCGGCAAGAAATCTGCGTTCAAAGAACTACGGCTTATTAGTGATTCCCAGAGCCCAACAAAAACTCTGCGGGCTATAGAGCGTTTTCTATTGGGGCTCCAGTACTATGGAATGCCCTCCCGGTAACAGTTAGAGATGCTACCTCAGTAGAAGCATTAAAGTCCCATCTTAAAACTCATTTGTATACCCTCTTAAGGCCCAAGCTGTTTGTTTACATGCTTTTTTTATTTCTCTTTGCTATTTGGGCTTATTGGACCGTAACTAGAATAAAAACTAAGAATCATCTTTTGTTATGATGTACTTAGTCCATAAGTACACAAATGTGTACTTCATGTTTAGTGACATGCTAATTCTTATTTTTACACCTTTTTTTCCCAAATTCCATTGTATGTTATACTCTTCTGACACCACCATATGGCAGTATAAGTGTCCACATAAGCGGCCATAAGACCCCAATTGAGCAGTGTACACAATTTTGGAAATAAGAGCTAAAAGGTGCTGTCCACGCATGTGGCCATTAAGCCTTTAGAGGCTACACAAGCATTTAAATTAGACCCCCCCTTTTAGACCAGTTGATCTGCCGTCTCTTTTATGCTCTGCCCCCCTCTCCTACGTGGAGAGGTTGTTAGGTGACCACAGATGAAGCGCTAGCTGTTCAAAATCGGGACCCGGGGTGGACCACTCATCTGGCCCCACTATGGACTGGACTCTCACACTATTATGTTGGATCCACTATGGACTGGACTCTCACAATATTATGCTAGATCCACTCGGCGTCCATTGCACTGGTCGCCCAGGGGGGTGGTCCCAACATCTGTGGTCCCCTCCAAGGTTTCTCATTGTATCCCATTGGGTTGAGTTTTTTCTTGCCCTGATGCGGGATCTGAGCCGAGGATGTCGTTGTGGATTGTGCAGCCCTTTGAGACACTCGTGATTTCGAGGATGTCGTTGTGGCTTGTACAGCCCTTTGAGACACTTGTGGTTTAGGGCTATATAAATAAACATTGATTGATTGATTGATTGATTGATTTAGGGCTATATAAATAAACTTTGATTTATTGATTGATACCGAGTTCCCATTAACATGAAATCCAGTTACCATATTTCGATACCTTTGCTGCATGTGATGTCATGTTTAGTTGCAGACTGGACACTGGCTGAAGCACTTGGTGGGTAAACCTCGTCATATTGTACCGTCGCTAGGTAATAATAGGGCAACTATCCATTCTAACAAAGCAAGCATACTGTTACGTCTTGGTAGCATGCTTATTCACCGGTCGTTTCCCCAAGATGTGGACAGACGCCCGGAAGCAGTGTGCAGGTGAGAGAGATTATTTATTTCCAAAAATCAAGCAAGAATAGGAAAACAGAAAAGCGTGCCGATTGCACAGGACGCTATGGTAAAGGCTTAACCAAAGACTAGCCAAAAACAGGAGCAAGAAGTAAGGCTAACCAACGTAACTGTTGCATTCAGCAAACAAAACAGCCAGGCAGAGTGTAGCGAGAGGCAGGAATAAATAGCGCTCTGATTAGTGACCGGTAGCAGGTGAGCGTCCCGACCACTAACCAGAGGCAGGTGACAATATTTAGCACCCATGGCAACAAAGAAACAAACCAGGGTGCTGAAACAGAACTAAATCAACAACTAAGGAAATACGAAACCTATACAAAACATGAGCCGGGCAACGGATCGTCACACATTCCTAACAAAAAGCGCTCAAAAGTAAGGCTCCACTTTTCAAAATGCGCTAGCTCGATGCTAATTTACATTGGGTATCCCATTTCCGTGCTACTGATTAGCATTACCGACTGCAACACCTCCAAATTTGGTTAACAAAACTAAATGTGACAGCAGGAGACAGCGTGCAGGTAAAAAGTACTTAATCTTTGACAAAACAAAAGACGTGTGCAGCTGGGAGTGCACCCGAAGCTTAGTGAAAGCTACGCAATACAAAATTAAACTAAACCGTCTTCAATGTAAACCTCACAGGATGCTGGAAGATAGCAAACATGAAGCAGAGTAGCCATTCAAAACATTTACAAAACAATGTTCCAATCAAGACCGCAACAACAGCTAACAGACTAAGTTGCGAACTGAGAACAGGTGCGCTGGGAGACCAAGTAAAGGTGCGACTAAAACCAGAAAAAGGAAGTGGAAACTAGGAATTAAAGAGCACTACACCGGACCTAAGACACCAAACACAAGAAAACGCTCACAAAACTAAAACAAGGCATGACCTTTGCTATAGCTCATGACTCTAAAACAGACCTGGGCATTGTACGGCCCGCGGGCCGCATCCGGCCCTTTGCGCATCCCTGTCCGGCCCGCGTGAGGCCAATCATAAATTACAAAATAAATTTAAAAAAGTATCTATGTCGAGTGTGCAATACAACGGTGCTGCTTTTGTTTTGAAAAGCGTTATTTGTATTACTTCCGTGTGGACGTATGCGCGTGTGCGATTGTGAGTGAATTGAACGGCGCAATTACAAATTACAAAATAAAGTTTAAAAAACATCTATGTCGTGCGCGCAATACAACTGTGCTGCTTTTATTTTGAAATGTGTTATTTATGCCGTATGTCCGGAGGGAACCTGTGAGGGAAGGTGCATAGAGACAAGTGATGAGACGCTAAAAAAAGAAAAGTTGATGAGGAATGGCGTGTTTCCAACAAGAGATGGACTGCCAAGTATTTCTTTACATAAATTAATGGTAAAGCCGTGTGCTTAATGTGTGGTACACAGGTTGCTGTGTTTAAATATCATTTTAATCGCCACTACACGAAGAAACACGAGGGAAAATACCGGAATGTGTCTGATGAAGCGCGCGCAAGGGAGGCTGATGCGTTGATGGTAAAACTGCAAAGCCAACAAGGACTTTGTGCCATATTTCACACCCCCAGAGATGCAGCCGTCAGGACAAGTTTCGTCATTTCTCACAAAAGCGCCAGAAAAAGTAAGGCGTTTTCTGACGGAGAGTTTATTAAGGAGTGCTTATTGGACTTTGTTGCGCTGATAATGCCCGGAGACAGGACTGTTTTTCGCTAACTTTGGATGAGAGCTCTGATGCAGTCAATTAAAGAGACAACCACAGGTAATGACTTGTTCACAGAGGTAAATGCGTGTTGGGACAAGCTGGCAGGTGTGACAATCCAATCCACTTTATTTATATAGCACATTTAAACAACAAAATGTTTCCAAAGTGCTGCACAACAATATTACAAACAATATTCAAATATTATCCTAAGCTCCACCAATGACTGAATAAAAAGAAAAAACAATTACATATAAAACTAATATAAAAAACAATATAGAATAGATATGATTAAAAACTATTTTTAACAACAGATGGTTGTCCAAATCTGATGGGGAAAAATATTGGATAATGCAGGATAAAGTGACCTTAAAAAGCAATCTGCTTTTGTATAAAGTTAAGTTAGGTTAAATGAAATTATTATTATTATTATTAATTATTATCATCATTATATTTATCGTATGGTATATCAAAAATAATATTGAGCAAAATTTAATTGAAATATTGTCGTGTGGCCCTCCAGCAGTGCTCGGGTTGCTTATGCGGCCCCCGGTGAAAATTAATTGCCCACCCCTGCTCTAAAACCAGTGTCCGTTGCAATTGAACAGTATTCAGAACAATACGTAACAGTGTAAACACTTTGTAGGGCTCAACAAAAGACTGCCACAATTAATTAAACATTAGAGTCAAAGCACCTAAGACACACGGAAATGAAGGCATAACGGCAAATGAGACTCAGACGTGTGAGAAAACAAGATATAACTGGAGAGCAGTTATCATTATCAGCTCAGTACTAAAGGGGCTGTTTGCAACCTTTACGCAAATTTTCCAATGTCTTTCAGGCATTAAGTCAGCTTTTACTACGTAACGATGTAAATTCTACCCGTATGTAACACGTGCACTAGCTTTGTGTGTTGTTAGCTAATGTTAAGCATTTAATCAAATGTAGCTACTAATGTTAGCTGTCATTGAATGTACAGCCTATTGTATCAACAAGCCTGAAAGTCATGCTTTACCGACAATTTTTATTCAATATAATAAAAATATAGACATTTTTTTAAAAATATGTTCTGCTTAGCCATTAATGGTAACATTAGCTAGCCAGTGATGTTCCCAGCTACCGGGAATCGCTACCGTATCGGTTTCAATGTGAAGGGTAGCCATTCCTACATAACAAAGCCCACCAAACATCTTTTGCTACTGGATTCATGTATTCAGTTCCATGCTTTCCAATGCAAAGCAAAAACTGTCAAGAATTTGAGTGTTAAAGCACATAAAATGTGAACAATTGTAAAAAATAATTGCAGTGAATCAGCATTTGTAATATTTCCCTCATGTAATCACTTAGGGTAACCAACATTTTAGATACCTTTCAAGTTGTCTATTTTTCTTTTCTATTCTATTTCTTGTAGGATGTTCTTATACTGTAGAGGTGTAGTTATCATTCTACTCAACACAACTGAAAATATGTCATTTGCACATTTGTAGTCACTGTCAGAATAATTGTATATAAGTTATCACACAACTTGTTTTCCCATGAGTTCAGGTTGCCCTGCGAGAAGACCAAAGCTGTCTTTGATCTTATCAAGCAAAAGGCGTACCGCTTGTAAACCTCCACTGTGTGCGATGGGATGCGACGTGGAGGTGTCGGTTTCTTTGATCTATTGGACAGCCACAGGAAGACCTTACCATGACCTGAAATCTACAAAGCAGAGAGGGGGCAAACCTGACACCGCTCCAAGCACCTTTTTGTTTGAACTGTTTATGCCTCACAATACGAAGGTCCTGAGTAGTCCCGAGTTCAATCCCGGGCTCGGGATCTTTCTGTGTGGAGTTTACATGTTCTCCCCGTGACTGTGTGGGTTCCCTTCGGGTACTCTGGCTTCCTCCCACCTCCAAAAGACATGCACCTGGGGATAGGTTGATTGGCAACACTAAATTGGCCCTAGTGTGTGAATGTGAGTGTGATTATTGTCTGTCTATCTGTGTTGGCCCTGTGATGAGGTGGCGACTTGTCCAGGGTGTACGCCACCTTCCGCCCGAATGCGGCTGAGATAGGCTCCAGCAACCCCCCGCGACCCCAAAAGGGACAAGCGGTAGAAAATGGATGGATGGATGTTTATGACCCAGCGCAGCAGCTGTTTATGACCCCCTCCCCTTAGAAGCAGCTGCAGCTATGTAATCAGGAAATGCCCAAATAAAGGGAGAGGCGTGTAACCCTTCCTCAGAGCGTGGGGCGACATTGTACGAGGGTGCAAGTGCACGCGCTCTCCTCATGAGATACATTTAATACTGTCTCTGTTTGATTCCTTGCTTCTTGTCTTTGTTTAATAGATAGTTTGGTGTTTGAACCTGACAGTCACCCCTAAGAACTCAAAACAGATTAGTGCTGTGAAGAACAATTCTAGCTATTTGCATTGTTCTTCTACCTTGGCCATCATTTATTAGCCTTTTTGCTGGGTTGTCAATAATTGGCTCTGACAAGGTATCAGGGGATGTGAGTCATGAGCTATGGTTTTTAAATCTGTAAACCACTTTGTGTTGCATTTCTTTTATGTCTAAACAGTTTGATTGATTGATCAAATTCACCCACAGAGGTAGTATCTGGGCCTGTAACTAGACTTTGCTTTGATTGGCTCAGGGGTCAGAGAGGGCTGTCCAGTAGTGAGAAAGTTCCCCGGTTCACATCCCGCTTTCTCCATCCCAGTCGCTGCTGTTGTGCCCTTGGGCAGGACACCAGGCCCACATTGCCATCTGGGTCGCCCACGCAAGGGAAGCTTCACCGACCGAGAAGCTGAACCAGGACCAGCCAGATACGGTCCGATACACCAGGGCTTCCCACTGTGCCTCAAATGCACAGATGTTGTACATGTGACAATACATATGTTTTTTCTTCTTAATACGTGTTACTAATACAAATGAGTAAAATCAGGAAATGCGTTGAGGCTATAAAGTGTGTTCTATCCGATTAGTCGCTTAATTGAACAAACTAATTGATAGATTACTTGATTAGCCAGAGGATGTGTGTATAAAAGGAAACAATAGAAATCTAGGAAAGGTGCCAAGTCTTACACTTCTCTAGCCCGTAGGTTTGGAACTAACAATCAATTAAATAAATTAGTTTGATTAGAAAAACATGTTGATTGATATTCTGTTGCTTTGATTAATCATTTATTGAGCGTAACTAATAAAAACTGAACAGCATGGGGTGCCCGGAACTTTAAATACGCGGACATAGTCTCCGCACGACTACAAAGGATGCGATCTGCTCGCATTTGAACCGATACGGTACCAATTCCCGGCGCCTGGGAACCAATACTGGTACTCAACGGTATCAACTTTCGGTGCTTTTGTGTATGTCAATAAATATTAACTGTTTTTAATAATAAAATTACATTTTTATTACAACATTTGAAAATTATTGATTATGATAGCTGCGGTCCAGTTATATCGTGTTTCATTAGCACATTTCTGAGTAAGTAGGTATGACATAAAAGTGTATTTGCAGTTACAAGTCCATCTTCTTCCACTTATCGCGGGGGCAGCAGCCTAAGCAGGGAAGCCCAGACTTTCCTCTCCCCAGCCACTTCGTCCAGCTCTTCCCAGGGGATCCCGAGGCTTTCCCAGGCCAGCCGGGAGACATAGTCTTCCCAACGTGTCCTGGGTCTTCCCCGTGGCCTCCTACCGGTCGGACGTGCCCTAAACACCTCCCTAGGGAGGCGTTCGGGTGGCCTCCTGACCAGATGCCCGAACCACCTTATCTGGCTCCTCTCGATGTGGAGGAGCAGCGGCTTTACTTTGAGCTCACAACGGATGGCAGAGCTTCTCACCCTATCTCTAAGGGAGAGCCCCGCCACCCGGGGGAGGAAACTCATTTCGGCCGCTTGTACCCGTGATCTTGTCCTTTCGGTCATAACCCAAAGCTCATGACCATAGATGAGATGGGAACGTAGATCGACCGGTAAATTGAGAGCTTTGCCTTCCGGCTCAGCTCCTTCTTCACCACAACGGATCGATACAGCGTCCGCATTACTAAAGACTCCGCACCAATCCGCCTGTCGACCTCACGATCCACTCTTCCCTCACTCGTGAACAAGACTCCGAGGTACTTGAACTCCTCCACTAGGGGCAAGATCTCCTCCCCAACCCGGAGATGGCACTACACCCTTTTTTCCGAGAACCATGGACTCGGACCTGGAGGTGCTGATTCTCATCCAAGTCGCTTCACACTCGGCTGCGAACCGATCCAGTGAGAGCTGAAGATCCTGGCCAGATGAAGTCATCAGGACCACATCATCTGCAAAAAGCAGAGACCTAATCCTGCAGCCACCAAACCGGATCCCCTCAACGATCTGACTGTGCCTAGAAATTCTGTCCATAAAAGTTATGAACAGAATCAGTGACAAAGGGCAGCCTTGGCGGAGTCCAACCCTCACTGGAAACGGGTCCGACTTACTGACAGCAATGCGGACCAAGCTCTGATTATCCCGATTATAAATTGATTCATAATTTTCAAAAATCTACTAAAAAATATATATATTTTCGTAGGAATAAATAAATAAAAATGGTTCTAGGTAGGGATGTAACTGTACGTGTATTTGTATTGAACCGTTTCGGTACGGGGGTTCCGGTTCGGTTCGGAGGTGTACCGAACGAGTTTCCACACGGACATATTAAGTAGCATACCGCACGTTGTGTAAACAATGCACACCGAGGCACAACACACGGCATGCTAGCAGCTAACGGGCTACAATAGACTGACCATACGTCCTCTTTTCACCGGACATGTCCTCTTTTGCGGAGCTGTCAGGGCGGAGTTTCTTAAATGCCTCAAATGTCGGGCATTTTGAGTTAGGGTTGCGTGTATTTTCAATGTACGTTCAGGGTTAAGAAGGGGTTAAAAACAAAACAAATTGTGCGCACAGCAGCATTGGTGAGGGAGGGGCAGAGACAAGGAGAGCGAGAGAGTTATGATAAACGTGCATGCGTCGCCAGACTCTGCTTTTTATCCATAGATTTATCAGATTACATTTTTTATTATCTATAGCATGGGTGTCAAAACTGTGCCCCGGAGGCCATTTGCAGCCCAAAGCTAATCAAATCAAATCAAATCAACTTTATTTATAAAGCACATTTGAAATTTACCAGAGGGGTAGCCAAAGTGCTGTACAATGGGCAGGTTAAAAATAATACGAGAAACGAGCAAACACAACACAACACAAACAGAACACGATAAAAAATAAATAAATAAAATATAAAAACATAAAAACAGGTTCACAGCAGGTGTATTATGGGGCGCCATTGCAGGATGGATATCACTAATGTTTTAAAGGCCCACGGCACATTCTAAAAATACTATTAAAATAAACAAAAACATAACAAAAGTGAAATAAAAAAGCTTAAAAGTTAAATGTAATTTAGAAAAAGTTGCGATGTGGACTAATAAAACAAAGCTGTTTTTTTTTCTTTCAAACTGTCATTGCTCAAAACATAATATTGAATCAAAATCAATGTTATTTTGAATTATTGACCCATCCAAAGTTCACATTACTTCACATCAAATATTCCACTAAGAAAAATATTTTTGGTGTAAGATTTAGCAAATTTGGTAAATAAATAATCCAAAAATGTATATTTTGTTGTTTTCTTACTGTACCGAAAATGAACCGAACCGTGACCTCTAAACCGAGGTACGTACCGAACCGAAATTTTTGTGTACCGTTACACCCCTAGTTCTAGTCCATCTCCATGCAACCAGAAGTAGCTTTTCTAACCTGTAACGTGTTTAGAAAATGTTTCACCATGATTATTATAATCGAGAATCGATTCTGAATGACAATGGAATCAAATCGCTAAGTGCCCAAAAAATTCACAGCCCGAGTGTCTTCTGTGGGAAAAGGCAAAGGCAGTCTTTAGCCAGGCTCTCCATTACAGCTCTAGTGTGGCTATCTTTTAAAATTAGATTCTGCAGCAGGATTAGATAATTGTTTTCTTTAAAAAGCCTGATCCCAGTGTGGACGGCTCAGATTGTTGCTGAGTCGACAGAAAAACCAGCCACACTCGAGCTAAGTGGCATCATGTGAGATCATATTGCATGACCAGAACTCACACAATGGTTCTGAGCGGTATTTCAACCAAACCACTGGTGCTCCACAACACTCTGAAAACCTCAAGAACACAACAGTTAACTACACTCCTGAACAGCCAACTACACCACAGATCAGATGTATTTAAATGTGTTAAAACAATAATAGTTCAGCACAATTTTTTATATTTGTTGAAATTATAGATCAGCAGGGGTCACTCAGTACGTTTCACGCTTGCTCGCACAATCCGAGTAGCGACCGGACCGCTGATTTCAGGGTTCAACTGCGCTGGTGTTGTTTTTATCACCAGTATACACCGAAACTGAAGACGTACAACACATAACCTAAAATCCACAATGTCCACATTCTCCAATTGGACAAGTAGTCGCACCACAAAACTCTGAAAAAATTGGACAAAACTCCCCTGCAAAAATCTGCGGTGAGTAAAATGTTCATTGGAATCCCTTTTATAAAATAAGTTAGGCATTTATCTGTGTGTGTCAAATATCTTTCAAGTTCATCGATTAGGACACTGATTTTTTTTTGTGGGTGATGTGATTTATTAAAAAAACTGTTCAGTTCATCAGTTCATTGATGTAAATTGTGTTATAAAATGAGAACAGGAAGTGAGCACATGTGTTAGTAATTGCTATGAAGTGTAAAATGGGTAGGATTGAATAAATGTTGCTTCTTCCTACTCCTTTTGAACAACGTTGTAAAGAGAAATTAAATAATGTCAAATATGTGACGTATCCTAGTGAAACTGTAGCCATGTTCCAAATAAACTTCAACCGACCAACTCACAAGTTGAGTCCGAGCAATATTTACTTAACATTTTTAACACTTCCAAGGCTAATTTCATGAATTTAATCAATAAAAAACACCACTAAACTGTGAAATCTGAGTTTTCTGTGTCTTTTAAGGCAAACTTTCCAATGACACCAACCTTTAAATGGGGTAAAAATTGAGAAAGTTGACTTGTTTAACAAGAAGATCACCCCTAAAATCTTGAGCCGTGTTGACTTTGTATTAGAGAAGTTGACCAGAAATTATAAAATGTTAAAACCGGTGAAAATGCACTAAATTTCTTAATATTTCTCACAGGAAAAAGTTACTTATATCACTGGAATCGTCTTTACAAACCCTGTCTGATATTACTGGGTTCATGTAAATCCAATTATTGTTTTATTTGACACCTACAAGGACTACCTCAAAACTACCACTGAAACCTGACAAAACATAGACAAAGTTACACAGTTCAGTAATTGCTATGAAGTGGAAAATGGGTAGGATTAAATAAATGTTGCTTCTTCTTACTCCTTTTCAAACAACGTTTTAAAGAGAAATGAAAATATGTCAAATATGTGACGTATCCTATTGAAACTGGAGACATGTTCCAAATAAACTTCAACCGACCAACTCACAAGTTGAGTCCGAGCCATTTTTACTCAACATTTTTAACACTTCCAAGGCTAATTTCATGAATTTAATCAATAAAAAACACCACTAAACTGTGAAATCTGAGTTTTCTGCGTCTTTTAAGGCAAACTTTCCAATGACACCAACCTTTAAATGGGGTAAAAATTGAGAAAGTTGACAAAAAGATCACACCTAAAATCTTGAGCCCTGTTGACTTGGCATTAGAGAAGTTGACCAGAAATTATAAAATGTTAAAACCGGTGAAAATGCACTAAATTTCTTAATATTTCCCACAGGAAAAAGTTACTTATATCACTGGAATCGTCTTTACAAGACCTGTCTGATATTACTGGGTTCACGTAAATCAAATCATTGTTGTAATTTGATCTCAAAACTACCACTGAAATATGACAAAACATAGGAAAAGTTACACAGTTTTGCTATGAAGTGGAAAATGGGTAGGATTAAATAAACATTGCTTCTTGCTAATACTTGTCGAACACGTACAAAAAAGAGAAATGAAAATATGTCAAATATGTGACGTATCCTATTGAAACTGGAGACATGTTCCAAATAAACTTCAACCGACCAACTCACAAGTTGAGTCCGAGCCATTTTTACTCAACATTTTTAACACTTCCAAGGCTAATTTCATGAATTTAATCAATAAAAAACACCACTAAACTGTGAAATCTGAGTTTTCTGCGTCTTTTAAGGCAAACTTTCCAATGACACCAACCTTTAAATGGGGTAAAAATTGAGAAAGTTGACAAAAAGATCACACCTAAAATCTTGAGCCCTGTTGACTTGGCATTAGAGAAGTTGACCAGAAATTATAAAATGTTAAAACCGGTGAAAATGCACTAAATTTCTTAATATTTCCCACAGGAAAAAGTTACTTATATCACTGGAATCGTCTTTACAAGACCTGTCTGATATTACTGGGTTCACGTAAATCAAATCATTGTTGTAATTTGATCTCAAAACTACCACTGAAATATGACAAAACATAGGAAAAGTTACACAGTTTTGCTATGAAGTGGAAAATGGGTAGGATTAAATAAACATTGCTTCTTGCTAATACTTGTCGAACACGTACAAAAAAGAGAAATGAAAATATGTCAAATATGTGACGTATCCTATTGAAACTGGAGACATGTTCCAAATAAACTTCAACCGACCAACTCACAAGTTGAGTCCGAGCCATTTTTACTCAACATTTTTAACACTTCCAAGGCTAATTTCATGAATTTAATCAATAAAAAACACCACTAAACTGTGTAATCTGAGTTTTCTGTGTCTTTTAAGGCAAACTTTCCAATGACACCAACCATTAAATGGGGTAAAAATTGAGAAAGTTGACAAAAAGATCACACCTAAAATCTTGAGCCCCGTTGACTTTGTATTAGAGAAGTTGACCACAAAATATAAAAGGTTAAAACCGGTGAAAATGCACTAAATGTCTTAATATTTCTCACAGGAAAAAGTTACCTTTATCACTGGAATCGTCTTTACGAGACCTGTCTGAT
>NC_084744.1:7673361-7675861 GCF_033978785.1 Entelurus aequoreus
GATATTAATTACACAGTCAGTTTCGATACCAATACGTTTTACTTGGCATTTTTCAAGACTATTGAATGTTTTTCAATCCGCCAATCGTCATTGTGATTCGGAGTGGAACAATGGGCAAAATAAGCAAAAATATAGTACAAGAATATCTCGTTCTTGTCAATCAAATTGTTCACCTTCAAAATGTGAATGTACAAGAAACACTCGTCAGTGAAATGTCTGTGTTTGAAAACTCACTTCATTAAAATTCCGCTTTTGAACAAATTGTTGCGCAAAAACCCCAGATCCACTTCCGTAAATGAAGACTGCAGCAGCCAATTGGGTGTGTGGTTTGCCGTCACGTGACACGGGTTTCAGGAAGCAGCAGGTCTTGTGTGGTGTTCGGGTCTGTGGGACCGGTTTTCATTTTTTTATTAAAAGAAAAATGATACAATTAATTAATTTTTCAAACTGAGACTCACTGACTTTGGCTCATTTTCTGTGAAGAACATATATCAGAATACATATTTAATGACCACACACACCATACACCCCCCTACACATTTATATTACATAGAAGATGTCCGGGTCCACTGGACCCGGGGCTAATAGAAGTGTGGAAATTGATGTTATGTGTACCACACACACACACACACACACTCAGCAGGCCTAGACAGGAGGAGGACAGAGTGTAAGTACACAGAACATCAGAGGGTCAAATGTGCGAGAAAATGAGAGCAGACAGTGTTGACAAACAATGTTGCAACCTTGTGTGGGAACCGCAGGTGCAGAAACACAAAAGAAGAATCCCTGTGGGATGCAGAAACTGGCAGAGAAATTTTCCGTGCGACGTTCATATTGTTGTTACTCAGCCAGCGTTTGTGGGTCTGATGGACCCGTTGCATTTTGTGGCTTTTAAAGGCCTACTGAAATGAAATTGTTTTACTTAAACGGGGATAGCAGATCTATTCTATGTGTCATACTTGATCATTTTGCGATATTGCCATATTTTTGCTGAAAGGATTTAGTATAGAACAACGACGATAAAGATTGCAACTTTTGGTATCTGATAAAAAAAGGCTTGCCCCTACCGGAAGTAGCGTGACGTAGTCAATTGAACATATACGCAAAGTTCCCTATTGTTTACAATGATGGCCGCATGAAGTGAGAGAGATTCGGACCGAGAAAGCGACGATTTCACCATTAATTTGAGCGAGGATGAAGAAAGATTTGTGGATGAGTAAAGTGCAAGTGAAGGACTAGTGGGGAGTTGAAGCTATTCAGATAGGGAAGATGCTGTGAGAGCCGGGGGTGACCTGATATTCAGCTGGGAATGACTACAACAGTAAATAAACACAAGACATATATATACTCTATTAGCCACAACACAACCAGGCTTATATTTAATATGCCACAAATTAATCCCGCATAAAAACCCCTAGGTGTTTGTTTTGCTAGCTCCTAGCTCCTAGCTCGAGCTAGTTATAGCTCCCGTATATATAATGAGCCAATACAATTCAAACACCTGCACAACACACACACTCACTCAGCCCAAAGAATCGTTCACCTAACCCAAGGTTCATAAAGCTTATATATTTAACCAAAGTTACGTACATGACACGCATGTACGGGCAAGCAATAAAATGTTTGGAAGCGCGCGGGTGAGACCTGATATTCAGCTGGGAATGACTACAACAGTAAATAAACACAAGACATATATATACTCTATTAGCCACAACACAACCAGGCTTATATTTAATATGCCACAAATTAATCCCGCATAACAAACACCTAGGTGTTTGTTATGCTAGCTCCTAGCTCCTAGCTACTAGCTACTAGCTCGAGCTAGTTATAGCAAGCGATCAAATGTTTGGAAGCGTACTCACGGTACCGCGTCTGCGTCTGTTAACGAAGTCAAAGTCCTCCTGGTAAGAGTCTCTGTTGTCCGAGTTCTTCGATCTTGACTGCATCTTTCGGGAATGTAAACAATGAAACACCGACTGTGTTGTGTTGCTGACTTCCCTCGCAAAATACTCCGCTTCGCACCGACTTTCTTCTTTGCTTGCTCAGCTTCTTTCTCCATAATGCAATGAATAAATTGCAACAGATTCACCAACACAGATGTCCAGAATACATCCAGAATGAGATGAAAACAGCTATTTTGTATTGGCTTCAACGTGGAAGCCATACCTGTGTTCTACTGGCTACGTCACGCGCATACGTCATCCTCAGAGGCGTTTTGAACCGGAAGTTCCCCGGGAAATTTAAAATTGCACTTTATAAGTTAACCCAGCCGTATTGGCATGTGTTGCAATGTTAAGATTTCATCATTGATATATAAACTATCAGACTGCGTGGTCGGTAGTAGTGGCTTTCAGTAGGCCTTTAATGCCTCACAATCAAACACTTTTATGTTAAAATACTGAACAGATGTGTATTGGCATAAGGTAAACATCTGTTCAGTATTTGAACATAAAAGTGTTTGATTGTGAGGCATTAAAAGCCACAAAATGCAATGGGTCCA
>NC_084744.1:7683361-7705861 GCF_033978785.1 Entelurus aequoreus
ATCTCAATCACAATTCATTCTAACTGGTAAATAAATTAAAATATTGGTAATAATAATAATAATAAATAGTAATAATAATAATAATAATAATAAAATACTGGTAAATAAATACAATTAAAAAAATAAAATATAAAAATAAAATTAAACGAAATTAGAACATAAAAAAAAAAAAAAATACAATTCTGCTAAATAAATAAAAATGTAAAATAAAATAAAAAAAATAAAGGCTAGCAAAAGGCAGCTAAGAATTTGCCTATACGGGGTTCTGAAAAACATCCAAAAACCTCCAACGTTTTATTTACAGTGCATCCAGAAAGTATTTTTTACAGTGAATCATTCACGATCCCAATCCATTCTAACTCGTAAATAAATGCTAGCAAAAGGCAGCTAACAATGGAGGTATTTTTCCTATAGTGGCTTCTGAAAAACATCCAACGTTTTATTTACAGTGCATCCAGAAAGTGTTCACAGCACGTCGCCTTGTGCACATTTTGCTATGTTACAGCCTTGTATTGTATTTTGTCCTCAAAATTCCACACACAATACCCATAATGACGATGTGAAAGTGTTTCTTTTTTTAGAACTCCTTGCTAATTTTTTAAGTGAGATTTTTAGAGCACCTTTCACATACAGATAGCCACAAAGTGGAACACAGTTAGAACACACCTCATATAAATGACCAACACAAAAATACAGAATAAATAAACAATAGAACAACTAAATAAAAGACAATATAGAAATGATAGCAGTCCAAGAATAGCTCATTAAAAGGCTGAATAAATAAATTAGTCTTAAGTTAGCTTGTGAAGGTTCTCAATTGAGCACAACAACAGTGTGTGGAACCTTCCTCAGGTTCTGGTCCACAGACCTCAGAGCCCAATTCGACGTGTGAGGCTGGATCAGATCACACATTAAAACCAAAACCATATTAAAAAATAATAAAATGTACTTAAGTATTGACAGCCTTTGCCAAGAAGCTGAAAACCCGTGAGATGTTCCTATAGCTTCATTGGAGTCCACCTGTGGTAAATTCACTTGGTTGGACATGATTTGGAAAGGCACACACAAGTCTATATATAAGGTCCCACACCAAGAATGAAGTCCAAGGAATGGTCTGTAGACCTCATAGGAAGAGTACAGAAAACTATCTGCTGCCTTGAAGGTCCCAAAGAGCACAATGGCCTCCATCATCTGTAAATGGAAGAAGTTTTCCTAGAACTGAGTGATCAGGGGAGAAGAACCCTAGTCAGGGAGGTGACCAAGACCATGGTCACTCTGTCAGAACTACAGTGTTCCTCTGTGGAGAGAGACAGGAACCTTCCTGGAGGACAATCCACAAATCAGTGGCCGGACGGAAGCCATTTCTTAGTCAAAAGTTTGCACCCGAAAGACTCTCAGACCATCCATCCATCCATTTTCTACCGCTTGTCCCTGAGAAACTGCATTCTCTGGTCTGACAAGACAAAGACTGGAGTCTTTGGCGTGGATGCCAGGCGTCATGTTTGGAGGAAAACCAGGACAACCCCATCCCGACAGTGAAGCATGGTGGTGGCAGCATCATGGTCTTCAATCAGGAAACTGTGACACCAGTCAGGATAGAGGGAAAGATGAAGGCAGCAATGTACAGAGACATCCTGGATGAAAACATTCCCGTCCAAGCTTGTGGCATCGTGTTGAAAAAGACTTGAGTCTGGAATTTTTTTTTTTAGTTTTAATACATTTGCAAAACATTCCTAAATGAAACCTTTTCACATTGTCATTATGGGGTATTGTGTGTAGAATTTTGAAGAAAAAAATGAATTAATTCCATTTTGTTGCTGTGACCTTCTTCCATCTCAACGTATTCAACTTTACCCAGCACTCGTTTCTTGGAGTTCTTTCAAGCCGGCCTATCGCTCAGTGTAACATGTTTAGCCTCATCCTCCAGTGATAACGCTACCTGATAATGATATTGACGATACTCGGAAATGTAGGCTCCACACTGTGTATGGATATACATAACTGTCAGCCAGGAGAATAAATATAACAAATAGCGTTAACGAGAGGAGACTGGTGTTGTTTTGTTAATTGTTATATATTCATACATTGCCTTTTACAGCCAGCTCTTAGCCCGGTAGTTAGGCAAGCACATCTTACTTCGTCAGATGTTGCTATGGTGACGGTGCTCATTAATGCAACACAACCAATAATAATAACAGAGCATTGAGTAGAACCTTGGACATAATTGTGTTTGGACTACACACCGTTACATGTCACCCTAGTGTTGGTCATGACCCCAGGGTGCAGAGACGGCAGGTTAAGTGCAGGTCGAATGTATTTAGTAGTAAACTTTTACAAAATACATAAAAACAGGTAGGAAACGTGTGTTTTCCACAATTACGAGCCGCTTTCAAAGCTGGAACAAAGACGCAGGTTTAATGGCACGGAAACTGCCGCACTTTGAAGATCATCCTCCTGTCTGCCGCTCAGCAGCGCCGCGGGGCAACATGTACCATCGCAGCGGGTACCAGCGCACACAAACACAGCCAGAGAGAGAAACAATCATGTGTGAAATGAAAAGTGTGAACAGTCAGTGGGAGTCGCGGCCATAAAGCACAGCACGCCATTGCACTTCAATCCGCTCATGGCGCTCTCCCTCCTCTACACGCCTAAAAAAAAAACGATGTGGAGGTCGCATCCTGCTTTTTAAGGACCTTTGTGAAGTTGGAAAAAAAAATGCGCAAAAACACATTTATGACAAAAAGTATTTTAACGCACTCCAAAACCACAACATCCATTATTGACATTCTTCTAGTTGGGTTCAGGTTGGAACCGGAGCCTATCTATTAGATAGATATTTCATGTTCACACTGAGAAACTTCTTTTTTTTTTTGCAAATAAACATGAACTTAGAATTTAATGGCAGCAACACTGTTATGTATGCAGGAGGAGTAGTGACGCCACAGTTCCACAAGGGGGTGATGTTTAATGGCAACAACACTGTTATGTATGCAGGAGGAGTAGTGACGGCACAGTTCCACAAGGGGGTGATGCTTAATGGCAGCAACACTGTTATGTATGCAGGAGGAGTAGTGACGGCACAGTTCCACGAGGGGGTGATGTTTAATGGCAGCAACACTGTTATGTATGCAGGAGGAGTAGTGACGGCACAGTTCCACGAGGGGGTGATGTTTAATGGCAGCAACACTGTTATGTATGCAGGAGGAGTAGTGATGGCACAGTTCCACGAGGGGGTGATGTTTAATGGCAGCAACACTGTTATGTATGCAGGAGGAGTAGTGACGGCGCAGTTCCACGAGGGGGTGATGTTTAATGGCAGCAACACTGTTATGTATGCAGGAGGAGTAGTGACGGCACAGTTCCACGAGGGGGTGATGTTTAATGGCAGCAACACTGTTATGTATGCAGGAGGAGTAGTGACGGCACAGTTCCACGAGGGGGTGATGCTTAATGGCAGCAACACTGTTATGTATGCAGGAGGAGTAGTGACGGCACAGTTCCACAAGGGGGTGATGTTTAATGGCAGCAACACTGTCATGTATGCAGGAGGAGTAGTGACGGCACAGTTCCACGAGGGGGTGATGTTTAATGGCAGCAACACTGTTATGTATGCAGGAGGAGTAGTGACGGCACAGTTCCACGAGGGGGTGATGTTTAATGGCAGCAACACTGTCATGTATGCAGGAGGAGTAGTGACGGCACTGTTCCACAAGGGGGTGATGTTTAATGGCAGCAACACTGTTATGTATGCAGGAGGAGTAGTGACGGCACAGTTCCACAAGGGGGTGATGTTTAATGGCAGCAACACTGTTATGTATGCAGGAGGAGTAGTGACGGCACAGTTCCACAAGGGGGTGATGCTTAATGGCAGCAACACTGTTATGTATGCAGGAGGAGTAGTGACGGCACAGTTCCACAAGGGGGTGATGTTTAATGGCAGCAACACTGTTATGTATGCAGGAGGAGTAGTGACGGCACAGTTCCACAAGGGGGTGATGTTTAATGGCAGCAACACTGTTATGTATGCAGGAGGAGTAGTGACGGCACAGTTCCACGAGGGGGTGATGTTTAATGGCAGCAACACTGTCATGTATGCAGGAGGAGTAGTGACGGCACAGTTCCACGAGGGGGTGATGTTTAATGGCAGCAACACTGTTATGTATGCAGGAGGAGTAGTGACGGCACAGTTCCACGAGGGGGTGATGTTTAATGGCAGCAACACTGTTATGTTTGCAGGAGGAGTAGTGACGGCACAGTTCCACGAGGGGGTGATGTTTAATGGCAGCAACACGTTGCAAAAAAAGTTATCACAGGGGCACAGCGTGGCGAAGTGGGTAGAGTGGCCGTGCCAGCAATCGGACGGTTGCTGGTTACTGGGGTTCAATCCCCACCTTCTACCATCCTAGTCACGTCTGTTGTGTCCTTGGGCAAGACACTTCACCCTTGCTCCTGATGGCTGCTGGTAGCGCCTTGCATGGCAGCTCCCGCATCAGTGTGTGAATGTGTGTGTGAATGGGTGAATGTGGAAATACTGTCAAAGCGCTTTGAGTACCTTGAAGGTAGAAAAGCGCTATACAAGTATAACCCATTTATCATTTATATCATGTTCACCACTGTGTTAAATGGCCTTTCCTTTTAACAACACTCAGTAAAGGTTTGGGAACTGAGGAGACACATTTTTGAAGTGGAATTATTTCCCATTCTTGCTTGATGTACAGCTTAAGTTGTTCAACAGTCCGGGGGTCTCTGTTGTGGTATTTTAGGCTTCATATTGCGCCACACATTTTCAATGGGATACAGGTCTGGACTACAGGCAGGTAACACGCCTCCTCCAACCCCCAAGGACAAAGCTACGAACAATGGGAGACCGGGCTATTTGCTCTGCCGCTCCCAGTCTGCGGAACGCTCTCCCTGACCCCCTGAGGGCACCACAGACTGTGGATACTTTTAAATAAGGTTTAAAAACCCTTCTTTTTAAAAAAGCCTCTTTTTTTTTTTAGATATATGCATACTAGTTGTAGCTATTTGGCTGTTCTAGTTTTTAATTTGATCAATTTTTTATTATCTTTTTATTTTTAAAATTTTTTTTTAATACACTGTAGCACTTTGAGGTTGTTTACTCAATGTAAAGTGCTTGTTACAAATAAAATCCATTATTATTATTATTAAATGTGTCCACTAGATGTCGCAATAGCAATCCTTTGTATCTTTGTAGATGATGCTACATATGTACAAAAATAAATAAACCAGTGCACCAGTTGAGGAAAATTAGCTAACTACATAAATAACATCCTGTAATTAGATTTTGATATTATTTTTTTATCTTAATAGATTGAAAATTAACTCATAAATTATCACATCATTTATTCCATCCATCGATCTTCTTCCGCTTATCCGAAGTCGGGTCGCGGGGGCAGCAGCCTAAGCAGGGAAACCCAGACTTCCCTCTCCCCAGCCACTTCGTCCAGCTCCTCCCGGGGGATGCCGAGGCGTTCCCAGGCCAGCCGGGAGACATAGTCTTCCCAACGTGTCCTGGGTCTTCCCCGTGGCCTCCTACCGGTCGGACGTGCCCTAAACACCTCCCTAGGGAGGCGTTCGGGTGGCATCCTGACCAGATGCCCGAACCACCTCATCTGGCTCCTCTCCATGTGGAGGAGCAGCGGCTTTACTTTGAGCTCCCCCCGGAATAATTTCTTCAGAAAGTATAAATAACGACAAAAATAAAGATATAATACTATTAACCGCAACATGTAAGTGTGAAAAAACAAAAAAACAACATTATGATTTGTACATTTTCGGAATGTCATAGTTTGCTAACCTCCTCCAACCTCCGAGGACAAAGCTACGAACAATGGGCTTTCTGCTCCGCTGCTCCCAGTCTGTGGAACGCTCTCCCTGACCACCTGAGGGCACCACAGACTGTGGATGCTTTTAAAAAAGGCTTAAAAACCCTTCTTTTTAAAAAAAACGTTTTTTTTTTAGATAAATGCATACTAGTTTTAGCTATTTGGCCGTTCTAGTTTTTATTTTTATTTATTTTTTATTATGTTTTTATTTTGTATTTATTTTTTTAATAGACTGTAGCACAATGAGGTTGTTTACTCAATGTAAAGTGCTTTTTACAAATACAATCCATTATTATTATTATTATTAAATGTGTCCACTAGATGTCACAATAGCAATCCTTTGTATCTTTGTAGATGATGCTACATATGTACAAAAATAAATAATAAACTAGTGCACCAGTTGAGGAAAATGAGCTAACTACATAAATAACATCCTGTAATTTGATTTTGATATTATTTTTTTTATCTTGATAGATTGAAAATTAACACATAAATTATCACATCATTTATTCAGAAAGTATAAATAACGACAAATAGAGATAGAATACTATTAACTGCAACATGAAAGTAAAAAAAAAAAAAAACAACAAAATTATGATTTGTACATTTTCAGAATGTGCTTGTTTTATTTTTAAACAAAGAAAACAATTTGGAGTTGTCTTTATTTCTAAGTTATCATGCCGTGATTTTACCAGTCCGGCCCACTTGGGAGTAGATTTTTCTCCACCCCTGGACTAAAGGGTGTTATTTAATTTCTAGAGGGCTCTTATAATATTTAAAAACATACTTAGAAGGTAGTAAACAGTTGTTGTTGTTTTTTTGCAGCGATAAAAATATGTAATTTACACTTCTTAATTATCGTGGTCATTAATGCCCGGAACCAATTAACAGCAATAAACGAGGGTACTTCTCAAATGTGTCCATCTGAGAATCATACAGGAAATATATTACACCGGCGTGCCTTAACCATAGGGCCAGGGCCCTTAGCTGGCCCCGCGAGCGCCCCCTAGAGGGCCGGCACAAATATGTGTTTCTCGGTTGTCATACACTTTTCCACCATCTGTGGCAGTAATGAGGACATCAAACAAACAGAAGAAGTCTGTTGTTCAGCGCAAAAAGGAAATTTGAAAATGAAAAAAAATAAATAAATAAAATAAAATGAAATACTGGTAGATAAATAAAAATATTGGTAATAATAATAATAATAATAATAATAATACATACTAATATAATAATAATAATGATAATAATAATAATACTAATAATAATAATAATAATAATAATAATAATAATAATAATAATAATAATAATAATAATAATAATAATAATAATAATAAAATACTGGTAAATAAATTTAAAAAAAAATAAATAATAAAATAAAATGAAATTTGAAAATGAAAAAAATTAAATTAAAAAATAAAATTAAATACTGGTAAATAAATACAAATATTGGTAATAATAATAATAATAATAATAAATACTAATATAATAATAATAATAATGATAATAATAATAATAATGAAATACTGGTAAATAAATTAAAAATAATAATAATAATAAAATAAAATGAAATTTGAAAATGAAAAAAAATAAAATTAAATACTGGTAAATAAATACAAATATTGGTAATAATAATAATAAATACTAATATAATAATAATAATAATGATAATAATAATAATAACAACAAAATACTGGTAAATAAAAAAAACAAATAATAAAATAAAATGAAATTTGAAAATGACAAAAAAATTAAGTAGAATAAAATACTGGTAAATAAATAAACATATAAAATCAAATAAAAAAATAAATGCTAGCAAAAGGCAGCTAACAATTATTTGCCTATATGTTAAGTTAAGTTAACATATAGTACAGCCAAGTGGTGAATCTGTATTTTAATTTAATTGACAGTTTATTTAAGAATAATGAACTATTATCCATTATGATTTTATTTAGAATGTATCCATTTTAGCACTGTGTAATTGTATTTAAATGTTTTTTTATTTATTTATCAGTTCCTTTGCAGTGTACATGATGAGTATTTTTTTATTTTTGTAATCAGCCTGACCTAAGCCTTGGTGCTAATATTTGTGATTAATACATGCCTTCATGTCATTAGACGAGGTTTATCTTGTTAAAGTATAGGTGAAATATAATTCTTGAATATGATTAAAACCAAGATTAAGATTAGTTCATATCTGAGCGGGCCTCCGGGCCCCTCTGTAGTGGAAAAGTTGGGCCCCCAGGTAAACAAAAGGTTAATAACCTGGTGCTATACTATATTACACAGTAGTATTTTATTAGACTGATTAATAGTCTGTGAGTTTGGAAATAATACAACAATTACATGTATTATATTTGCTTTCATGGTGTCCCTAATATAGTGTCCGGTGTCCCTAATATAGTGGCCGGTGTGTTCTGTGTGTTTCTGTGTTCTGTGTGAGAGAATTTCAAGCAGGCGTGGATCTGCAACGTGTGCCAGACCATAACAGGACGTAACATACGACTACATGTTCCCCCCGGGGTGTGCGCCGCTGAAATACGTCTGCGGGAACACATGAATACTCAGTCAGCAGCCACATAAACCAGGACCTGTGTCACATAAAAGAACTGACGGAGGACCAGTTTTTACTGTAAAATATATGGATATTTTTTTCAGTGCATTACTATCAATCAAAAATACATTTTACTGCAAAATTCAAGCAACTGAGCTGCTACTTTTTTTATTTACAGCAAAATCTACGTTTTTACAGTGCATTACTGTAAATGTGAACTGTAAACTTTACCATCGAGCAAGGGCCTCAAATTCAAACACAACTAGTTAGTCTGGAAAATAAAAACAATCTATAGATTTAATTATGAAAAAAAAAAAAAAAAAAAAATCACCAAAATTTTACGGTAAAATCTATGGTGATTTTTTTTTACAACAAATTACTGTAAATTGAAAAAAATTTAAATTCTGGTGACTGAGCTGCCATTTTTTTTAATCATTAAATTCATGGCCATTTTTTTCCCAGTGCATTACTATCAATCATTAATTTTTACAGCAAAATCTAAGTTTTTACAGTGCATTACTGTAAATGTAAACTGTAAACTTTACCATAGAGCAGGCGCTTCAAATTCAAACACAACTAGTTAGCCTGTAAAAGAAAAAAAATCTACAGATTTACTAATTTAAAAAAAAAACTAGAATCAGATTTTTACAGTAAAATCTAAGGTGATTTTTTTACAACAAATTACTCTAAATTGAAAAAATGTTCGATTCTGGTAACTGAGCTGCCATTTTTTTTACTGTAAAATCTATGGACATTTTTTTTTCCAGTGCATTATTACTAATCAAAAATAAAATGTTACTGCAAAATTCAAGCGACTGAGCTGCTACTTTTTTACAGCAAAATTTACGTTTTTACAGTGCATTACTGTAAATGTAAACTGTAAACTTTACCATAGAGCAGGGGCCTCAAATTCAAACACAACTAGTTAGCCTGTAAAATAAAATACAAATCTATAGATTTAGTGATTAAAAAAAAACTGGCATCAGAATTTTACGGTACAATCTACGCTGATTTTTACGACAAATTACTGTAAATTGAAAACAATTACGATTCTGGTGACTGAGCTGCTATTTTTTTTTTACTGTAATTTATATGGAAAACTTTTTAAGTGCATTACTATCAATCCAAATTTTTTTTTTTGTGCAAAATTCAAGCGACTGAAGTGCTACTTTTTTTTACTGCAAAATCTAAGTTTTTACAGTGCAATACTGTAAATGTAAACTGTAAACTTGACCATAGAGCAGGGGCCTAAAATTCAAACACAACTAGTTAGCCTGTAAAATAAAAACAATCTATAGATTAATTTATGAAAAAATAAAAAATAAAAATCGCCAACATTTTACGGTAAAATGTACGGTGATTTTTACTACAATTTACTGTAAATTTAAAAAATTTACGATTCTGGTGACTGAGCTGCCATTTTTTTTTACTGTAAAGTCTATGGACATTTTTTTTTCAGTGCATTATTATCAATCTAAATTATTTTTACTGCAAAATTCAAGCGACTGAGCTGCTACTTTTTTTTTTACAGCAAAATCTAAGTTTTTACAGTGCATTACTGTAAATGTAAACTTTACCGTAGAGTAGGAGCCTCAAATTCAAACACAACTAGTTAGCCTGGAAAAGAAAAACAATCCATAGATTTAATTATGAAAAAATAAAAATCGCCAAAATTTTACGGTACAATCTATGGTGATTTTTTACAACAAATTACTGTAAATTGAAAAATTTAGGATTCTGGTGACTGAGCTGCCATTTTTTTTTACTGTAAAACATATGGACATTTATTTCAGTGCATTATTATCGATCTAAATTATTTTTACTGCAAAATTCAAGCAACTCATCTGCTACTTTTTTTTACAGCAAAATCTAAGTTTTTACAGTGCATTACTGTAAATGTAAACTGTAAACTTTACCGTAGAGCAGGGGCCTCACATTCAAACACAACCAGTTAGCATGTAAAATGAAAAAAATCTATAGATTTAATGATTTAAAAAAAACTAACATCAGATTTTTACGGTAAAATCTACGGGGATTTTTACAACAAATTACTGTAAATTAAAAAAAATGCAATTCTGGTGACTGAGCTGTCATTTTTTTTACTGTAAAATATATGGACATTTTTTTCAGTGCATTACTATCAATCAAAATGTATTTTACTGCAAAATTCAAACGACTCATCTGTTACTTTTTTTTACAGCAAAATCTATGTTTTTACAGTGCATTACTGTAAATGTAAACTGTAAAATTTACCATAGAGCAGGGGCCTCAAATTCAAACACAACTAGTTAGCCTGTAAAAGAAAACAAATCTATATATTTACTAATTAAAAAAAACAACGAGAATCAGAATTTTATGGTAAAATCTACGCTGATTTTTACGACAAATTACTGTAAATTGAAAACAATTACGATTCTGGTGACTGAGCTACTGTTTTTTTTACTGTAAATTATATGGACATTTTTTAAGTGCATTACTATCAATCAATTTTTTTTTTTTTGCAAAATTCAAGCAACTGAAGTGCTACTTTTTTTACAGCAAAATCTAAGTTTTTACAGTGCATTACTGTAAAAGTAAACTGTAAACTTTACCATAGAGCAGGGGCCTCAAATTCAAACACAACTAGTTAGCTTGTAAAATAAAAACAATCCATAGATTCATTTATGATAAAATACAATATAAAAATCGCCAAAATTTTACGGTACAATCTATGGTGATTTTTTACAACAAATTACTGTAAATTGAAAAAAATTACGATTCTGGTGACTGAGCTGCCATTTTTTTACTGTAAAATATATGGACATTTTTTTCAGTGCATTACTATCAATCAAAAATAAATTTTACGGCAAAATTCAAGCGACTGTGCTACTTTTTTTTTTACAGCAAAATCTACGTTTTTACAGTGCATTACTGTAAATGAAAACTGTAAACTTTACCATAGAGCAGGGGCCTCAAATTCAAACACTACATGTTAGCCTGGAAAAGAAAAACAATCTATAGATTTAATTATAAAAAAATAGAAAATAAAAATCACCCAAATTTTATGGTAAAATCTATGGTGATGTTTTACAACAAATAACTATAAATTGAAAAAAAATTAAATTCTGGTGACTGAGCTGCCATTTTTTTTAATCATTAAAATTATGGCCATTTTTTTTCCCAGTGCATTACTATCAATTATTAATTTTTACAGCAAAATCTACGTTTTTACAGTGCATTACTGTAAATGTAAACTGTAAACTTTACCATAGAGCAGGCGCCTCAAATTCAAACACAACTAGTTAGCCTGGAAAATAAAAAAATCTATAGATTTAGTAATTTAAAAAAAAACTAGCATCAGAATTTTTACGGTAAAATCTACGGTGATTTTTTACAACAAATTACTGTAAATTGAAAAAAAATACGATTCTGGTGACTGAGCTGCCATTGTTTTTTACTGTAAAATCTATGGACATTTTTTTCAGTGCATTATTATCAATTAAAATGTATTTTTACTGCAAAATTGAAACGACTCATCTGTTACTTTTTTACAGCAAAATCTAAGTTTTTACAGTGCATTACTGTAAATGTAAACTGTAAACTTTACCATAGAGCAGGGGCCTCAAATTCAAACAACTAGTTAGCTTGTAGTAAAAAAATAAATCTATAGATTTAGTGATTTAAAAGAAAGCTAGCATCAGATTTGTACGGTAAAATCTACGGTGATTTTTACAACAAATTACTGTAAATTTAAAAAAAATTCAATTCTGGTGACTGAGCTGCCATTTTTTTTACTGTAAAATCTATGGCCATTTTTTTCAGTGCATTATTATCAATCAAAATTTATTTTTACTGCAAAATTCAGGCGACTCATCTGCTACTTTTTTTACAGCAAAATCTATGTTTTTACAGTGCATTACTGTAAATGTACACTGTAAACTTTACCGTAGAGCAGGGGCCTCACATTCAAACATAACTAGTTAGCATGGAAAAGAAAAACAATCCATAAATTAATTTATGAAAAAATAAAAAATAAAAATCGCCAACATTTTACGGTAAAATGTACGGTGATTTTTACTACAATTTACTGTAAATTTAAAAAATGTACGATTCTGGTGACTGAGCTGCCATTTTTTTTACTGTAAAATCTATGGACATTTTTTTCAGTACATTATTATCAATTTAAATTCATACTGAGCTGCTACTTTTTTTTACAGCAAAATCTAAGTTTTTACAGTGCGTTACTGTAAATGTAAACTGCAAACTTTACCATAGAGCAGGGGCCTCACATTCAAACACAACCAGTTAGCCTGTAAAATGAAAAAATCTATAGATTTAATGATTTAAAAAAAAACTAGCATCAGACTTTTACGGTAAAATCTACGGTGATTTTTACAACAATTTAATGTAAATTGAAAACATTTACGATTCTGGTGACTGAGCTGCCATTTTTTTTTACTGTAAAGTCTATGGACATTTTTTTCAGTGCATTATTATCAATTAAAATGATTTTTACTGCAAAATTCAGGCGACTCATCTGCTACTTTTTTTTTTACAGCAAAATCTACGTTTTTACAGTGCATTACTGTAAATGTACACTGTAAACTTTACCATAGAGCAGGGGCCTCAAATTCAAACACAAGTAGTTAGCCTGTAAAATATATTTTTTAATACATTTAATGATAAAAAAAAATGTCACCAGACTTTTACGGTAAAATCTACAGTGAATTTTACAACAAATTACTGTAAATTGAAAAACTGTAGGATTCTGGTGACTGAACTGCCATTTTTTTTAACTGTGAAATCTATGGACATTTTTTTCAGTGCATTACTATTAATCAAAATTTATTTTTACTGCAAAATTCAGGCGACTCATCTGCTACTTTTTTTTACAGCAACATCTGCATTTTTACAGTGCATTACTGTAAATGTAAACTTGACCATAGAGCAGGGGCCTCACATTCAAACACAACTAGTTAGCCTGGATAATAAATAGTACTGTAAGACATCAGGAGGCTGAAGGAGAAGAAGAAGACGGCAGCATTGGAGGAAGCTTCTAGACCCCTGGGAGCCATCAGGTCACACTTGCCGGCACAACAGCACCCGGGAATTGTGGGTAATAAGAGCAGGAACATGGAAGGTCAGAGTGAAAGATGAACATGCAATCACCTGCTCTGTCGTCCACAGGTGTGCTCTCTCTCTCTCTCGCCCGAGGAGGACAATCTGTCCCAGGTCACGCTCCACACGCATCGGCCCCCCCCCCCCCCCCCTCCCTCGCTCCTCAGACCGGGACCGGGAGCCGCGGGCCGGTGGTCCCGGCAGGGAGTCCCGGCGTCGGTGTGAGGAGGTAGGAGCCGTTGTGAGGAGGAGGAGGAGGGTGGAGATGAAGGTGAAGCTGCAGGAAGTCATGGAGGACATCTCTTCTTACTTTAGTGAGGGACATTGTTGGAGAAAACTCAAGCTGGAAATGTTTGTTTTAAGCATGTTTGAACATGTGTACTTAAATACGTGTGTACTTAAAGACACGTGTACTTAAAGGTGTGTGTACTTAAAGACATGTGTACTTAAAGGTGTGTGTACTTAAAGGTGTGTGTACTTAAAGGTGTGTGTACTTAAAGATGTGTGTACTTCAAGGTGATGTCTGCAGGCAACACATTAGTCACCATCATTAAATGTTGGACACTTAAGGAGAAGTATTGAGGAGAAGTATTGTACTTATAAAGTACTCCAACAACAAAGTGCCAACAATACCTCATTTACATGTAGTGACCTGAATATGAACAAGTATTAGTATTGTTATTATAAGTGTAAATATGAACAAGTATTAGTGATATTGTTATTATAAGTGTAAATATGAACAAGTATTAGCGATATTGTTATTATAAGTGTAAATATGAACAAGTATTAGTGATATTGTTATTATAAGTGTAAATATGAACAAGTATTAGTGATATTGTTACTATAAGTGCTAACACAGAGGAACTACTTTTAGCGGTATATTGATCACAGAGAGCTAACAAGCTTGTGCTGCTATATTGTTGTATTGAGCTGCTGCATCGTCTCCGAGTTGGTGAAAGTTACTTCTTAGCATGACATTTAATATTTATGTATTATTATTTTCAGATAAACACTGACATTTATTATGTATATATTATTATTTAGGAACACTGACATGTATTATTTATATATTGTTATTTACAGATAAACACTGACATTTATTATTTATGTATTGTTATTTACAGATAAACACTGACATTTATTATTTATGTATTGTTATTTACAGATAAACACTGACATTTATTATTTATGTATTGTTATTTACAGATAAACACTGACATGTATTATTTATATATTGTTATTTACAGATAAATACTGATATTTATCATTAATACATTATTATTTACAGATAAACACTGACATTTATTATTGATTTATTGTTATTTATGAACACTGACATGTATTTATATATTGTTATTTACAGATAAACACTGACATGTATTATTTATATATTTTTTATTACAGGTAAACACTGACATGTATTATTTATATATTTTTATTTACAGGTAAACGCTGACATTTATTATTAATATATTGTTATTTATGAACACTGACATGTATTATTTATATATTGTTATTTATGAACACCGACATGTATTATTTATATATTGTTATTTACAGATAAACACTGACATTTATTATTTATGTATTATTATTTACAGAAACACTGACATGTATTATTTATATATTGTTATTTACAGATACACACTGACATTTATTATTTATATATTGTTATTTACAGATAAACACTGACGTTTATTATATATATATTGTTATTTATGAACACTGACATGTATTATTTATATATTGTTATTTACAGATAAACACTGACATGTATTATTTATATAATGTTATTTACAGATAAACACTGACATGTATTATTTATATATTGTTATTTACAGATAAACACTGACATTTATTATTTATATATTGTTATTTAAAGATACACTGACATGTATTATTTATATATTGTTATTTACAGATAAACACTGACATTTATTATTTATATATTGTTATTTACAGGTAAACACTGACATGTATTATTTATATATTGTTATTTACAGATAAACACTGACATTTATTAATTACATATTGTTATTTATGAACACTGACATGTATTATGTATATATTATTATTTATGAACACTGACATGCATTACTTATGTATTGTTATTTACAGATAAACACTGACATTTATTATTTATATATTGTTATTTACAGATCAAAATTGGCATTTATTAATTTATATATTGTTATTTATATATTGTTATTTACAGATACACGCTGACATTTATTATTTATATATTGTTATTTATGAACACTGACATGTATTATTTATATATTGTTATTTACAGATACACGCTAACATTTATTATTTATATGAACAGGTGAACAGGCAAATTGGGAACAGGTGGGTGCCATGATTGGGTATAAAAGTAGAGTCCATGAAATGCTCAGTCATTCACAAACAAGGATGGGGTGAGGGTCACCACTTTGTCAACAAATGCCTGAGCAAATTGTTGAACAGTTTAAGAACAACATTTCTCAAGCAGCTATTGCAAGGAATTTAGTGATTTCACCATCTACGCTCCGTAATATCATCAAAGGGTTCAGAGAATGTGGAGAAATCACTGCACGTAAGCAGCTAAGCCCGTGACCTTCCATCCCTCAGGCTGTACTGCATCAACAAGCAACATCAGTGTGTAAAGGATATCACCACATGGGCTCAGGAACACTTCAGAAACCCACTGTCAGTAACTACAGTTGGTCGCTACATCTGTAAGTGCAAGTTAAAACTCTCCTATGCAAGGCGAAAACCGTTTATCAACAACACCCAGAAACCATGTCGGCTTCGCTGGGCCTGAGCTCATCTAAGATGGACTGATACAAGGTGGAAAAGTGTTCTGTGGTCTGACGAGTCCACATTTCAAATTGTTTTTGGAAACTGTGGACGTCGTGTCCTCCGGACCAAAGAGGAAAAGAACCATCCGGATTGTTCTAGGGTCAAAGTGTAAAAGGCAGCATGTGTGATGGTATGGGGGTGTATTAGTGCCCAAGACATGGGTAACTTACACATCTGTGAAGGCACCATTAATGCTGAAAGGTACATACAGCTTTTGGAGCAACATATGTTGCCATCCAAGCAACGTTATCATGGACGCCCCTGCTTATTTCAGCAACTGTTGACTGTTAAACAACTTAAGCTGTACATCAAGCAAGAATGGGAAATAATTCCACTTCAAAAATGTGTCTCCTCACTTCCCAAAGGCTTACTGAGTGTTGTTAAAAGGAAAGGCCATGTAACACAGTGGTGAACATGCCCCTGTGACAACATTATTGGATATTAGTCATTCAACTTCATATAGTTTAGATGAGGGATATCAAACATGTTTTCATGGAGGGTCACATGGCAGTTATGGCTGCCATCAGAGGGCCGCTTGTAACAGTAAATAATGTAGGAATTTGCCTCTGGATTTCATTATAAATTATATAAATTGTTTTAATTAGACTGTTGATTTTACAGTAAAAACTTTACATTTACAACATTTTACTGTAAAATATAGTCTTTTTTTGGGTTGTTTTTTGTTTACAACATTTTACGGTAAATTGAAAAACAGTAACACTCTTTTTTGGGGTATTAAGATGTGTGTACTTAAAGATGTGTGTACTTAAAGATGTGTGTACTTAAAGTTGGTGTACTTCAAAATGTGTGTACTTAAAGATGTGTGTACTTAAAGTTGGTGTACTTAAAGATGTGTGTACTTAAAGATGTGTGTTCTTAAAGACGTGCGTACTTAAAGACGTGCGTACTTAAAGATGTGCATACTTAAAGACGTGTGTACTTAAAGATGTGTGTACTTAAAGATGTGTGTACTTAAAAATGTGTGTACTTAAAAATGTGTGTACTTAAAGTTGGTGTACTTGAAGACGTGTGTACTTAAAGACGTGTGCACTTAAATATGTGTGGACTTAAAGATGTGTGTACTTAAAGATGTGTGTACATAAAGACGTGTGTACTTAAAGACGTGTGCACTTAAATTTGTGTGCACTTAAAGACATGTGCACTTAAAGATGTGTGTAACTAAAGTTAGTGTATTTAATAATGTGCATACTTAAAGATGTGTGCACTTAAAGACGTGTGCACTTAAAGATGTGTGTACTTAAAGATGTGTGTAACTAAAGTTAGTGTATTTAATAATGTGCGTACTTAAAGATGTGTGCACTTAAAGATGTGTGTACTTAAAGATGTGTGCACTTAAAGATGTGTGCACTGAAAGACGTGTGCACTTAAAGATGTGTGTACTTAAAGATGTGTGCACTTAAAGATGTGTGTACTTAAAGATGTGTGTACTTAAAGATGTGTGTACTTAAAGTTGGTGTACTTGAAGACGTGTGTACTTAAAGACGTGTGCACTTAAATATGTGTGGACTTAAAGATGTGTGTACTTAAAGATGTGTGTACATAAAGACGTGTGTACTTAAAGACGTGTGCACTTAAATTTGTGTGCACTTAAAGACATGTGCACTTAAAGATGTGTGTAACTAAAGTTAGTGTATTTAATAATGTGCATACTTAAAGATGTGTGCACTTAAAGACGTGTGCACTTAAAGATGTGTGTACTTAAAGATGTGTGTAACTAAAGTTAGTGTATTTAATAATGTGCGTACTTAAAGATGTGTGCACTTAAAGATGTGTGTACTTAAAGATGTGTGCACTTAAAGATGTGTGCACTGAAAGACGTGTGCACTTAAAGATGTGTGTACTTAAAGATGTGTGCACTTAAAGATGTGTGTACTTAAAGATGTGTGTACTTAAAGATGTGTGCAATTAAAGATGTGTGTAACTAAAGTTAGTGTATTTAATAATGTGCGTACTTAAAGGTGTGTGCACTTAAAGACGTGTGCACTTAAAGACGTGTGTACTTAAAGGTGTGTGTACTTAAAGATGTGCATACTTAAAGATGTGTGTACTTAAAGATGCGTGTGCTTAAAGATGTGTGTACTTAAAGATGTTTGTACTTAAAGATGTGTGTACTTAAAGATGTGTGTACTTAAAGATGTGTGTACTTAAAGATGTGTGTACTTAAAGATGTGTGTACTTAAAGTTGGTGTACTTAAAGTTGGTGTACTTAAAAATGTGTGTACTTAAAGACGTGTGTACTTAAAGACATGTGTACTTAAATTCGTGTGGACTTAAACATGTGTGGACTTAAAGATGTGTGTACTTATATATGTGTACTAAAATATGTGTACTTAAAGATGTGTGTACTTAAAGATGTGTGGACTTAAAGATGTGTGTAATTAAAGATGTGTGTAATTAAATATGTGTGTACTTAAATATGTGTGTACTTAAAGATGTGTACTTAAAGATGTGTGTACTTAAAGATGTGTGTAATTAAAGATGTGTGTAAATAAAGTTGGTGTATTTAATAATGTGCATACTTAAAGATGTGTGTACTTAAATATGTGTGTAATTAAAGTTAGTGTACTTAAAAATGTGTGAATTTAAAGGTGTGTGTACTTAAAGACGTGTGCACTTAAAGATGTGTGTACTTAAATATGTGTGTAATTAAAGGTGTGTGTACTTAAAGGTGTGTGTACTTAAATATGTGTGTAATTAAAATTGGTGTACTTAAAGATGTGCATACTTAAAGACGTGTGCACTTAAAGGTGTGTGTACTTAAAGATGTGTGTACTTAAAGATGTGTGTAATTAAAGTTGGTGTATTTAATAATGTGTGTACTTAAAGATGTGTGTACTTAAAGATGTGTGCACTTAAAGATGTGTGTACTTAAAGATGTGTGCACTTAAAGATGTGTGTACTTAAAGATGTGTGTACTTAAAGATGTGTGTACTTAAAGACGTGTGGACTTGTTTTACAAAAAAAAAAGCTGGAAGTTTAGTTGCCAGAATTTTTGTGTCAAATTGACATAGTTTATTTTACGACATTATATTGTTCATGGAAAAACTGTACAAGTTCTTTTTTTCCCCCATTCTGTCAGTTTTTCTACCGTGAAAACAAATGTACCGTCTTTCCGTTTACAATAAAAACAACAACCGTTAATTTTACAGTAAAAAACTGGCAGCTCCGCCAACAGAATTTTAACGCAAAAAAACGTTATTTTTTTTCATTTGACAGTAATATGCTGTAAAGAACGACGTCAAATGTATTGTCATTTGTATTCATTTCATGGGTCATTTGCTGTAAAGTGAAGTATTTTTATTGAGACAAAAACATGTTTGGAAAGTATAATAATAAACTGTAATATTTCTTGCAATAATGGACACTATCAAAGTTCAAAAGGTGTGCCACTTCAAGCAGGTCATATATTGTTTCTGTCAAAATGAGAAAAATCTATTACATTTAGTGAAAAAATATGAAGACTTTATTGACATGTACACTATATTGCCAAAACTATTTGGCCTTGACTCACATATGAACTTGAAGTGCCATCCCATTCCTAACCCATAGGGTTCAATATGATGTGGCTCCACCTTTTGCAGCTATTACAGCTTCAACTCTTCTGGGAAGGCTGTCCACAAGGTTGCCGAGTGTGTTTATAGGGATTTTCCACCATTCTTCTAAAAGGTGCACAGTCATGTTGGAAGAGGAAGGGGCTCGCTCCAAACTGTTCCCACAAGGTCGGGAGCATGGAATTGTCCAAATATGTTTTGGTATCCTGGAGCATTCAAAGTTCCTTTCACTGGAACTAAGCTCCTGGAAAAACAACCCCACACCATAATTCCTCCTCCATCAAATTTCACACTGGCAACCTCCAAACCCAGACTGGTCCATCAGATTGCCAGATGGAAAAGCGTGATTCACCAGTCCAGAGAAGGCGTCTCCACTGCTCTAGAGTCCAGTGGCGACGTGCTTTACACCAGTGGTCCCCAACCACCGGGCCGCGGCCCGGTACCGGGCCGCACAAGAAATTTAAAAAAATAAAAAATAAAAAATAAATAAAAATATTTTTTATTTTTTTTTATTTTTATGAAATCAACATAAAAAACACAATATATACATTATATATCAATATAGATCAATACAGTCTGCAAGGATACAGTCCGTAAGCACACATGATTGTATTTATTTATGTAAGAAAAAAAAAAAAAATTTTTTTTTTTTTTTTTATGAAATCAACATAAAAAACACAATATATACATTATATATCAATATACATCAATACAGTCTGCAAGGATACAGTCCGTAAGCACACATGATTGTATTTATTTATGTAAGAAAAAAAAAAAGAAACATTTTTTTTTTTTTTTTTTTTTATGAAATCAACATAAAAAACACAATATATACATTATATATCAATATACATCAATACAGTCTGCAAGGATACAGTCCGTAAGCACACATGATTGTATTTATTTATGTAAGAAAAAAAAAAAGAAACATTTTTTTTTTTTTTTTTTTTATGAAATCAACATAAAAAACACAATATATACATTATATATCAATATACATCAATACAGTCTGCAAGGATACAGTCCGTAAGCACACATGATTGTATTTATTTATGTAAAAAAAAAAAAAAAAAAAATATTATTTTTTTTTTTTTTATGAAATCAACATAAAAAACACAATATATACATTATATATCAATATAGATCAATACAGTCTGCAAGGATACAGTCCGTAAGCACACATGATTGTATTTATTTATGTAAAAAAAAAAAAAAAAAAAATATTATTATTTTTTTTTTTTATGAAATCAACATAAAAAACACAATATATACATTATATATCAATATAGATCAATACAGTCTGCAAGGATACAGTCCATAAGCACACATGATTGTATTTATTTATGTAAAAAAAATAAAATAAAAAAAACCTTTTTTTTTTTTTTTTTTTTAATGAAATCAACATAAAAAACACAATATATACATTAGTATAAATCAATATAGATCAATACAGTCTGCAAGGATACAGTCCGTAAGCACACATGATTGTATTTATTTATGTAAAAAAATATATATATATATATATTTTTTTATTTTATTTTTTTTTTATGAAATCAACATAAAAAACACAATATATACATTATATATCAATATAGATCAATACAGTCTGCAAGGATACAGTCCGTAAGCACACATGATTGTATTTATTTATGTAAAAAAACAAAAAACAAAAAAAAACTTTTTTTTTTTTTTTTTAAATAACCCCCCCCCCCCCCCCCCCCCCCCCCCCCCACCGGTCCGTGGGACAAATTTTCAAGCGTTGACCGGTCCGCAGCTACAAAAAGGTTGGGGACCACTGCTTTACACCACTGCTGTGTTGTATGGCTTAGATGCAGCTGGAAACCGGCCTTGGAAACCCATTCCACGAAGCTCTCTGCGTACTGTACGTGGGCTAAATTGGAAGGTCACATGAAGTTTGGAGCTCTGTCGCAACTGACTGTGCAGAAAGTCTTTGCATCCGCCGACCCCTCTCTCAGTTTACCTGGCCTACCACTTGGTTGCTGTTGTTCCCCAAAATCTTCACTTTTCTTATCATAAAGTTGACTTTGGAATATTTAGGAGCGAGGAAATTTCACGACTGGATTTGTTGCGCCGGTGGCATCCTGTGACACTTCCACGCTGGAAATCACTGAAAGCGGCCCGTTCTTTCACAAATGTTTGTAGAAACAGTCTCTATGCCTAAGTGCTTGATTTGATACACCTGTGATTCTCATTCCAAATACTTTTGGCAATATAGTGAATCATTTCCAGGTGTTTGGCCCCCCGGGGCCTTGAGTTTGACACCCGTGGTTTAGATAAACAAGTCTACTGTAATGGGGGGGGTGGATGGAACTAAAAGGTTTTAAGGACCGCCCCCAAGCGTGTTCAACCAATCACCTACTGACACCTCACTACTAGCAACTAAAAAAATGGTTCCTGAAGAATTAAAATCAGTTTTTGGTGGAAACACGTCACGTTATCTCCCAAACACGTGTTTTCCCGTGATTACGTTACGATGCGTTCACTGGCGCGGCAAATAATTGGACGTTCACGCTCCATTACACGCGTATCAAAACACGCACCCAAACAATCTGGGCAAATTGTTCTCCAT
>NC_084744.1:7708361-7720861 GCF_033978785.1 Entelurus aequoreus
CATGCGGAGAGGGGGGGAGCTTGCTGCCTGGACAACAGCTTGCCCTCCATAGTTCCATGCCCAGGCCGTGTAGATCCACTGGGGAGGTCACTCCAGCAGATACCGGTTCTAAGCCCATCCGACTGGCGAAAGAAAGACGCACGTCTGCTGCCTCCTGCAGGTAAAGGTGTTTTGCAATGACAAAAGAAAAAAGCTACGGTGCAGCTGGGAGTGCACTGGAAGCGAAAGAAAAGTACTAACCAACCAGCACCGTAAGCAGGAACCAGGTGGGACTAAATAGGACTCATGAACAACCAGGAACAGGTGTGCAAGCAGGACGAGGAACAGGAAGCAAAAAACAGAGACCAAACAGGAAATACTGACAAAACAAGAGCACCAGGACAGGAAGTGATTGTAAACACAGGAAAATACACAGGCGTGATGTCATGATATCATATTCCTGCGTTAACAATACATGTTAACATCTATTATTCGTAGGGCTGTCAAACGATTAACATATTTAATCGCGATTAATTACAGTTTGTCCGCAGGTAACTCAAAATTAATCGTGATAATTGCAGGTGAATATAATTTATAATTATTAATACGTGCACCCTACACAGATCATGGCATTTGCTCAATATATTGATCAAATTGATATCACTTATCTTCAAAATCCCACAACCCAATTAAAAAAACCCATAAAAGTAAACTTTATTTCCTAAATGTTCAAACGGACTATTTGAGATCCATTTCTGTGCGGGTGTACTTAATGTTGTGTCCTGAATGTTTGTAACATCTTCATCATGTAACATCTTCATCACCATGGTCACCAGGTAGTCAGGAGGCAGGTGTACGTGTCTACAGATTGTCTCTCCAGAGGAAGGACTTATAGATCCCTGACGCTGCACGGGACTTAATGTGACTCCATCAGCATCACTCTCACACCTGCAACATGCTTTAATTACCTTTCTTAATTAGGCTCTGCATGGAATGTTGATGGGAGACAATGCTGCGCTCAGGCATGTGGGCCTGACCCCGAGATGAAGAGATGGCAGGCGACGTGCAGGCTAAATTATATACATATATATATATATATATATATATATATATATATATATATATATATATATATATATATATATATATATATATATATATATATATACACACATATATATATATATATATACACACACATATATATATATATATATATATATATATATATATATATATATATATATATATATATATATATATATATATATATATATATATATATTTGTGCCATCTCTTCATCTATATATATATATATAAATATATATATATAATAATATATATATATATATATATATATATATATATATATATATATATATATATATATATATATATATACACATATATATATATATATATATATATATATATATATATATATATATATATATATATATATATATATATATATATATATATATATATATATATATATATATATATATATATATGTATATATATATTTATATAACACACTAAATCAGGGGTGTCCAAACTTTTTCCACTGAGGGCCGCAAACGGAAAAATTATATCATGTGCGATACAAGCAGTCTTGCAGTGTTTACCTGTGTGTGATATCATGTGCAATACACGCAGACCGGCAGAGTGTTTACTTGTGTGTGGTATCACTTGTGATACAATCAGCCCTGCAGAGTGTTTACCTGTTTGTGATATCATGCGCGATACAATCAGTCCTGCAGAGTGTTTATTTGTGTGTGATACAGTGTGCGATACAAGCAGTCATGCGGCGTGTTTACTTGTGAGTGACATCATTTGTGATACACGCAGTCCTGCAGTGAGTTTGGTAGTGTGTGATATTGTGTGCGATACGAGAAGTCCTGCAGCTTGTTCACCTGTGTGCAATATAAGGCGCAATGCAAGCAGTCCTACAGCGTGTTGACTTGTGTGTGATATCATGTGCGATACAAGCAGTCCTGCAGCGTGTTTACTTGTGTGTGATATCGTGTGCGATACAAGCAGTCATGTGGCATGTTTACTTGTGTGTGATATCATGTGCGATACAAGGAGTCCTGCAGCGTGTTTACTTGTGTGTGATATCATGTGCGATACAAGCAGTCTTGCAGAGTGTTTACATGTGTGTGATATCATGTGTGATACAAGCAGTCCTGCAGTGTGTGGACTTGTGTGTGATATCATGTGCGATACAAGCAGTCCTGCAGCGTGTTTACTTGTGTCTGATATCGTGTGCGATACAAGCAGTCATGTGGCATGTTTACTTGTGTGTGATATCATGTGTGATACAAGGAGTCCTGCAGCGTGTTTACTTGTGTGCGACACCATGTGCGATACAAGCAGTCTTGCAGAGTGTTTACATGTGTGTGATATCATGTGTGATACAAGCAGTCCTGCAGTGTCTGGACTTGTGTGTGATATCATGTGCGATACAATCAGTCCTGCAGAGTGTTTACTTTTGTATAATATCATGTGCGATACAATTATTTTTTTTAATAATATCATCTGTGATACAAACAGTCCTGCAGAGTCTTTACTTGTGTGTGATATCATGTGTGATACAAACAGTCCTGCAGAGTCTTTACTTGTGTGTGATATCATGTGCGATACAAGCAGTCCTGCAGTGTGTTTACTTGTGTATGATATCATGTGCGATACGAGCAGTCCTGCAGAGTGTTTACTTGTGTGTGATATCATGTGCGATACAAGCAGCCCTGCAGATATCATGTATGAATTATTGATTGCATTTATGGATGGAGGAAGTGAGTGGCGACCAATCACCCAAAGTCAGCTGGGGTAGGCTCCAGCTCACCTGTGACCTCATCACCTGTGTGATAAATGGATTGGCATCAAGTGGCCGTATCACACTCCTGTTGGGGTCAAATAAGACATTTGATATTCAGAGTTGGAACCATCAGAGATGTCCTGATGTTGCATCAGTAGACACAAAAACATCATCATCCTCCCACAGCACCGGAGGTTCTTCCGCTTCCTTCCGGAATGTTCCGACTGGGAAAGCAAACATTTCTCCAACTCCAGACTCATTTAAATAATAACCACCATGAGGCTCATTAATGCCGAGGAGCTGATCCAGATGTTTGCTGGAGAACCCCCAGGTCCCGTGTCTGACACCAGGAACTCATCTGTAATCCATACTCCCCTGTGTGTGTGTGTGTGTGTGTGTGTGTGTGTGTGTGTGTGTGTGTGTGTGTGTGTGTGTGTGTGTGTGTGTGTGTGTGTGTGTGTGTGTGTGTGTGTGCTCTTGAATTTCTATACTTCTTAAGACACTAACAAGGAAAAGTATCTTCCACATGAGGAGGTGTGAACAAGTGATGACATAAATCATGGTCCCAATAACATTGCATCTATTAGAGAGCCAAATACTAGAGTCCGTGAACATTGCTCCAAAGTCAGGATTTTTTGGTTGATTTAATAAAAAACAGAAAATAGACAATGTCTCATTTGCACCCCTGCTGGTGACATCTATCAAAATGAGGGTGGTCCCAAAAAGGAGGGATTTTTCTAATTGACTGTGTGTCGCTTTTAAAAGAGCGCCCCCTCTGGTCAACATATGAAATAACAAGTGTGGGTAAGAAATTGAAATGCGCCCCCTTTGGCCAAAATTAATTTAAAAAAAATAAAAAGAATATGTATACAGAGACATACTGTAATAACTTGAAGTAAATAATGAAGATTAAAAAACAAATACAAACAAAAAAATTCAAAAAAATAATAAAAAATGAACTAAAAGTAGTCTTTTTCTCACAATGTGTTGACGTTTTTCCTATAAAATTGGGAACAATTTCTCATATTCTTTCTGTTTCTGTAATATTGCAATATTTTTCCATAAAATGATTACTTTTTTGGGAAAAATGATTACTTTTTAATGCAAAATGGTGACATTTGTCATATAAAATTCCGACTTGTGTCACAATATTGCCAATTTTTTTGTTGTTGTAAAATCGTGACATTTTTTGAGTACAATTATGACTTTTGTCATCATTTTGCCAAGTAAAATTCCGATAATGATCATAATATTGCCAACGCTTTACATTTATTTATTTTTTTTACAACATTTTGACTTTTGTCAAGTACAATTATGACTATTTTCAAAAGTGTAAGCTTTTCTTGTAAAATTGCGACTGTTATTGAGTAAAATTCCAACTTTTATCATAATATTGCACAAATGTTCCGTTTTTCTTGTCAAATTTTGACTCGCGTTGAGTAAAATGATGACTTTTATTATAATACTGCCAAAAGTCCAAGTTTTTCTTGTGAAATTGTGACCTTTTTCTTGTGAAACTCCAACTCATTTTTCACAACAAGCTTTTTTATATTTGCATAGTATGTATATATTATTAATGTTGTAAATACTCATCTTTATATATCTAGAAAGGGTGGTCCTAAAGAGGGAGGCATTTTTCAGAGGTCTCCAGAAGGGAAAAAATACAAGAATGTGTGTGTGTGTGTGTGTGTGTGTTCTTGTATTTTAATAAAATAATAAAATAAATATGTATATAGAGACATACTGTATTAACACGAAGTAAATAATGAAGATTAAAAAAACAATTACCAACAAAAAATTCGAAAAAATAATACAAAAATGAACCAAAAGCAGTCTTTTTCTCACATTGTGTCGACCTTTTTCTTATAAAATTGGGAACAATTTCTCATATTCTTTCTGTTTCTGTAATATTGCGATATTTTCCCATAAAATTCTTACTTTTTAATGCAAAATGGTGACATTTTTCATAAAATTCTGACTTTTAGCACAATAATATTTTTTGAGTAAAATGATGACTTTTCTCATAATTTTGCCGAGTAAAATTCCGATGATTATTATAATATTGCCAACATTTAAAAGTTGTTTTTAAATAAAATTCTGACTTTTGTCGAGTAAAATTACGACTCTTTTCAAAATGTTAAGCTTTTCTTGTAAAAATGCGACTGTTGTTGAGTGAAATTCCAACTTTTATCAAAATATTGGAAACATTTTCAGTTTTTCTTGTAAAATTTTGACTTTTATTATAATACTGCCCAAATTCAAAGTTGTGTGTGTGTGTGTGTGTGTGTGTGTGTGTGTGTGTGTGTGTGTGTGTGTGTGTGTGGGTGTGTGTGTGTGTGTGCATGTGTTCTTGTATTTTTTGAGACACCAACAAGGAAAATTATCTTCCATATGAGGAGGTGTGAACAAGTGAGGACATAAATCATGGTCCCAATAACATTGCATCTAATAGAGAGCCAAATAGTAGAGTCTGTGAACATTGCTCCAAAGTCAGGGTTTTTGGTTGATTTAATGTGCGTACAAAAGTAAACATTGACAGGTGCAGAGGCAGCAATATATGATGAAACAAGACGGCAGCTAAAGAAGGACTTCCCTGTTCATCCTTGAAAAAAGCCGGCAGGTGAACAGCTGATTGTACGACTTCCGGTGCTGACGTAAGACAACCTGCGTCCCCTGGTGGTGAAATCTATCAAAATGAAGGTGAGCCCAAAAAGGAGGGCTTTCTCAAATTGACTGTGTGTCGCTTTTAAAAGTTCTCCCCCTCTAGTCAACATATGAAATAACGAGTGTGTGTAAACATTTGAAGTGCTCCCCCTCTGGCCAACATATGAAATAACAAGTGTGTGTAGAATTTTTAAGTGCTGTCCCTCTGGTCATCATATGAAATAACAAGTGTGTGTAAGAAATTGAAATGCGCCCCCTTTGGCCAAAATTAATGAAATAAATATGTATATAGAGACATACTGTAATAACTTGAAGTAAATAATGAAGATTAAAAAACAATTACAAACCAAAAAATTCAAAAAAAGTAATAAAAAATGAACTAAAAGCAATCTTTTTCTCACAATGTGTCGACTTTTTTCTTATCAAATTGGGAACAATTTCTCATGTTCTTTCTGTTTCTGTAATATTGCAATATTTTCCCATAAAATTATAACTTTTTTGTGCAAAATTACTTTTTAATGCAAAATGGTGACATTTGTCAAATAAAATTCTGACTTGTATCACAATATTGCCATTTTTGTGTTGTTCTTGTAAAACAATTTTTTTTTTTTTAAATTATGACTTTTGTTATCATTTTGCCAAGTAAAATTCCGATGATTATCATAATATTGCCAACATTTTAAAGTGTTTTTTTTAAATACAAATTTGACTTTTGTCGAGTAAATTTACAACTCCTTTCAAAATGTTTATCTTTTCTTGTAAAATTGCGACTGTTGTTGAGTAAAATTCCAACTTTTACCAAAATATTGCACAAATATTCCGTTCAATTTTGACTTGCGTTGAGTAAAATGACGACTTTTATTATAACACTGCCAAAATTCTAAGTTCACCTTTTGTGACCTTTTTCTTGTGAAACTCCAACTCATTTTTCACAACAAGCTTTTTTATATTAGCATAGTATGTATATATTATTAATGTTGTAAATACTAATCTTTATATATCTAGAAAGGCTGGTCCTAAAGAGGTAGGCATTATTCAGAGGTCTCCAGAAGGTAAGAAATACAATAATGTGTGTGTGTGCATGTGTGTGTGTGTGTTCTTGTATTTAATAAAATAATAAAATACATATGTGTATAGAGATATACTGTAATAACATGAAGTAAATAATGAAGATTAAAAAACAATTACAAACAAAAAATTCAAAAAAATAATAAAAAATGAACTAAAAGCAGTCTTTTTCTCACAATGTGTCCACTTTTTTCTTATCAAATTGGGAACAATTTCTCATATTCTTTCTTTTTCTGTAATATTACAATATTTTCCCATAAAATTATCACTTTTTAATGCAAAATGGTGACATTTGTCATATAAAATTCTGACTTGTATCACAATATTGCCAATTTTTTGGTTGTTATTGTAAAATAGTAAAAACATTTTAGTAAAATTATGACTTTTGTAATAATTTTGCCAAGTAAAATTCTGATTATTATCATAACATTGCCAATATTTTAAAGTCGTTTTTTTTTTTTTTTATAACATTTTGACTTTTGTCGAGTAAAATTACGACTCTTTTCATAAAAATGCCCAAAATTTTAAGCTTTTCTTGTAAAATTGCGACTGTTATTGAGCATAATTCCAACTTGTATCATAATATTGCACAAATGTTCAGTTTTTCTTGTCAAATTTTGACTCGCGTTGAGTAAAATGACAACTTGTATTATAATACTGCCACAATTCTACGTTTTTCTTGTGAAATTGTGACCTTTTTCTTGTGAAATTCCAACTCATTTTTCACAACAAGTGTTTTTATATTTGCATAGTATGTATATATTATTCATGTTGTAAATACTCATCTTTATATATCTAGAAAGGCTGGTCCTAAAGAGGGAGGCTTTTTTCTCAGGTCTCAAGAAGGGAAGAAATCCAAGACTGTGTCTGTGTGTGTGTGTGTGTGTGTGTGTGTGTGTGTGTGTGTGTGTGTGTGTGTGTGTGTGTGTGTGTGTGTGTGTGTGTGTGTGTGTGTGTGTGTGTGTGTGTGTGTGTGTTTGTATTTAATAAAATACATATGTATATAGAGATATACTGTAATAACTTGAAGTAAATAATGAAGATTAAAAAACAATTACAAACAAAAAAATTCAAAAAAATAATAAAAAATGAACTAAAAGCATTCTTTTTCTCACAATGTGTCGACTTTTTTCTTATAAAATTGGGAACAATTTCTCATATTCGTTCTGTTTCTGTAATATTAGAATATTTTTACTTTTTTGTGAAAAATTATCACTTTTTAATGCAAAATGGTGACATTTGTCAAATAAAATTCTGATTTGTATCACAATATTGCCAATTTCTTTAGTTGTTCTTGTAAAATAGTGACATTTTTTGAGTAAAATTATGACTTTTGTCAAAATTCCGATTATTATTACAATATTGCCAAACTTTAAAGTGTTTTTTTTTATAAAAATTTTTTTTCGAGTAAAATTACAGCTCTTTTCATAAAAATGCCCAAAATTTTAAGCTTTTCTTGTAAAATTGCGACTGTTATTGAGCATAATTCCAACTTTTATCATAATATTGCACAAATGTTCAGTTTTTCTTGTAAAATTTTGACTTGCGTTGAGTAAAATGACAACTTTTATTATAATACTGCCAAAATTCTACGTTTTTCTTGTGAAATTGTGACCTTTTTCTTGTGAAATTCATTTTTCACAACATGCTTTTTTATATTTGCATAGTATGTATATATTATTAATGTTGTCAATACTCATCTTTATATATCTAGAAAGGCTGGTCCTAAAGAGGGAGGCATTTTTCTCAGGTCTCAAGAAGGGAAGAAATACAAGAATGTGTGTGTGTGCATGTATGAGTGTGTGTTCTTGTATTTAAAAATACATATGTATAATATATATGTATATAGAGATATACTGTAATAACATGAAGTAAATAATGAAGATTAAAAAACAATTACAAACAAAAAATTCAAAAAAATAATAAAAAATGAACTAAAAGCAGTCTTTTTCTCACAATGTGTCCACTTTTTTCTTATAAAATTGGGAACAATTTCTCATATTCTTTCTTTTTCTGTAATATTACAATATTTTCCCATAAAATTATCACTTTTTAATGCAAAATGGTGACATTTGTCATATAAAATTCTGACTTGAACCACAATATTGCCAATTTTTTGGTTGTTATTGTAAAATAGTAAAAACATTTTAGTAAAATTATGACTTTTGTCATAATTTTGCCAAGTAAAATTCTGATTATTATCATAATATTGCCAATATTTTAAAGTTGTTGTTTTTTTATAACATTTTGACTTTTGTCGAGTAAAATTACAGCTCTTTTCATAAAAATGCCCAAAATGTTAAGCTTTTCTTGTAAAATTGTGACTGTTATTGAGCATAATTCCAATTTTTATCATAATATTGCACAAATGTTCAGTTTTTCTTGTAAAATCTTGACTTGCGTTGAGTAAAATGACGACTTTTATTATAATACTGCCAAAATTCTACGTTTTTCTTGTGAAATTGTGACCTTTTTCTCGTGAAATTCCAACTCATTTTTCACAACAAGTGTTTTTATATTTGCATAGTATGTATATATTATTAATGTTGTCAATACTCATCTTTATATATCTAGAAAGGGTGGTCTTAAAGAGGTAGGCATTTTTCTCAGGTCTCAAGAAGGGAAGAAATACAAGACTGGGTGTGTGTGTGTGTGTGTGTGTGTGTGTGTGTGTGTGTGTGTGTGTGTGTGTGTGTGTGTGTGTGTGTGTGTGTGTGTGTGTGTGCGTGTGTGTGTGTGTGTGTGCCTGCAGGCACTTGGAGTGCTCCAGTGGCCCACTTCCACACCAAGTGCAGGAACTCAGAGGAACTTCATGTCAGTGTTAAAGAGTGAGCGTTTATGTCGGCTGACATTTTTTTTTTTTTAAATGTACGCAGCAATTTACTGTGAGTGAATTTTCAAAAGGTAAACAACTTAAAGGAAAACTGCACTTTTTGGAGAAATTGTGTCTGTCATTCCCAATCCTTATGTGAGACTCGAACACATATGTTTTTCTTTATGCATTCTAAACCGTAAATAAACATTAGCAAAAGTCAGCTAACAATGGAGGTAATGGAAGACGCTAAATTCCGCCAATAAAGTGCTCCAAAAAACCTCCAAAAATCAAGGTTTTATATACACGCTGTAAGTATATGTGTAATATCTATTAACATGCATGATAACATGTAATATTTACATATTTCGATCATGCTGTAAGTATATATGTAGTATCTAGTAACATTCATAATAACATGTAATATTTACATATTTTGATCATGCTGTAAGTATATATGTAGAATCTAGTAACATTCATAATAACATGTAATATTTACATATTTTGATAATGCTGTAAGTATATATGTAGTATCTAATAACATTCATAATAACATGTAATATTTACATATTTTGATCATGCTGTAAGTATATATGTAGTATCTAATAACATTCATAATAACATGTAATATTTACATATTTTGATCATGCTGTAAGTATATATGTAGTATCTATTAACATCCATAATAACATGTAATATTTACATATATTGATCATGCTGTAAGTATATATGTAGTATCTAGGAACATTCATAATAACATGTAATATTTACATATTTTGATCATGCTGTAAGTATATATGTAGTATCTAGTAACATTCATAATAACATGTAATATTTACATATTTTGATCATGCTGTAAGTATATATGTAGTATCTATTAACATTCATAATAACATGTAATATTTACAAATTTTGATCATGCTGTAAGTATATATGTAGTATCTAGTAACATTCATAATAACATGTAATATTTACATATTTTGATTATTTTAAGCATACGGCGACATATTAATTTCACGGACGCATCACAACGTTCACTTTCCCTTCAACAACAACAAGACTACTAATCATGGCAGACTTGATGAGAGACAACAAAGACTACTTTGGGACAAACGATGATCCAGAAACTTCTATTTTTGAGCCTGAATATAAGGAGGATGATCTACAAGTTTTAGAAGCTGTGTGCTAAACAGATGCAGCTTTAGTCAAACACTAAGCATCATGTAGCAGTATTGCTAAGTGCTAAACAAGATATACAAACATAATAAACCACTCACTTACTGTACAATGTCTGCTCTCACTGGGATAAAGACTGATGGGATGTTTGTATCTTCCCCTTTACATCAACAATTCATCATAATCCTCACAAAGGGTGAACCTTTTTTTTTTTGCATGTCTTTCTCGCCATCTCCGGGTCTAAGTTGGATGTCAAAGTTGACCAACTTGTGGGTTTAACTCCACAACCTTCTACTATCCAGGTGAGAGACATGATTTATAATCTAGAATTAACTTTCACCAACTCAGAGGCGATGCAGCAGCTCAATATGACAATATAGGCTCTCTGTGGTCACTGCGTTACTAAAAGTAGTTCCTCTGCGTTAGCACTTATAACAACAATATCACTAATACTTGTTAATATTCAGGTCAAGACATGTAAATGGAGTATTGTTGGTGCTTTTTGAATGTTTTTAGAGGAATTAATGGGCACAATAATGGACTCTTATTAGCTGCATTGTTAGCCACCTTCTACTTGCCATATTTTACAACATAGAATGCATAAACAAATGATGTGTTCTTGTCTTGAGTGATAGACACAATTCTACAAAAAGCCAATTCTTGCTTCCTTCTCTGCTGATCGCCGTCTTCGCCACCAGTCTTTTGTCTTCATATACTTGGCTGTCTTCAACGATCAGTTGGATTTGCATTATTATGGGAAATTGGGTTTTTTATTTGTAAGGAAAACCGAGAAGTGTAATCAACAATTAATGTCATCCCAATGTTGTGTTTGGTGGAATCATTCACACGCTCTTGGTGTCATCAAAGTGAGAGAAAGATGTTAGGAAGTGTCTTCTGGACCCTCAGAGGAAACACTGACAGCAAGCAATACTAACAATAATAATAATAAAAATAATAAAATAAAATAAAATAAAATAAAGATAATAATAATAAAAAAATAATAAGAATAATAATAAAAATAAAACTAATATACATTTTAATAATAATAAATTATCCTTTTATCCTGTGTTAGTTATGTCTGTCTGCATCAAACAATGTGTTGGGGTGAATAGTAAACAGGAAGCAGTGTCATCAATAATAATAATATTGATAATAATAATAATAATAATAATAATAATAATAATAATAATAATAGAAACGTAATAAAATAATAATAATACTAATGATAATAATAATACAACTAATAATAATAGTAATACAAATAATACAATAGTAATAATAGTAATACAATAATAATAATAATAATAATAATAACATAATAAGAATAATGAGAATAATACAATTAATAAAATAATGATAATAATAATAATAATATAGATAATATTATTAATAATAAATTATCTGTCTGCATTAAACAATGTGTTGGTGAATAGTAAACATGAAGCACTGTCATCAATAATAATAATATTAATAATAATAATAATAATAGTATTAATTATAACAATCATAAAATAATACAATTATATTAATAATAATGATGATTTTAATACTAATAATAATAATAGTACTAAAACAAATGAAAATAATAAAATAATAATAATAATAATTGTAATTATAATTATAATAAATTATCCTGTTGTCTTATTTATGTCTGTCTGCATCAAAAAATGTGTTGATGAATAGTAAACAGGAAGCTGTTTCATCAATAATAATAATTTTACTACTACTACTACTAATAATAATAAAAAAGATAATAAAACAATAATAATACTAATGATAACAATACAAATAATAATAATAATAGTTATTTAAATAATAAAATAGTAATAATAGTAATACAATAATAATAATGGGACGGTATAGCTCGGTTGGTAGAGCGGCCGTGCCAGCAACTTGAGGGTTCCAGGTTCGATCCCCGCTTCCGCCATCCTAGTCACTGCCGTTGTGTCCTTGGGCAAGACACTTTACCCACCTGCTCCC
>NC_084744.1:7723361-7758361 GCF_033978785.1 Entelurus aequoreus
CAGAAAAATTACCACTGAAAACAAGAACAAAGTACAAAAAAAAAAGTTGTTTGTTAATTTGAATATTCATAAATATGAATAATTTAGCTACTTAAATAACTTAAACATGATTTAATAACAATAATAATAATAAACTAATAATAATGATAATAATAACATAATAAAATATTATTAATAATAATAATAATCGTAATAAAATAACAAAATAATAATAATAATACAAAATAATAAAAATAATAACATAATAAAAATAATGAGAATAATAAAAAAGAATACAATAATAATAATAATAATAATTACAAATAACATTAATAATAATACATTACAAAAAATTTAAAATATGAATAATTTTGCTAATTTAATAACTTAAAAATAATTTTATAACACAAAATTAATTTACATTTATAATAAACTGTAAAATATTTTTTTTTTTTCAAATTGATTGTGTCCTATTTTATATTTTACTTTTTCTCCAAAACAAACCAAAATGTCACTAAAAAAAATGTACTAGCCTTCCAAAATATTCATAAAATATTTGGATTATCTGGAAGTTGATTGTGTGATTTTCTTTGTATTTATTTTTTTAAATAAAAATGAGTAAAACATAAGCATACAGTATGTCCTCATTAATATGACACCAACAAGTAATTGTTTGTTTTTCATACAGTGTGGTCATTGTTTCTTACTGTAAAAATGTACATCCTTTAACAATGTATGTCAACAAACTCTTAAAGCTACGGTACACACTCTTGTACAGTAAAGTTGACGAGTCATCAACTTTATTGTGATACATTCTAAATTACAATGCAGGTTTAGTTGCAACTTTGTTGTAATGATGTGTAAAATCATCCAGCCATCCATCCATTTTCTACCGCTTGTCCCTTTTGGGGTCGTGGAGGGTGCTGGAGCCTATCTCAGCTGCATTCGGGTGGAAGGCGAGGTACACCCTGGACAAGTCGCAACCTCATCGCAGGGCCTGTGTAAAATCAGTTACAGTAAAAGACTGTAAAAAGTACAGTGAAAGTCATGCAGTTTTTTGCCAGGTTTAGGTGAAAATATGAATAATTTTGCTAATTAAAAAACTTCAAGATGATTTAATAACAATAATTATAATAAACTAATAATAATGATAATAATATTAATAATAATAACAATAATCGCAATAAAAATAATAAAAATAATAATAATAACAATGCAATAAAAATTATGATAATAATAATAATACAAATAATAACAATCAGAATCATGAGAATAATAAAAATAATACAATAATAATAATGATAATAATAATATTTAGAAATAGCATCAATAATACATTAAAAACAATAATAAATATGAATAATTTTGCTAATTTGATAACTTCAAAATGATTTAATAACAATAATAATAATGATAATAATAAAATAATCGTAATACAAATAAAATAATAATAATAATGCAATAATAATAATAATAATACAATTATAATACTTCTACTACTAATAATAATAATAATACAATTAATAACATAATAAGAATAATGACAATAAAAATATTATAATAATAATACTAATATTTACAAATAACATTAATAATAATACATTACAAAACATAAAAAATAGTAATCATTTTGCTAATTAAATAACTTCAAGATTATTTAAAAACAGTAATAGTAATAAACTATTAATAATGATATTAATAAAATAATAAAATATTAATAATAATAACAATAATTGTAATAAAAATAAATAAATAATAATAATACAACAATAATAATAATAATAATAATAATACAAATAATAACACAATAGGAATAATGAGAATAATAAAATAATAATAATAATAAATTAATAATAACAATACATTATAAAAAATAAAAAATATGAATAATTTTTGTAATTTAATAACTTCAAAATAATTTAATAACACAAAATTCATTTACCTTTATAATCAACTGTAAAATATTATCTTTTTCAAATTGATTGTGTCCTATTTTATATTTTACTTTTCCACCATAACAAACCCAAATATCACTAAAAAAAATTGGACTAGCCTTCCAAAATATTTAGATAATATTTGGATTATCTGGAAGTTTATCGTGTGATTTTTTAAAATTTTTTTGAATAAAAATGAATAAAACATAAGCGTAAAGTATGTCCTCATTAATATGACTAATTATTTGTCTTTCATACAGTGTGGTCAATGTTTCTTACTGTAAAAATGTACATCCTTTAACAATGTATCTCAACAAACTCTTAAAGCTACGGTACACACTCTTGTACAGTAAAGTTGACGAGTCATCAAATTTATTGTAATACATTCTAAATTACAATGCAGGTTTAGTTGCAACTTTGTTGTAATGATGTGTAAAATCATCCATCCATCCATCCATTTTCTACCGCTTGTCCCTTTTGGGGTCGCGGAGGGTGCTGGAGCCTATCTCAGCTGCATTCGGGTGGAAGGCGGGGTACACCCTGGACAAGTCGCCACCTCATCGCAGGGCCTGTGTAAAATCAGTTACAGTAAAAGACTGTAAAAAGTACAGTGAAAGTCATGCAGTTTTTTGCCAGGTTTAGGTGAAAATATTAATAATTTTGCTAATTAAAAAACTTCAAGATGATTTAATAACAATAATAATAATAAACTAATAATAATGATAATAATAAAATATTAATAATAATAATAACAATAATCGTAATAAAAATAATTAAAATAATGATAATAATAATAACAATGCAATAAAAATAATGATCATAATAATAATACAAATAATAACATAATAAGAATCATGAGAATAATAAAAAATAATACAATAATAATAATGATAATAATAATATTTAGAAATAACATTAATAATACATTAAAAACAATAAGAAATATTAATAATTTTGCTAATTTGATAACTTCAAAATGATTTAATAACAATAATAATAATGATAATAATAAAATAATCGTAATAAAAATATAATGATAATAATATTAATAATAATGCAATAATAATAATAATACAATTATAATACTTCTACTACTACTACTAATAATAATACAATTAATAACATAATAAGAATAATGACAATAAAAATAATATAATAATAATACTAATATTTACAAATAACATTAATAATAATACATTACAAAACATAAAAAATATGAATCATTTTGCTAATTAAATAACTTCAAGATTATTTAAAAACAGTAATAACAATAAACTATTAATAATGGTATTAATAAAATAATAACATATTAATAATAATAACAATAATCGTAACAAAAATAAATAAATAATAATAATACAACAATAATAATAATAATACAAATAATAACACAATAGGAATAATAATAATAATAATAATAACAATAATAATAATAATAATAATAAATAACATTAATAATAATACACTATAAAAAATTTAAAAAAATATGAATAATTTTGCTAATTTAATAACTTCAAAATAATTTAATAACACAAAATTCATTTACCTTTATAATCAACTGTAAAATATTATCTTTTTCAAATTGATTGTGTCCTATTTTATATTTTACTTTTCCACCATAACAAACCCAAATATCACTAAAAAAAAAATTGTACTAGCCTTCCAAAATATTTAGATAATATTTGGATTATCTGGAAGTTTATCGTGTGATTTTTTTTAATTTTTTGAATAAAAATGAATAAAACATAAGCGTAAAGTATGTCCTCATTAATATGACTAATTATTTGTTTTTCATACAGTGTGGTCATGGTTTCTTACTGTAAAAATGTACATCCTTTAACAGTGTATGTCAACAAACTCTTAAAGCTACGGTACACACTCTTCAACTTTATTGTAAAGAATGCTAAATTACAATGCAGGTTTAGTTGCAACTTTGATGTGTGAAATCAGTTCCTGTAAAAGACTGTAAAAAAGTACAGTAAAAGTCATGCAGTTGTTTGCCAGGTTTATGTGCAGATGAGTGGGCCGTGCTTGCACTTCAAGACCCTTCCCAAGGGGGCGTGCGTCCTCCTGGAGTCCGGTCCCGCTCACTCCCGCTGGCCAGCCCAAAGAGCGAGCGGGAGGGGGAGAGAAAGGCCAACAGCCAATCAGACCAGCGCCAAAGTCTTGCCTGGGAGTTTTTCACTCTGCTCCGGTGTCACAAGTTCCTGGTCTACTTTGTGGGGCCGGGGCGGCGCACAGCTGGAGACACTTTGTGCGCATTGAAGCGGGACGGCATGGCCATTGTGTGCCTCTGCACATATCTGCAGGCCGCCGTCAGGCGAGCGGCCTCAAGCCTCCCAGCGCTCTTCCTCTCGCTATGAGCTGCCTGGATGTCATGTACCACCAAAGCTATGGAGCACACCTCCTGCCCGCAGACGCCTACGCCTCCACCTACTACAACCAGCAGCCACAGGTGAGGGCACCTTCTTTCACGCCTTGCTAACTGGCACAACGGCAGCAGCCTTCGCTTCTATTCACGGGACTCTGACCACATTGGATCGCCATTCCATTCAGACCGATTCTCCCAATATTTGCTGTAAAAATGAGGTCATCCATCCATCCATCCATCCATTTTCTTCCGCTTATCCGAGGTGGGGTCGCGGGGGTAGCAGCCTAAGCAGAGAAGTCCAGACTTATCCCTCTCCCCAGCCAGCAGAGCAAGTTTATTTATAGAGCACACTTCATACACAAGGCAATCCAAAGTGTTAAGAAAATAATAATTAAATGAGGTTAAATACAATTGGTGATTCAATTTCGATTCTTGGTTAGATTCAAATCCGATTCAAACCGATTCTAGCAATTTATAATGTTCTGTAATAGTTAGAGATGTCCGATAAAGGCTTTTTTGCCGATATTCCGATATTGTCCAACTCTTAATTACCGATTCCGATATCAACCGATACCGATATATACAGTGGTGGAATTAACACATTATTATGCCTAATTTTGTTGCGATGCCCCGCTGGATGCATTAAACAATGTAACAAGGTTTTCCAAAAATAAATAAACTCAAGTTATGGAAAAAAATGCCAACATGGCACTGCCATATTTATTATTGAAGTCACAAAGTGCATTATTTTTTTTAACATGCCTCAAAACAGCAGCTTGAAATTCAGGAGTCTTCCTTTTTTTTCTCTTTCTATCCCCTCCTGCCCGGTTGGTTTTATTTTTTTAATTATTTTTTTAAATAATTATTTATTATTATTATTATTTTTTAAAAATTATTATTATTATTATTATTATTATTATTATTATTATTATTATTATTATTATTATTATTATTGTATTTTTATTTTATATTATCATTTGGCTGCACCAAATGATAATATAAATACATTTAATGAAGTCAAATACATCTACATCAACTATATGTTTTGCCTGAGAAGCTGGACAGGACCAAAAAAATAAAATAAAATAAAATAAAATAAAATAAAATAAAATAAAATAAAATAAAATAAAATAAAAAAACAAAATTCGTGAGTCTCTCTGGAAAATCGGGAGAGTCGGCAAGTATGACCGGGAGATGCAACTGCTCTGTACTTCTCCCTACGTCCGTGTACCACTCCGTACAGCGGCGTTTTAAAAAAGTCATAAATTTTACTTTTTAAAACCGATAATTTCCGATATCACATTTTAAAGCATTTATCGGCCGATGATATCGGCAGTCCGATATTATCGGACATCTCTAGTAATAACCTTTGCAAAAACAGTTAGCAGGTTACAAAAACGACTTTGACATATTCAACTAAACCCATAAATGGCATTAAAATGTCTTTTAAAACAATTATTCTTATTGAAAAAAAATAAAATAACATTTAAAAAAATAAATACCTTTTTTTTTATTTTAAATAAAAATAAATAAATAATAATAATTCTTAAAAAGCATTACTTTTGAAAAGGTTTAGCAATTTTTTTTTTATAGCTAACAATAAATCGATTCTGACTAGAATCGTCATTCCAAGAATCAAAATCGAATCGTTTTTCAAAACGGGTTCTTGAAAATTATGAATCGATTTAGAATCGGGAAAAATATATTTTTTAAAACATGTTTTAAAGTTTTTGAGCACCCCTAAAGTCCGTCATTTTTTTTCCACATCTGAAATATTAATTAAAGAGCACAACAAAGAACCTGATTTGAGAGTTTTAGAAGTGCCTGAACAACTTTAGTAAGATTTAGTATTATATTGTCACTCGATATGAAGACTGGATCAGATCCATAGAAGACTGCTTCTGACTCTGTATGCACTACGAATGTAGTCGAACTGTGATTCTGTTTGACGGACTGTAAAAGATGCAATATTTCCATTTTTAAATCACATATAAAGAGTTAATGTAGACAGGTGTAAATATATTCATGTTATTGTCAAACTAGAGTTGAGGAAATATTGTAAAGTAAAGTCATTTGAATAAATATTAAAATAAGTACATTTGAGACATTCCCTTACATGAGGGGTTTGGCAACCCAAAAAGTTGAAAGAGCCATATTGGAACAAAAACACAAAAAACAAATCTGTCTTGAAAAAAATGAAAAGCCGTATATAAGTGTTATAATGAAGGCAACACATGATATACGTGTCTATATTAGCTATATTAGCCTACTATCAAAATGACTTTAAAAGTCTTGTATAAGTGTTATAATGAAAGCAACACATGATGTAAGTGTCTATATTAGCTATATTAGCCTACTATCAAAATGACTTTAAAAGTCTTATATAAGTGTTATAATGAAGGCAACACATGATGTAAGTGTCTATATTAGCTATATTAGCCTACTATCAAAATGACTTTAAAAGTCTTATATAAGTGTTATAATGAAGGCAACACATGATGTAAGTGTCTATATTAGCTTTATTAGCCTACTATCAAAATTACTTTAAAAGTCTGATATAAGTGTTATAATGAAGGCTACACATGATGTAAGTGTCTATATTAGCTATATTAGCCTACTATCAAAATGACATTAACAGTCTTATATAAGTGTTATAATGAAGGCAACACATGATGTAAGTGTCTATATTAGCTATATTAGCCTACTATCAAAATGACATTAAAAGTCTTATATAAGTGTTATAATGAAGACAACACATGATGTAAGTGTCTATATTAGCTATATTAGCCTACTATCAAAATGACTTTAAAAGTCTTATATAAGTGTTATAATGAAGGCAACACATGATGTAAGTGTCTATATTAGCTTTATTAGCCTACTATCAAAATTACTTTAAAAGTCTGATATAAGTGTTATAATGAAGGCAACACATGATGTAAGTGTCTATATTAGCTATATTAGCCTACTATCAAAATGACATTAAAAGTCTTATATAAGTGTTATAATGAAGGCAACACATGATGTAAGTGTCTATATTAGCTATATTAGCCTACTATCAAAATGACATTAAAAGTCTTATATAAGTGTTATAATGAAGGCAACACATGATGTAAGTGTCTATATTAGCTATATTAGCCTACTATCAAAATGACTTTAAAAGCCTTATATAAGTGTTATAATGAAGACAACACATGATGTAAGTGTCTATATTAGCTATATTAGCCTACTATCAAAATGACTTTAAAAGTCTTATATAAGTGTTATAATGAAGGCAACACATGATGTAAGTGTCTATATTAGCTATATTAGCCTACTATCAAAATGACTTTAAAAGTCTTATATAAGTGTTATAATGAAGGCAACACATGATGTAAGTGTCTATATTAGCTTTATTAGCCTACTATCAAAATTACTTTAAAAGTCTGATATAAGTGTTATAATGAAGGCAACACATGATGTAAGTGTCTATATTAGCTATATTAGCCTACTATCAAAATGACATTAACAGTCTTGTATAAGTGTTATAATGAAGGCAACACATGATGTAAGTGTCTATATTAGCTATATTAGCCTACTATCAAAATGACTTTAAAAGTCTTATATAAGTGTTATAATGAAGGCAACACATGATGTAAGTGTCTATATTAGCTATATTAGCCTACTATCAAAATGACTTTAAAAGTCTTATATAAGTGTTATAATGAAGGCAACACATGATGTAAGTGTCTATATTAGCTTTATTAGCCTACTATCAAAATTACTTTAAAAGTCTGATATAAGTGTTATAATGAAGGCAACACATGATGTAAGTGTCTATATTAGCTATATTAGCCTACTATCAAAATGACATTAACAGTCTTATATAAGTGTTATAATGAAGGCAACACATGATGTAAGTGTCTATATTAGCTATATTAGCCTACTATCAAAATGACATTAAAAGTCTTATATAAGTGTTATAATGAAGACAACACATGATGTAAGTGTCTATATTAGCTATATTAGCCTACTATCAAAATGACTTTAAAAGTCTTATATAAGTGTTATAATGAAGGCAACACATGATGTAAGTGTCTATATTAGCTATATTAGCCTACTATCAAAATGACTTTAAAAGTCTTATATAAGTGTTATAATGAAGGCAACACATGATGTAAGTGTCTATATTAGCTTTATTAGCCTACTATCAAAATTACTTTAAAAGTCTGATATAAGTGTTATAATGAAGGCAACACATGATGTAAGTGTCTATATTAGCTATATTAGCCTACTATCAAAATGACTTTAAAAGTCTTATATAAGTGTTATAATGAAGGCAACACATGATGTAAGTGTCTATATTAGCTATATTAGCCTACTATCAAAATGACTTTAAAAGTCTTATATAAGTGTTATAATGAAGGCAACACATGATGTAAGTGTGCATTACATGATGTAAGTGTGCATTAGCTTTATTAGCCTACTATCAAAATTACTTTAAAAGTCTGATATAAGTGTTATAATGAAGGCAACACATGATGTAAGTGTCTATATTAGCTATATTAGCCTACTATCAAAATGACATTAACAGTCTTATATAAGTGTTATAATGAAGGCAACACATGATGTAAGTGTCTATATTAGCTATATTAGCCTACTATCAAAATGACATTAAAAGTCTTATATAAGTGTTATAATGAAGACAACACATGATGTAAGTGTCTATATTAGCTATATTAGCCTACTATCAAAATGACTTTAAAAGTCTTATATAAGTGTTATAATGAAGGCAACACATGATGTAAGTGTCTATATTAGCTATATTAGCCTACTATCAAAATGACTTTAAAAGTCTTATATAAGTGTTATAATGAAGGCAACACATGATGTAAGTGTCTATATTAGCTTTATTAGCCTACTATCAAAATTACTTTAAAAGTCTGATATAAGTGTTATAATGAAGGCAACACATGATGTAAGTGTCTATATTAGCTATATTAGCCTACTAACAAAATGACATTAACAGTCTTATATAAGTGTTATAATGAAGGCAACACATGATGTAAGTGTCTATATTAGCTATATTAGCCTACTATCAAAATGACATTAAAAGTCTTATATAAGTGTTATAATGAAGACAACACATGATGTAAGTGTCAATATTAGCTATATTAGCCTACTATCAAAATGACTTTAAAAGTCTTATATAAGTGTTATAATGAAGGCAACACATGATGTAAGTGTCTATATTAGCTTTATTAGCCTACTATCAAAATTACTTTAAAAGTCTGATATAAGTGTTATAATGAAGGCAACACATGATGTAAGTGTCTATATTAGCTATATTAGCCTACTATAAAAATGACATTAAAAGTCTTATATAAGTGTTATAATGAAGGCAACACATGATGTAAGTGTCTATATTAGCTATATTAGCCTACTATCAAAATGACATTAAAAGTCTTATATAAGTGTTATAATGAAGGCAACACATGATGTAAGTGTCTATATTAGCTATATTAGCCTACTATCAAAATGACATTAAAAGTCTTATATAAGTGTTATAATGAAGGCAACACATGGTGTAAGTGTCTATATTAGCTATATTAGCCTACTATCAAAATGACTTTAAAAGTCTTATATACGTGTTATAATGAAGGCTACACATGATGTAAGTGTCTATATTAGCTATATTAGCCTACTATCAAAATGACTTTAAAAGTCTTGTATAAGTGTTATAATGAAGGCAACACATGGTGTAAGTGTCTATATTAGCTATATTAGCCTACTATCAAAATGACTTTAAAAGTCTGATATAAGTGTTATGATGAAGGCAACACATGATGTAAGTGTCTATATTAGCTATATTAGCCTACTATCAAAATGACTTTAAAAGTCTGATATAAGTGTTATAATGAAGGTAACACATGATGTAAGTGTCTATATTAGCCTACTATCAAAATGACTTTAAAAGTCTTATATAAGTGTTATAATGAAGGCAACACATGATGTAAGTGTCTATATTAGCTATATTAGCCTACTATCAAAATGACATTAAAAGTCTTATATAAGTGTTATAATGAAGGCAACACATGATGTAAGTGTCTATATTAGCTATATTAGCCTACTATCAAAATGACTTTAAAAGTCTTATATAAGTGTTATAATGAAGGCAACACATGGTGTAAGTGTCTATATTAGCTTTATTAGCCTACTATCAAAATGACTTTAAAAGTCTTATATAAGTGTTATAATGAAGGCAACACATGGTGTAAGTGTCTATATTAGCTATATTAGCCTACTATCAAAATGACTTTAAAAGTCTTATATAAGTGTTATAATGAAGGCAACACATGATGTAAGTGTCCATATTAGCTTTATTAGCCTACTATCAAAATTACTTTAAAAGTCTGATATAAGTGTTATAATGAAGGCAACACATGATGTAAGTGTCTATATTAGCTATATTAGCCTACTATCAAAATGACATTAAAAGTCTTATATAAGTGTTATAATGAAGGCAACACATGATGTAAGTGTCTATATTAGCTATATTAGCCTACTATCAAAATGACATTAAAAGTCTTATATAAGTGTTATAATGAAGACAACACATGATGTAAGTGTCTATATTAGCTATATTAGCCTACTATCAAAATGACTTTAAAAGTATTATATAAGTGTTATAATGAAGGCAACACATGATGTAAGTGTCTATATTAGCTATTTTAGCCTACTATCAAAATGACTTTAAAAGTATTATATAAGTGATATAATGAAGGTAACACATGATGTAAGTTTCTATATTAGCTATATTAGCCTACTATCAAAATGACTTTAAAAGTATTATATAAGTGTTATAATGAAGGCAACACATGATGTAAGTGTCTATATTAGCTATATTAGCCTACTATCAAAATGACTTTAAAAGTCTTATATAAGTGTTATAATGAAGGCAACACATGATGTAAGTGTCTATATTAGCTATATTAGCCTACTATCAAAATGACATTAAAAGTCTTATATAAGTGTTATAATGAAGGCAACACATGGTGTAAGTGTCTATATTAGCTATATTAGCCTACTATCAAAATGACTTTAAAAGTCTTATATAAGTGTTATAATGAAGGCTACACATGATGTAAGTGTCTATATTAGCTATATTAGCCTACTATCAAAATGACTTTAAAAGTCTTGTATAAGTGTTATAATGAAGGCAACACATGGTGTAAGTGTCTATATTAGCTATATTAGCCTACTATCAAAATGACTTTAAAAGTCTGATATGTGTTATAATGAAGGTAACACATGATGTAAGTGTCTATATTAGCCTACTATCAAAATGACTTTAAAAGTCTTATATAAGTGTTATAATGAAGGCAACACATGATGTAAGTGTCTATATTAGCTATATTAGCCTACTATCAAAATGACATTAAAAGTCTTATATAAGTGTTATAATGAAGGCAACACATGATGTAAGTGTCTATATTAGCTATATTAGCCTACTATCAAAATGACTTTAAAAGTCTTATATAAGTGTTATAATGAAGGCAACACATGGTGTAAGTGTCTATATTAGCTTTATTAGCCTACTATCAAAATGACTTTAAAAGTCTTATATAAGTGTTATAATGAAGGCAACACATGGTGTAAGTGTCTATATTAGCTATATTAGCCTACTATCAAAATGACTTTAAAAGTCTTATATAAGTGTTATAATGAAGGCAACACATGGTGTTAGTGTCTATATTAGCTTTATTAGCCTACTATCAAAATGACATTAAAAGTCTGATATAAGTGTTATAATGAAGGCAACACATGATGTAAGTGTCTATATTAGCTATATTAGCCTACTATCAAAATGACTTTAAAAGTCTTGTATAAGTGTTATAATGAAGTAAGTGTCTATATTAGCCTACTATCGAAATGACTTTAAAAGTCTTGTATAAGTGTTATAATGAAGTAAGTGTCTATATTAGCCTACTATCAAAATGACTTTAAAAGTCTTATATAAGTGTTATAATGAAGGCAACACATGATGTAAGTGTCTATATTAGCTATATTAGCCTACTATCAAAATGACATTAAAAGTCTTATATAAGTGTTATAATGAAGGCAACACATGATGTAAGTGTCTATATTAGCTATATTAGCCTACTATCAAAATGACTTTAAAAGTCTTATATAAGTGTTATAATGAAGGCAACACATGGTGTAAGTGTCTATATTAGCTTTATTAGCCTACTATCAAAATGACTTTAAAAGTCTTATATAAGTGTTATAATGAAGGCAACACATGGTGTAAGTGTCTATATTAGCTATATTAGCCTACTATCAAAATGACTTTAAAAGTCTTATATAAGTGTTATAATGAAGGCAACACATGGTGTAAGTGTCTATATTAGCTTTATTAGCCTACTATCAAAATGACTTTAAAAGTCTTATATAAGTGTTATAATGAAGGCAACACATGATGTAAGTGTCTATATTAGCTATATTAGCCTACTATCAAAATGACTTTAAAAGTCTTGTATAAGTGTTATAATGAAGTAAGTGTCTATATTAGCCTACTATCAAAATGACTTTAAAAGTCTTGTATAAGTGTTATAATGAAGTAAGTGTCTATATTAGCCTACTATCAAAATGACTTTAAAAGTCTTATATAAGTGTTATAATGAAGGCAACACATGATGTAAGTGTCTATATTAGCTATATTAGCCTACTATCAAAATGACATTAAAAGTCTTATATAAGTGTTATAATGAAGGCAACACATGATGTAAGTGTCTATATTAGCTATATTAGCCTACTATCAAAATGACTTTAAAAGTCTTATATAAGTGTTATAATGAAGGCAACACATGATGTAAGTGTCTATATTAGCTATATTAGCCTACTATCAAAATGACTTTAAAAGTCTGATATAAGTGTTATAATGAAGTCAACACATGATGTAAGTGTCTATATTAGCCTACTATCAAAATTACTTTAAAAGTCTGATATAAGTGTTATAATGAAGGCAACACGTGATGTAAGTGTCTATATTAGCTACATTAGCCTACTATCAAAATGACTTTAAAAGTCTTATATAAGTGTTATAATGAAGGCAACACGTGATGTAAGTGTCTATATTAGCTATATTAGCCTACTATCAAAATGACTTTAAAAGTCTTATATAAGTGTTATAATGAAGGCAACACATGGTGTAAGTGTCTATATTAGCTTTATTAGCCTACTATCAAAATGACATTAAAAGTCTGATATAAGTGTTATAATGAAGGCAACACATGATGTAAGTGTCTATATTAGCTATATTAGCCTACTATCAAAATGACTTTAAAAGTCTGATATAAGTGTTATAATGAAGTCAACACATGATGTAAGTGTCTATATTAGCTTTATTAGCCTACTATCAAAATTACTTTAAAAGTCTGATATAAGTGTTATAATGAAGGCAACACGTGATGTAAGTGTCTATATTAGCTACATTAGCCTACTATCAAAATGACTTTAAAAGTCTTATAAAAGTGTTATAATGAAGGCAACACGTGATGTAAGTGTCTATATTAGCTACATTAGCCTACTATCAAAATGACTTTAAAAGTCTTATATAAGTGTTATAATGAAGGCAACACATGATGTAAGTGTCTATATTAGCTTTATTAGCCTACTATCAAAATTACTTTAAAAGTCTGATATAAGTGTTATAATGAAGGCAACACATGATGTAAGTGTCTATATTAGCTATATTAGCCTACTATCAAAATGACATTAACAGTCTTATATAAGTGTTATAATGAAGGCAACACATGATGTAAGTGTCTATATTAGCTATATTAGCCTACTATCAAAATGACATTAAAAGTCTTATATAAGTGTTATAATGAAGACAACACATGATGTAAGTGTCTATATTAGCTATATTAGCCTACTATCAAAATGACTTTAAAAGTCTTATATAAGTGTTATAATGAAGGCAACACATGATGTAAGTGTCTATATTAGCTATATTAGCCTACTATCAAAATGACATTAAAAGTCTTATATAAGTGTTATAATGAAGGCAACACATGATGTAAGTGTCTATATTAGCTATATTAGCCTACTATCAAAATGACATTAAAAGTCTTATATAAGTGTTATAATGAAGGCAACACATGATGTAAGTGTCTATATTAGCTATATTAGCCTACTATCAAAATGACATTAAAAGTCTTATATAAGTGTTATAATGAAGGCAACACATGATGTAAGTGTCTATATTAGCTATATTAGCCTACTATCAAAATGACATTAAAAGTCTTATATAAGTGTTATAATGAAGGCAACACATGGTGTAAGTGTCTATATTAGCTATATTAGCCTACTATCAAAATGACTTTAAAAGTCTTATATACGTGTTATAATGAAGGCTACACATGATGTAAGTGTCTATATTAGCTATATTAGCCTACTATCAAAATGACTTTAAAAGTCTTGTATAAGTGTTATAATGAAGGCAACACATGGTGTAAGTGTCTATATTAGCTATATTAGCCTACTATCAAAATGACTTTAAAAGTCTGATATAAGTGTTATGATGAAGGCAACACATGATGTAAGTGTCTATATTAGCTATATTAGCCTACTATCAAAATGACTTTAAAAGTCTGATATAAGTGTTATAATGAAGGTAACACATGATGTAAGTGTCTATATTAGCCTACTATCAAAATGACTTTAAAAGTCTTATATAAGTGTTATAATGAAGGCAACACATGATGTAAGTGTCTATATTAGCTATATTAGCCTACTATCAAAATGACATTAAAAGTCTTATATAAGTGTTATAATGAAGGCAACACATGATGTAAGTGTCTATATTAGCTATATTAGCCTACTATCAAAATGACTTTAAAAGTCTTATATAAGTGTTATAATGAAGGCAACACATGGTGTAAGTGTCTATATTAGCTTTATTAGCCTACTATCAAAATGACTTTAAAAGTCTTATATAAGTGTTATAATGAAGGCAACACATGGTGTACGTGTCTATATTAGCTATATTAGCCTACTATCAAAATGACTTTAAAAGTCTTATATAAGTGTTATAATGAAGGCAACACATGATGTAAGTGTCCATATTAGCTTTATTAGCCTACTATCAAAATTACTTTAAAAGTCTGATATAAGTGTTATAATGAAGGCAACACATGATGTAAGTGTCTATATTAGCTATATTAGCCTACTATCAAAATGACATTAAAAGTCTTATATAAGTGTTATAATGAAGGCAACACATGATGTAAGTGTCTATATTAGCTATATTAGCCTACTATCAAAATGACATTAAAAGTCTTATATAAGTGTTATAATGAAGACAACACATGATGTAAGTGTCTATATTAGCTATATTAGCCTACTATCAAAATGACTTTAAAAGTATTATATAAGTGTTATAATGAAGGCAACACATGATGTAAGTGTTTATATTAGCTATTTTAGCCTACTATCAAAATGACTTTAAAAGTATTATATAAGTGTTATAATGAAGGCAACACATGATGTAAGTGTCTATATTAGCTATATTAGCCTACTATCAAAATGACTTTAAAAGTCTTATATAAGTGTTATAATGAAGGCAACACATGATGTAAGTGTCTATATTAGCTATATTAGCCTACTATCAAAATGACATTAAAAGTCTTATATAAGTGTTATAATGAAGGCAACACATGGTGTAAGTGTCTATATTAGCTATATTAGCCTACTATCAAAATGACTTTAAAAGTCTTATATAAGTGTTATAATGAAGGCTACACATGATGTAAGTGTCTATATTAGCTATATTAGCCTACTATCAAAATGACTTTAAAAGTCTTGTATAAGTGTTATAATGAAGGCAACACATGGTGTAAGTGTCTATATTAGCTATATTAGCCTACTATCAAAATGACTTTAAAAGTCTGATATGTGTTATAATGAAGGTAACACATGATGTAAGTGTCTATATTAGCCTACTATCAAAATGACTTTAAAAGTCTTATATAAGTGTTATAATGAAGGCAACACATGATGTAAGTGTCTATATTAGCTATATTAGCCTACTATCAAAATGACTTTAAAAGTCTTATATAAGTGTTATAATGAAGGCAACACATGGTGTAAGTGTCTATATTAGCTTTATTAGCCTACTATCAAAATGACTTTAAAAGTCTTATATAAGTGTTATAATGAAGGCAACACATGGTGTAAGTGTCTATATTAGCTATATTAGCCTACTATCAAAATGACTTTAAAAGTCTTATATAAGTGTTATAATGAAGGCAACACATGGTGTAAGTGTCTATATTAGCTTTATTAGCCTACTATCAAAATGACTTTAAAAGTCTTATATAAGTGTTATAATGAAGGCAACACATGATGTAAGTGTCTATATTAGCTATATTAGCCTACTATCAAAATGACTTTAAAAGTCTTGTATAAGTGTTATAATGAAGTAAGTGTCTATATTAGCCTACTATCAAAATGACTTTAAAAGTCTTGTATAAGTGTTATAATGAAGTAAGTGTCTATATTAGCCTACTATCAAAATGACTTTAAAAGTCTTATATAAGTGTTATAATGAAGGCAACACATGGTGTAAGTGTCTATATTAGCTTTATTAGCCTACTATCAAAATGACTTTAAAAGTCTTATATAAGTGTTATAATGAAGGCAACACATGGTGTAAGTGTCTATATTAGCTATATTAGCCTACTATCAAAATGACTTTAAAAGTCTTATATAAGTGTTATAATGAAGGCAACACATGGTGTAAGTGTCTATATTAGCTTTATTAGCCTACTATCAAAATGACATTAAAAGTCTGATATAAGTGTTATAATGAAGGCAACACATGATGTAAGTGTCTATATTAGCTATATTAGCCTACTATCAAAATGACTTTAAAAGTCTGATATAAGTGTTATAATGAAGTCAACACATGATGTAAGTGTCTATATTAGCTTTATTAGCCTACTATCAAAATTACTTTAAAAGTCTGATATAAGTGTTATAATGAAGGCAACACGTGATGTAAGTGTCTATATTAGCTACATTAGCCTACTATCAAAATGACTTTAAAAGTCTTATATAAGTGTTATAATAAAGGCAACACGTGATGTAAGTGTCTATATTAGCTACATTAGCCTACTATCAAAATGACTTTAAAAGTCTTATATAAGTGTTATAATGAAGGCAACACATGATGTAAGTGTCTATATTAGCTATATTAGCCTACTATCAAAATGACTTTAAAAGTCTTATATAAGTGTTATAATGAAGGCAACACATGGTGTAAGTGTCTATATTAGCTTTATTAGCCTACTATCAAAATGACTTTAAAAGTCTTATATAAGTGTTATAATGAAGGCAACACATGGTGTAAGTGTCTATATTAGCTATATTAGCCTACTATCAAAATGACTTTAAAAGTCTGATATAAGTGTTATAATGAAGGCAACACATGGTGTAAGTGTCTATATTAGCTTTATTAGCCTACTATCAAAATGACATTAAAAGTCTGATATAAGTGTTATAATGAAGGCAACACATGATGTAAGTGTCTATATTAGCTATATTAGCCTACTATCAAAATGACTTTAAAAGTCTGATATAAGTGTTATAATGAAGTCAACACATGATGTAAGTGCCTATATTAGCTATATTAGCCTACTATCAAATTACTTTAAAAGTCTGATATAAGTGTTATAATGAAGGCAACACATGGTGTAAGTGTCTATATTAGCTATATTAGCCTACTATCAAAATTACTTTAAAAGTCTGATATAAGTGTTATAATGAAGGCAACACACGACGTAAGTGTCTATATTAGCTATATTAGCCTACTATCAAAATGACTTTAAAAGTCTTATATAAGTGTTATAATGAAGACAACACATGATGTAAGTGTCTATATTAGCTATATTAGCCTACTATCAAAATGACTTTAAAAGTCTGATATAAAAGTTATAATGAAGGCAACACATGGTGTAAGTGTCTATATTAGCCTACTATCAAAATGACTTTAAAAGTCTGATATAAGTGTTATAATGAAGGCAACACATGGTGTAAGTGTCTATATTAGCCTACTATCAAAATGACTTTAAAAGTCTTATATAAGTGTTATAATGAAGGCAACACATGATGTAAGTGTCTATATTAGCTATATTAGCCTACTATCAAAATGACTTTAAAAGTCTTGTATAAGTGTTCTAATGAAGTAAGTGTCTATATTAGCCTACTATCAAAATGACTTTAAAAGTCTTGTATAAGTGTTATAATGAAGTAAGTGTCTATATTAGCCTACTATCAAAATGACTTTAAAAGTCTTGTATAAGTGTTATAATGAAGTAAGTGTCTATATTAGCCTACTATCAAAATGACCACGTTTCGCAGGCTGAAGCAAATCTTTGTTGACAGAAATGTTGAAATTGTATATCTATTCTGCACATTTTCAGAAGGTGAGATAACTTGTAGAAATGACTGGCTTTTAATGGCCAAAGGTATAGATGTGTGTGTCCTAACATCAACAAAGCGCACCTTTGTGCATTCACGCACAGCACAAAACGTTTGGTGGACAAAATGAGACAAAGAAGGAGTGGAAGATTTCACATGTAAACAAACTCTCGCGTCACAGTCCACACACTATGGTGAGTTCAAGAACCGCCGAAATATAGTAGGACAAAACCAAATACTCATATTGTTAAACATACTAAACCGTGGGCTTTCTGACAATTGGGAAGGTTTGTGTCATGTTTGTCCTCAAACAAAAAACACCTTTTTCCATTTTCAATACTTTTTTGAAAAAATGCTCCAGGGAGCCACTAGGGCGGCGCTAAACAGCCGCATGTGGCTCGAGAGCCGCGGGTTCTTGACCCCCGCCTTAGATAGTGGACACAGCCCTATGTTTTTGCTCCGGTATACACATTAAAAAGTATTTTTGATATTGCTAATTAATAATGTCAAAATGTCTTGGTGTGATTTCGACTCGGTATTGAGGTCTGGGTACGGTATTATTGACCCATTGACCATTATTATGTGTCCTGGGCATGACGTTAAAGTGCATCCGGCAGTGGAGGCTCCTCTAGGGGGTCTTGGGGCACTAGAAGGTCAACCCCTTTACTACTGTTACCCCAGGTGGCCCTTGGCAAAGGCCTAGTACCTGACTGCCCCCTAGCCAGGGATACGGTGAAGACCTCAACGGCGGAGCAGGCGGAAGACGGTAGTTTTAAGAACTACCACAACGGCTGCGATGGCGGCAGAAGGCTGCAGCAGAAAAGGGTCCCCAGTCGTCTTGGACTCCATGCCACTGGACCCTGACCCGATTCTGTCAAGGATCGTGTGGTGACTGTCTGTGCACCAGTCTCCCTGCGTTAAATAAAGTCACGCACTGGCATCCTCCACAAAGGGATACACCCCTACCAGGAGGATTGTCATACTCGTTCGAGTGACCGCCGATGATGATGATGATGATGACGGTATTATTGCGCTGAAGGAAGACGTATAAAATGAATTGGAGGTAATGTTTAGGGTAAAAACACTAACCTAACCGAACACCAACATGATATTCTCATCATATTTCAAACTACAAACAAGTACTTTCAGTGCAAAGAACTGTGCAGGAAGATCCAGGGTATTGTTTGGAATGTCCGCGCTTGTTAAACCCGTTGACTCATCGGACCGACAAGTCGACTTCTTCTGAGTCCATACTTCCGATTTAAACTCCCTGCGCTAAGGATCTTGGGAGATGGAGTTTACTTTTCAGATCGGCCCACCCAAGAGCTTCAGATGTACTGACGAGAGTACTCCAAGTTCTCGCATTTTGAAACACAAATATTGCAATATTTACAGTATCATTACATCCCTGCTGCTAATAGGCCAATGCCGTGCACAGGTGTATCAGTCACGTCCTCATGACCTCCACCAAGGTACTCAGGCTTCTAACCCTCCACTGGACGGCTAACAAGAACTAGAAGAAATGTGTATTTGGTGTTTTAACCCTTCTTGTGTTTCTCCCTTCAGAGGAGGCTGAGCGCTCACACCAAGATGCACACCTGCTCGAGCCAGCAGCAAGCTGGAGGACGAGGAATACTAGCCAGAGACCAGGGCCTTCGGCTTGGTCTTGGGGCCGAATCTGGATGTGTGTCAATACCTGACTTGGATCTGAAAGACGGACCTCAACCGGCAGAAGCAGAGTACCTCAACTCCCGGTGTATTTTGTTTACGTACTTCCAAGGAGACATCGGCGATGTGGTGGATGAACACTTCTCTCGGGCCCTCAGTCAGTCAGCTGGACTTACCAGAGAGACGAAGCCGTTTCGTACGAGTCCGCCGTCTGCTTCGAGCACAACCAACACATGGAAAGGTAAGAGGATGTCGTACAGTTATTTAATTACTAGACTGAACTGATTGGTTTGTTTCAGATGGCGAGTCCCTTCCGGAGAGTCAAAACTGCTCGGTCTGGAACAACACCTATCCATCCCATTCCACCACCTGCCTCCACCCGGAATTCTCATCCAGTCCCATTTCCCTTAACCACACCGATGGAGGTCTTTGGGCTGGCCATGTGCTCTCCAATGCCAGTTTCCAGCCACTGGCGACCCTCACTGACAGCTGGACCTACAGCCTGAACCCCCAAAGCCCGAGCGGCTACCCCAACGTCCATGACGTCTACCACCCTCACCCCCATTCCCACATCCACACTCGGCACCGCCACCACCACCACCCCATGTTCCAGTCATACCCAAGCCACAGCGCAACGTTAGATTCAAGGTTCAGTCCTCTTATTCTGCCTGGTGTGAGGAACCACAACCAGCCCTCAGCCAGTGCGGGAAGTTCCCCGCACAGCGAGGGCGCAAAGACAGAAATGGAGGCCGGTAGTACAAGCCCGGTCACGGCTTCATCGGTCTCCTGGACCCCCTCACCCATCCATGGATCCTTGGAGTTGTTTGAAGCAGGTAGGTTGCGCACAGGACACATTCTAGAGCAGTGTTTTTCAACCACTGTGCCACATGAGATACAGTCTGGTGTGCCGTGGGAGATTATGTTATTTCACCTAATTGGGTTAAAAGTATTTTTTGCTAACCAGCAATTAAAATCCGCAAATAAAGTGCTGTACTGTCTAGAGCGCAGCAGAGTCACCATGTAATACTCTTCCATATCAGTAGGTGGCAGCGGGTAGCTAAATGCTTTGTAGATGTCGGGAACACGGTTTGTCGTGATCACAATAAGCAGACGACAGTGGGAGGCAGAGTTCAGGTAAAACCAAAAATAAACAAAAGACGAGGGCCGCTAAGAAAAGGCATTGAAGCTTAGGGAAGGTTATGCAGAACGAAACTGTGGTGATGTCGCTCTAGTGGATTCTTCTGATGCTGACAAATCTTCACAATAGCCCGGATGTCTGGTGTTATCAATGTCTTTTATTGGCATCGCACACACGCTAGGGCAGCACTCCGCTCTACCACTTTTCAGTCTTTTCCGGAAGCAGCCCACGACCGCCTCTGCTCCGTGACTTTCCAGTCTGCTCTGGATCTCTTTTCCTCTCGCCGTGGTCTCGTACGTGTGCGTGCGTCTGCTCACCAGCAACTCCAACTCCATCAACGGTGTCTCGGCCCGGCTGCTGCTAATAAGCATGGCGGGTGATTGGATGATCAGCCCCAGCTGGGTAATCCAATCACCTGCCAGCTGTGCTTCGAGGCCGGTCCTGACACACCCCGCTCCGCGGCAGGCCCGCAGACCCCGGCCCCCTCCACAGAAACTAAAACTGAACTGGCTACAAAGTAAACAAAAACAGAATGCTGGACGACAGCAAAGACTTACAACGAGCGGAGCAGACGGCGTCCACAAAGTACATCCGAACATGACAAGACAATCAACAATGTCCACACAAACTATAAAACACACTTAAATAGTCTTGATTACTAAAACAAAACGGGTGCAAGGATTAGCGCTCAAAGGAAGACATGAAACTGCTACAGGAAAACACCAACAAAACAGGAAACACCACCAAAATAGGAGCGCAAGACAAGAACTGAATTACTACACACTGGAAAAGATTAAAAAAACTTCAAATAAGTCAGGGTGTGATGTGACAGGTGGTGACAGTACACCTACTTTGAGACAAGAGCTATAGTGATGCATGCTTGGTTATGCTTTAAAGTCATATTACGAGAACAACTTTTTACCGTCAATATCGGCTGCTGAATTTCGTTTTTTAATGATTTCTGCTGGTGGTGTGCTTCAGGATTTTTTCTATGAAAAAAATGTGCCTTGGCTCAAGAAAGGTTGAAAAACACTGACCTAGAGCAGTGTTTTTCAACCTTTTTTGAGCCAAGGCACATTTTTTGCGTTGAAAAAACGAAACTCAATTGACAGTAAAAAGTCGTAGTCGCAATTGTTGGATAATAACAATAATATATTTTATTTGTAAAAAGCACTTTATATTGAGCAAACAACCTCAAAGGGCTACAGTGTATTAAAAAAAAATAAAAAAAATAAAATACAAAGATAATAAAAATAAATAAAAATACAAACTAGAACAGCCTAATAGCTAGAACTGGTACGCATATATATAAAAATAGATTTTTTTTTTTAAAAAGAAGGGTTTTTAAGCCTTTTATAAAAGCATCCACAGTCTGTGGTGCCCTCAGGTGGTCAGGGAGAGCGTTCCACAGACTGGGAGCGGCGGAGCAGAAAGCCCGGTCTCCCATTGTTCGTAGCTTTGTCCTCTGAGGTTGGAGGTTGAGGATATGACTTTAAAGCATAACCAAGCATGCATCAGTACAGCTCTTGTCTCAAAGTAGGTGTACTGTCACCACCTGTCACATCACTCCCTGACTTATTTGGACTTTTTTGCTGTTTTCCTGTGCGTAGTGTTTTACTTCTTGTCTTGCGCTCCTACTTTGGTGGCTTTTTCTCTATTTTTTGGTTTTTCCCTGTAGCAGTTTCATGTCTTCCTTTGAGCAATAAAGAACATTTCAGTTGTTTTTATCCTTCTTCGTGGGGACATGTTCCGATCTACATTGTGGATGCCGTCTTTGCTCCGCAGTAAGTCTTTGCTGTCGTCCAGCATTCCGTTTTTGTTTACTTTGTAGTCAGTTCAGTTTTAGTTTCGTTCTGCATAGCCTTCCCTAAGCTTCAATGCCTTTTCTTAGGGGCACTCACCTTTTGTTTACTTTTGGTTACAGCATTAGACACCTTTTTACCTTCACTATGCCTCCCGCTGTTTCCGTCATCTACAAAGCAATTAGCTACCGGCTGCCACCTACTGCTATGGAAGAGTATTACATGGTTACTCTGCCGAGTTCTAGACAACACCGACACTCAACAACAACACATCATTTGCAGACTATAATTACTGGTTTGCAAAAAATATTTTTAACCCAAATAGGTGAAATTAGACAATCTCCCACGACACACCAGACTGTGGTTGACCAACACTGATCTGGAGGAACCATACCTGATCATCCTCTATTCTCTCTCCGCAGCTCATGACCAAACCAAAGCAAAGTCCTCCGTTTGGTTCTAAGTCTTGATGTGGAGCTGGAAGGCTTCAGACTCAAAGTGGCAGAAACTGAACAGTCCAGCCCTAATGAGAACCTCCTTGAGGAGGCATGACTATGTACTTTAGGGATGCCTGGACTAGGGACCCTTGGTCAAGACCATCGGACTTGACGGATGGAACCACGAAGGGGAGCGTCTGTGGCTGACGAGGACAAACATCTCCTCCAAACTTTAACACATTTTTTGAAGGTGTCCAAGTGGTTCTGTTACAGGAACTGTAGTTTTTAATAGTCCACTTTTGCCTTTTTGGAGGCTGGATGCTACATTTGATTTGTTCTCCTAAAAGGGATGGTGTGTTGCAAAGCGTATGTTGTCCTGTAAATAATAAATTATGTCGTTCCAAGGCCTAGAGTTGTTTTGTGATCGTCTTTAGAATGCCGGGACCGCGCTTGGAATGTGACCTTGGCAACGAGTCCAGACTTCTGAACGGCTCTTGCGAGCCTTTTTGTGGAGAAATGTTTGAGACGTCTGCACGCCAAAGTGAGTCGGGAATCGTTTGGATTCGCTTTCAAGGGTAATTGTTCTGCTGTGGAGTTGTAAACTAGTTCAGGTGTGCAACTCCGCATTCATCTTCATTTCCTGTCCCATGTTTTTATTGTACTTGTATTCATATTCTACAAAAAGCCAAAAGCAGTGAAGTTGTCACGTTGTGTAAATGGTAAATAAAAAGAGAATACAATGATTTGTAAATCCTTTTCAACTTATATTCTATTGAATAGACTGCAAAGACAAGATATTTCATGTTCACACTGAGAATTTTTGCAAATAATCATCATTTACTTATAATTTAATGGCAGCAACACTGTTATGTATGCAGGAGGAGTAGTGACGGCACAGTTCCACAAGGGGGTAAAAACGTTGTCACAGGGTCATTTTTACCACTGTGTTACATGGCCTTTCCTTTTAACAACACTCTGTAAAGGTTTGGGAACTGAGGAGTGACACATTTTTGAAGTGGAATTCTTTCCCATTCTTGCTTGATGTACAGCTTAAGTTGTTCAACAGTCCGGGGGTCTCCGTTGTTGTAACGACCTGGTCGCATCGAGGTGCAGTGGTGTTCTCTCAAGGATGCAGACGGGCTCGGACACAGCTTGCAGGTAGAAAAATGATTTATTCTGGAGCTAACTCAGACAGGAAAAAACAAAAACGACTAGCATGGGAGCTAGCAAGTAAAAAAATAGCATAGCCTGAAAGCTAGCAGGAAACAAAGTTGTCGTTAGCTGTTGCGTGAAAGCAAATTAGGAAGCCAGGCAGAGTGCTGCCCGGGCGAAGACTAAATAGCCCTCTGATTAGCGCTCGGGCAACAGGTGCGCGTCCCGAAACGCTAACCAGAGGCAGGTGAGCAAAATCTGCCGTCATGGCAACAGAAACAAAACACACGTGACACTAAACTGTAAACAAACTGTGATCCGAGCAGCGGATCCTAACAGTTTGCTATTTTAGGCTTCATATTGCGCCACACATTTTCAATGGGAGACACGTCTGGACTACAGGCAGGCCAGTCTAGTACCCGCACTCTTTTACTATGAAGCCACGTTGATGTAACACGTGGCTTGGCATTGTCTTGCTGAAATAAGCAGGGGCGTCATGATGAAAAAAATAGATTTTAAATAGATTCGGGCGGGTGGCGTTTGAACCAATTTGGAAATATATATACATAGTTAAATGTTGTTACCCACATACGAAAAACGAGCAGCACTATTTGAAACATTCAATTATTCATCAGGCTCTGCAGCACAACACAACACTTCCATCTCGACGGATCTACTTTCCTTTTGGGGGAAACAAGGACAATCATTCCCACGACTACAACACCTTGCCAAAAGAATCCTATGCGTCCCAGCAACAATTGAGTGCCGCAAGTGAGCGCTCCTTCAGCGCAGCAGGGCGCATTTTAGAGGCCAGGCGCTCTCGCCTGCATGAATCCTGGCCAGGCCTGGCCCTAACCAATCTGGCGCCCTAGGCAAGATTTTAGGTGGCGCCCCCCCCCCCCCCACATCGGCAGTGAAGTGTATATACTCTCAAGAAACCGAATAGCTTTGTCTTTGACCTTTTTTTTACTTAAAGAAAGCAAATTAACATGTTATATGAGAATGTTATGTTATGATTATCTTTAACCGAATCACAGCAGTGCTCAAATTAAAAAACAACATTCCCTCTCATGTGATATTGCTTAGTTAACATTAATGATGTGCACTTTAACAACTAGGCTTACAACTATACCTAATATATAAAGGGGTGGAAAAGTGACTATTACCTGCAGGGCAAACATTAGCTAACCAGAAGGCAATAACATTGTAAAAAAAAAAAACACCTGCTTAAAAGATCTAATACAAATGTCCCTGAGGAATGTAAGGTGGGAGTACTGTAATTACCTAACGTTACATTATTATTTTCCATAACAATTTAGCCCCCTCCACAATATTAAAGCAGAACTAGCTATTTATTGATTAGCAATTGCCGAATCATGTAACAGTAGCTTAATGCTAAAAAGCCAGGTTACTATCACATTCTGTAACAGACAAATAATTTCATGTAGGCTAACGTTACCTCCCTGCTACCTTTGTCTTTTCTCGTTTCTCCTCTTCTTTTCTCTTTTTTCTTCCCTGGGCACCTGACAGTTTTGGCCGTTTTGACATCTTGTGTTGATTTTTTGGTGGTGACGTCCAAAAAGAGTCATGATACGGGAAGGGAGGGGGCACACCGTGCGGGGGTGGGTGGGGGGTGGGCGTAATGTTGTAACAAATAATATTTCTATTAAATAGGCTTTACTTTGCATTTTAATTAACGTGGGATTATTTTTTGTATTTAGAAATAATAGTATCAACTTTTTTTCTTTTTGTTTTTTCTCCAACATTTGTGGCACTGGCGTGGCGCCCCCTGATGGACGGCGCCCTTAGCATTTGCCTATACGGCCTATGCCACGGGCCGGCCTTGATCCTGGCACTGTAGATGCCATTTTATTCCTGCATAGTGCTAACAACAAAAACAAAGTAAGTAGACATACGGTTGGATATGTTAAACGAATCAGTCTACGTTACCTAGGCTATACCAAATAAGCCCATGTCTAACCTATATTGAGTTCGGTCAGCTGAATAATTGTGATGGTTACGTGTTGTTTGGGCGCACTACAATGCAAGGGAATTAAGGCAATTGCGTTGTTTATTGTGTTTTTTTTTCTTTTGGAGATATACTACTGTGTGTTCATTATTTGGCCTCGCTTTCAAGTGAAACGCATCTCCGATTGGCTACAATGTAAGGCTATTTAGCCTGCTTTGTTTGTCTATTTTCATTATAATTCAAGTTTGATGATAAAGTGCAGTCTGATGGGTTTGATTTCCCCCCTTCAGCTATTTGCTTTGGCCAATAAGTTGCAGGTAATTTATTATTATTATTTATTTAATGTATTTTTGTTTAAATAGGGATGACATACATGTGTTCAGTGTTTCCCATAAACTGCCAAGATACCTGTGGCGGTGGGGGCGTGGCTATGAGCGTGGTCACCATGACATCATCGAGTAATTTGCATAATTTACTACAATGATTTGATTTTCTCTAAAAAGGCTCAAAAAATGTATACTTACTAATTAATAATAACAGTTTTGTTTTAAACGTCCATCCATCCAACCATTTTACAATATAATTACAACACTTTATGTACATATTTATATACAGATTTGTACAATAAGTTATTCACTGAAATATATTTATTAATTGTGGTTCTTACAAAAAATATATATTATAAAATATAAAAGCTAAAATGTCTCATAAAGCTCTGCCCCTTTAATTAGTGCATACTAAATAATTTAACTTTAGCCTACTACTACAACCATATTATTTACCAGCAACATAAAGTGAAACAGAGGCAGTGGTGTCCTGCCACAGTCAGTAACAAATAAACAGAAAACAGTAGTGGTGGTAGATAGACACAGAGCTTCATCAAACATCTGATCCACTGAACAAAGAGCTCCAAAAATCTTGAACTTTAGACTGCCATCAGTTTTACTCCCTACACTTAACCATGTGTTTCCTACTGCCTGCAGACTTTGCACCCTTTGTTATATACACATGTTGTGTTTCTAATATAAATACATTTAATAAAGTCAAATACAAATAAGGCAACAAGAGAAGTACCCTACACTTCTCTTTTGTAAAGTAAATCTGAACAGCCGATATGGGCATCTACATCAACTATATGATTTGCCTGAGAAGCTGGAGAGGACAAAAAAAACAAAAAACCCTGATGTTGTTGTATAATTTAAGTTTGTGCGCGTGATAAACAGCCTAATGCTTATGAGGCACATTTTTTATTTATTTTTCTATTTCAACTTAAAAAGGTATGAGCCTATTCCTATGCCTACAACATAGGCTATGTGTTTATCTTTATTTTCCTGCCTGTCGTTGACAATGGAGATTGTCTGATATTTTGTCACGGCTGCAGATCAATCAATAAAGGTTCATCTTTGTCGCAAAATTGTTCACTGTTTCACTGTGCACCCCGCCCTCCTCCCTATTTCAGCATTATAACGTTAAAGGCCTACTGAAAGCCACTACTACCGACCACGCGGTCTGATAGTTTATATATCAATGATGAAATCTTAACATTGCAACACATGCCAATACGGCCGGGTTAACTTATAAAGTGACATTTAAAATTTCCCGCTAAACTTCCGGTTGAAAAAGCCTCTGGAGGATGACGTATGCGCGTGATGTAGCCAGGGGAACAGAGGTATGCCTTCCCCATTGAATACAATACAAAAAAGCTCTGTTTTCATTTCATAATTCCACAGTATTCTGGACATCTGTGTTGGTGAATCTTTTGCAATTTGTTTAATGAACAATGGAGATTACAAAGAAGAAAGTTGTAGGTGGGATCGGTGTATTAGCGGCTGGCTGTAGCAACACAACAAGAAGGACTTACTTGGATAGCAGACGCGCCAGCCGATGCTAGCCGCCAACTACATATGTGTTGGGGTGAAGTCCTTCGTCGCGCCGTCGATCGCTGGAACGCAGGTGAGCACGGGTGTTGATGAGCAGATGAGGGCTGGCTAGCGTGGGTGGAGCGCTAATGTTTTTATCATAGCTCTGTGAGGTCCGGTTTCTAAGTTGCTAAGTTAGCCTTAGCGTTGTTAGCAACAGCTTTGCCAGGCTGAGAATTATTAACCGTGTAGTTACATGTACATGGTTTAATAGTATTGTTGATCTTCTGTCTATCCTTCCAGTCAGGGATTTATTTATTTTGTTTCTATCTGCATTTGAGACAGATGCTATCACGTTAGCTCATGCTAAAGAGCTTCGTTGATGTATTGTCGTGGAGATAAAAGTCACTGTGAATGTCCATTTCGCGTTCTCGACTCTCATTTTCAAGAGGATATAGTATCCGAGGTGGTTTAAAATACAAATCCGTGATCCACAATAGAAAAAGGAGAGAGTGTGGAATCCAATGAGCCAGCTTGTACCTAAGTTACGGTCAGAGCGAAAAAAGATATGTATTTCACTGCATTCTAGTCCGTCACTCTAACGTTCCTCATCCACGAATCTTTCATCCTCGCTCAAATTAATGGGGTAATCGTCGCTTTCTCGGTCCGAATAGCTCTAGCTGCGTTGAAAACAATAGGAAAATATGAGGAAGTGAACAACTGACAACGTCACGCTACTTCCGGTAGGGGCAAGGTTTTTTTTTTTATCAGAGACCAAAAGTTGCGAACTTTATCGACGTTGTTCTATACTAAATCCTTTCAGCAAAAATATGGCAATATCGCAAAATTATCAAGTATGACACATAGAATGGATCTGCTATCCCCGTTTAAATAAAAAAAATTCATTTCAGTAGGCCTTTAACAAGTTAATATTCATTGAACTAGTGGTTAGTGTCCGCCCTGAGATCGGTAGGTTGTGAGTTCAAACCCCGGCCGGGTCATACCAAAGACTATAAAAATGGGACCCATTACCTCCCTGCTTGGCACTCAGCATCAAGGGTTGGAATTGGGGGTTAAATCACCAAAAATGATTCCCGGGCGCGGCTACGCTGCTGCCCACTGCTCCCCTCACCTCCCAGGGGGTGATCAAGGGGATGGGTCAAATGCAGAGGACAAAGTTCACCACACTTAGTGTGTGTGTGACAATCATTGGTACTTTAACTTTAACTTTAACTTTAAATAAATTCAGAAATTTTTTTTTTACCTAACGAAAATACAGGCCTAGTCTTTCTAAAACAGTGGTCCCCAACCACCGGGCCGCGGCCCGGTACCGGGAAAAAAAAAAAAAAAAAAAAAAAAAAAAAAATTTTTTTTTAATTTCTTGTGCGGCCCGGTACCAATCGGTCCGCGGACCGGTACCGGGCCGCACGAGAATTTTTTTTTTTTTTTTTTTTTTTTTTTTTTTAATGAAATCAAATCATTATATATCAATATAGATCAATACAGTCTGCAGGGATACAGTCCGTAAGCACACATGATTGTATTTATTTATGTAAAAAAATAAAATAAAATAAATAAATAAAAAATAAAAAAAATTAAATACCCCCCCCCCCCCCACCGGTCCGTGGGACAAATTTTCAAGCGTTGACCGGTCCGCAGCTACAAAAAGGTTGGGGACCACTGTTCTAAAACATTTTTTTAACTTCTTAAAAGCATCGTTCTGCTTGCTTGCTGCAACTGCGCACACCAAGTGTGAGGAACGCACTCCTGATCGGAGGGCATTGGCAACAATAGTCAACACTTTCTTAATGGAAATGACAATGATATTATAATAATGATAAATAATATTATCACGCATTAATATCTCTTAGCCACTAATGCGTGGCCAAGAGATATTCATGCGTATCTCTGCTGCATTGGATCAGTCTCCTTTCTTTAACAGGCAAAAGCTTTCTAACCTCACTAATGCCTTGCATCGTCTATATTAGATATATAACAACGGGCGGGTGGCGGGCGGGTGCGGTTTTGATAAAATGTTGGTTCGGGTGGATGGCGGGTGCATGACGACTTTTGTGATGCGGTCGCGGATGAAATAATTGCCTATCCGCGCATCTCTAGCGTCCATGGTAACGTTCCTTGGATGGCAACATGTGTCGCTCCAAAACCTGTATGTACCTTTCAGCATTAATGGTGCCTTCACAGATGTGTAAGTTACCCATGCCTTGGCCACTAATACACCCCCGTACCATCACTTTTCCCCTATTACAGTCCGGATGTCCACAGTTTCCAAAAAACAATTTGAAGTGTGGGCTTGTCAGACCACGGATTACTTTCCCACTTTGCATCAGTCCCTTTTAGATGAGCTCAGGCCCAGCGAAACATTTCTGGGTGTTGTTGATAAATGGCTTTGGCTTTGCACGGTAGATGTAACGACCAACTATAGTTACTGACAGTGGTTTTTCTGAAATCTTTGCAAATCATTGTATTCTGTTTTTATTTACGATTTACACAACGTGCCAACTTTACTGGTTGTGGGTTTTGTATATATATATATATATATATATATATAGACTTCGAGCCATAGCAACCAGACTGGCGTTGAAAACAAACCGTTGCCATTACTCTTTAACCTGTCGACCTACGCTGGTTAAACCCGTCATTCTGCCTCCAAAATGCCGAAAAACGGTGTTGTTTTTGGTTGTGCTAACCACAACCGGAAACAGGGAAAACAAAGGTCGTATTTTGTTCTGCCAAAGCGTGATAAAAGCCCACAGAGACGAGACGAATGGCTCGCTGCTTTACACCGGGAAAACGAGGACGGTTCTCACTGGAGTCCCCCAAAGTCCCGGGTCGTGTGTTCGGATCACTTCGTTTCTGGTAAATATAAGGAACAAAAATCCACCTTCTTAACCACAACTTTGCTATACCGTCCGTGCTAACGTTGTACTTGTTGAATTTGTACCTTATAACGTTCGACAGCTGAAGTTGTTGTTGTACAAAAATAACATGCGGTATATACTATATAGTCCAGGGGTCACCAACGCGGTGCCCGCGGGCACCAGGTAGCCCGTAAGGACCAGATGAGTAGCCCGCTGGCCTGTTCTAAAAATAGCTCAAATAGCAGCACTTACCAGTGAGCTGCCTCTATTTTTTAAATTTTATTTATTTACTAGCAAGCTGGTCTCGCTTTGCCCGACATTTTTAATTCTAAGAGAGACAAAACTCAAATAGAATTTGAAAATCCAAGAAAATAATTTAAAGACTTGGTCTTCACTTGTTTAAATAAATTCATTTATTTTTTTTACTTTGCTTCTTATAACTTTCAGAAAGACAATTTTAGAGAAAAAATACAACCTTAAAAATTATTTTAGGATTTTTAAACACATATACCTTTTTACCTTTTAAATTCCTTCCTCTTCTTTCCTGACAATTTAAATCAATGTTCAAGTAAATTTATTTTTTTTATTGTAAAGAATAATAAATACATTTTAATTTAATTCTTCATTTTAGCTTCTGTTTTTTCGACGAAGAATATTTGTGAAATATTTCTTCAAACTTATCATGATTAAAATTCAAAAAAATTATTCTGGCATATCTAGAAAATCTGTAGAATCAAATTTAAATCTTATTTCAAAGTCTTTTGAATTTCTTTTAAAATTTTTGTTCTGGAAAATCTAGAAGAAATAATGATTTGTCTTTGTTAGAAATATAGCTTGGTCCAATTTGTTATATATTCTAACAAAGTGTAGATTGGATTTTAACCTATTTAAAACATGTCATCAAAATTCTAAAATTAATCTTAATCATGAAAAATTACTAATGATGTTCCATAAATTATTTTTTTAATTTTTTCAAAAAGATTCGAATTAGCTAGTTTTTCTCTTCTTTTTTTCGTTTGAATTTTGAATTTTAAAGAGTCGAAATTGAAGATAAACTGTGTTTCAAAATTGAATTGTCATTTTTTTTCGTGTTTTCTCCTCTTTTAAACCGTTCAATTAAGTGTAAATGTCATTAATTATTAATAACAACATAGAGTTAAAGGTAAATTGAGCAAATTGGCTATTTCTGGCCATTTATTTAAGTGTGTATCAAACTGGTAGACCTTCGCATTAATCAGTACCCACGAAGTAGCTCTTGGTTTCAAAAAGGTTGGTGACCCCTGATATAGTCTATAGCCTAGCTAGCTATTTTCGAAAACCGGTTTCGTTTAAATTTGCACTTAACAGTTGGGTTTTAAAAACCAATAAACCCTATAATTTTCATGTTGCCATTTAATCAACTTTTCAAGACAGTCGCAAAATGCTGTCTGCAAGACTTTTCAATACAAAGACATATATTTTGTACATTATTCGCCTGCTGTACTGTGCCTTCATAAGGCTACAACTTACAAGGACCAGGCTACTGGGGGTCAGTCTGCTTTCTTTTGGGGTTTTTTGCCGGACATTCCAGTATTATTTACCCGTAATCTTGGTATTACTTTCCTTATTAGGTTATTTTGCCACCTCCCCCTTCTCTGTTTAAACTCTCCTTTGTTGTACTTAAACAATACATGTAGCCCTCAAATCTCTCAATATTTTATACACTAACACTTGATCTTGTTGTTGATAACTTCCGCGTCTCTTTCTTAGTAGCGCGCAGGCTAAGCTAACTAGCAAGCTAAGCTAAGCCTGAGAAGCTTTAAAGTCCACTGAGACGAGTCTGACGCAAATAATACATTTTCGTTTTTTCACACGATATGCGAATAAGTAAAAATGCGTAAATGAAGGATTTAACGCCGACTTCCAAGCCACAACGCTCGTTAAATGCTTTTTCTGTCAATGCTGTGTTCTCTGTGAGCTGGTTTGTTTTCAACGAATTCCCGGTTGCTAGGGGATTGGTAAGCGGAAGTGACGTAGGTCCGCCCTCACCTATTGGACCAAAAATACAAAAACAAATCTGTCTGGAGCCGCAAAAAATTAAAAGCCAGATAGTGTGTCATGAGATATACATTGAATTAAGATGACTTAAAGGAAACTAAATGAGCTCAAATATAGCTACAGAGGAGGCATAATGATGCAATATGTACATATAGCTATCTTAAATAGCATGTTAGCATCGGTTAGCTTGCAGTCATGCAGTGACCAAATATGTCTGATTAGCACTCCACACAAGTCAATAACATCAACAAAACTCACCTTTGTGTATTCACGCACAACGTTAAAAGTCTGGTGGACAAAATGAGACAGAATAAGAAGTGGCATAAAACACGTCCTAGAAAGTCGGAGAAAGTTATACATGTAAACAAACTAGGGTGAGTTCAAGGACCGCCAAAATTAGTAGGACAAAACGGCGCTCGCCAAATACTCGAATCAGTGAAGCATGTTTAATATAAACAGTGTGATTTATAACATGTAGGGAGGTTTGTGTCATCTTTGTCCTCCTACAGAAACCATATTAAAACAAAAAATATGTTTTTTCCCCTCATCTTTTTCTATTTTTGATACATTTTCGAAAAAGCTCTACAGAGCCACTAGGGCGGCGCTAAAGAGCCGCATGCGTCTCTAGAGCCGCGGGTTGCCGGCCCTTGGGTTAAAGGCAATATAAATATAGTGATCTCAACGTCAATGCATTACGGAATATTTACCATGAAACCTGCATGAAATGATTGTCATTGTCCTGGAATAATTTCCATCAATGGAGAATAGACATTATTGGTGGATGTGCACATTTAAATAGTTTTGATCCAAGCATAACTGCCATGACTGATTTTGTTTGTGACAAAAAACAAGTTTCTTCTTCTGAAGACATTTAAAGAGACAGTCTTTTGAATAGGAACGATTCCACTTCAAAAGGCCATAAATATTATCTATACTGATTTCCAGTGAGGTTCATGGCTGGTGAGGCACTGACTTCATCACAGTCAGATTTACAAACATATGAACCCTAAAGAGTATCTTATTCACCATTTTATTGGCAGCAGTTAACAGGTTATGTTTAAAAGCTCATACCAGCATTCTTCCCTACTTGGCACTCAGCATCAAGGGTTGGAATTGGGGGGTTAAATCACCAAAAATGATTCCCGGGCGCGGCGCCGCTGCTGCCCACTGCTCCCCTCACCTCCCATGGGGTGAACAAGGGGATGGGTCAAAAGCAGAGGACAAATTTCATTACACCTAGTGTGTGTGTGAAAATCATTGGTACTTTAACTTAACTTTAACTTTACACATACAAACTGTAGCACACAAAAAAAGC
>NC_084744.1:7763118-7789457 GCF_033978785.1 Entelurus aequoreus
TCTGCGAAGCAATCTTCCTCAGGGTGGCATGAGCGAGTTATGCCCGCCTTCCTCATCCATTTTTGGATTATCTTGGGCGTTAGAAAAGCAGTCGGTGGAGTGTGGCGCTACAATCCTAATTTAGAAGCGCTCCTTCACACAGTAGCTAGACTCTTGCCTACTTTTTGTCATGAAAAAAGTTCTATAAACTCTTGAGAACCAGCGTCCTCTGTAATGGACATTGGTGTTTTGTATAACAGGGCTATTTGTGTCTGTAATTTGCAACTTTTGTAACAAAAAAAAACAAGCCTTAATGCTGACAGTTTAAATATGATTAGTTCCTTATTCTCTTTTATTATGTATATTTGTTTGATCAAAACAAACTTTAGTACAGAATAACTAAACAAAAGTAAAAACTACTATCTACTACTCTTTTAAATCATTGGCCCTTTGCCCTCAGTCCTTCTGTGTCCAGAAACATATTCCTTAAAACTGTAAACATTGACAAAACAACAAAAATATTTTGTGCAATAAAAATATTAATCTAATCACTCTACTATCGATCATATACTTATTCTATCTTTGATATCAACACCGCCTATTTATGGAAGGATCGGCCCTCCTCTTACATGTTGTGTACTGACCGTGACCGTGAAGTTATATTATCCTCTGCTTCTCATTAGTCTACTTGTTAATTCCATGTTAATAAATGCTTACTTTATGCTGCCATGTACACTTCTTAAATTTTACTGGGTACTTCTGTTGTTTTAAGATAGTTTAGTGGCTTGCTTAGCGATTAGCATGTCTGCTCCTCCCTTGCTCTTAATTGCTGTGTGTCATGTTGAGCCTCCAGTGACACACACACACTCACGCACTCTCTCACACACACACACACATACAATGCTAGAAAATGCAAAGCACGGCAATTTTGTTTATAGAGCACAATTCGTACGCAAGGCAATTCAAAGTGCTTTACAGAAAATTAAAATAATTAAAAATAATTCTAATTTAAATCAGAAAATACAATCATCATAAAAAACAATCATAATAAGTTAAAATCAATCACATACTGCACATAAAATACTTTCAGTTGTCACATGCACGATTAAAAAAATAAAAAATAACAATAATACACAAATAATAAAATGACTATCACCCACTGAAAAGACACCTGGCAGAGTTCCAGGCTATTTTTTAAGATGTGTAGCGAACTTTCAAAGTGCCTATTCTATAAAAAGTATTGCAAACAAGTAATGAAGATTATACATTTATCTGAAGTTTGGTTCTCATAAAAAGGCACATAAAGACTGCTTTTAAAAAGTCACTTTTGCATAATATTGAAACTCAACCATGTCCTGTGCAAATAAAGATTAGATAGAGATTATAGATATATATTATAGATAGTAGACTCCCACACATCTCCAGTTGCCCACACACTGAATAAACATGCATGTAACTGTACTCCAGCACGCACGCACACACACACACACACGCACGCAATAGACACAGGCACAGACGCCACGAAGGATTGCAGAAAAGAATCTGTAGGAAGCAACATGTCTCTGCATGCTTACAGTGTGCCTCATCACCACAGGACATCCTTACATAACACTTCCCATACATCATGTTTCAATGCAGTGTTAAGCCAGAATATATTAAATATGTCCTGCAAGAGAATCCCCTTCAAAATCAAACTGACTTGCGCCCAATAAACACCTGCTTGACACGGCACCTCATTGTTGATCGTGTTGGGGAGCTGACTGCTTGTTTTCTGATAAACAAAGCGGTGTTTCCAAGGTGCAAAGCTGATTTTAGCCACTGGGACTGCTGCAGCCTTGAGGTGCATCTTGTGATGCGATGAATGAACGCAAAAGAGGGAGGACAAAAACAGCCTGTTTACAAGAGCAAAGAGAAGAAGCTCACTTGATGAATTTTTTGTTTGTCCGGGTGACAAAACATTCTGCATTATACTAAAGATGCACGAGTAGACCTTTCTAATATTGCATTTAGGAGTGTTCCAATCTGATATGGAAACAAGTATGGATATGTGCTTGCACGTAAAGTTATATAAGCAGTCCTGCAGCGTGTTTACTTGTGCAAAGCTGGACAACTAGTTAACACCTAAATGTCCTCCAATAAGCACACAAAGTTGGTCTTTTCTTCTATTTTAGTCCAGTCATTTACAAAAGGAAAACATGGAGCGAGCAGCTACACAACTAAGTACACAATAGCATACAAGCTACACAAATGTAATAATAATTGAACAATATTGCAATCTAAAACAGCAAATTTGTCTATATAAACAAGTATTAAACAATTATAGTTGCATATTACTAACACATACACAGTCTCCAAGGCAGAAACATTTTAGAACGTATCCACCAACAAACATGTCTGCATCATTTAACTTACTGCATCATGACCTTAACTTAAAGGCCTACTGAAACCCACTACTACCGACCACGCAGTCTGATAGTTTATATATCAATGATGAAATCTTAACATTGCAACACATGCCAATACGGCCGGGTTAATTTATAAAGTGTAATTTTAAATTTCCCGGAGAACTTCCGGTTGAAAACGTCTATGTATGATGACGTTTGCGCGTGACGTCAATGGTTGAAACGGAAGTATTCGGACACATTGTATCTCAATACAAACAGCTCTGTTTTCATCGCAAAATTCCACAGTATTCTGGACATATGTGTTGGTGAATCTTTTGCAATCTGTTTAATGAACAATGGAGACTGCACACACTCATAGAAATTAATAGAACAAACAATCAATAAAAAGAATAAACAGGCAAGATAAGTTGAACAAAAAATAAATAAACAAAACAAAAACTGAAAAAATAAGGCAATCACTCAAACCAAACAAACTGAAAAAGAACAAGGCAATCATCCAAACCAAACAAACTGAAAAAGAATAAGGTAATCATTCAAACCAAACAAAACTGAATAGAACAAGGCTATCATAACAAGGTATCATTCAAACCAAACAAAGCTAAGAACAATGTGATCATTCAACCAAGGATCCATAGTGCATGTCGATAAAAAAAAAAAAATGAAAGGAAAGCTAGACTATACAATACCTACAGTCATGTAGGATAATGTAAGCGTTGTTTTTTTTGTGTGTTTATTATTATTTTTATTTTTAATTTTTATTTTTTTCCCCTTATTTTTCCCTTTGCGTCCCTTTTGTCAGTGCTCATATAACATCATAGTTCTGTTTTTAAAGACTTTTTTTAATTGAAATGTGTTTTTACATTGCTTTATTTCATTATGGAGAGAGTTCCAGAGTTTTACTCCCACCACTGATGTACACATTTGTTTTGATGTTGTTCGTGCAAGCTGATGCTTAAAGTGCCCTTTCCTTCTTCCTTCTTTTTCTATTAAAGTGAAATTTTTTTGTAGATTTGTTGGTAGCTCTTGACTACTAGCCCTGAACATAACCAATAATGTCTGCTGCTCAACTAGTTCATAAAATTTGTAAAGTCCTGAGCTAATAAATAATCCATTTGTGTGCTCTCTATAACCTGTTTTGTGTATGATTCTGATCGCTCTCTTCTGAAGGAGGTACAGTGGCTTTGTGTTACTCTTATATGTACTACCCCATATTTCCACACAATAATTGATATAAGGCAGTACAAGTGCACAATACAGTGTACGCATTGCTTTATAATCTAATACATCTTTTACCTTATTTAATATAAATATACTTTTAGCCATCTTTTTTCTAACATGTGAGATATGCGATTTCCAACTAATATTATCATCTAAAATCACTCCCAAAAATCTAATCTCAGAGACTTTTTCAATGCTTGTTCCAGCTATTGACAGTACAATATTTTCAGGCTTTTTTCTCTTACTAAAAATCATGAACTTAGTTTTTTTCAAATTCAATGATAATTTGTTAATGTCAAACCATTTTTTGAGTTTGACCATTTCCTGTTCCATACTCTTTAGTAATTCATTTAAGTCATGTCCAGAGCTGTAAAAGTTGGTATCGTCAGCAAATAATACAAAATTGAGTAATTTTGACACATCACAGATATCATTTATGTATAAAATAAATAGTTTCGGTCCCAGAACAGACCCTTGTGGAATTCCACACTTAATACTCATATTTTCAGATGTATTAGCAGCATATTGTACATATTGTTGTCTGTTATTCAAGTAGCTATTTAACCAATCTAAAACTATTCCTCTCACCCCGTATGAATGTAATTTGGATAAAAGGATAGAGTGATCGATTGTGTCAAACGCTTTCTTAAGGTCTATAAACACCCCTACTGTGTATTTCTTACTATCGGTGGCTGTTGTTATGTCCTCAATTATGTTCATCACAGCAGAGGCAGTAGATCTGTTTGAACGAAATCCATACTGGCTCTCGCTCAACAACTTGTTTTTTTCAATAAGATGGTCTAATTTTTGTACAAATATTTTTTCAAGCACCTTAGAGAATTGGGACAGAAGTGATACCGGTCTGTAATTAGTAAACATGTGCTTATCCCCATCTTTAAAGAGTGGAATAACCTTTGCTACCTTCATTCTATCTGGGAAGGTCCCTGTATTGAAAGAAAGATTGAAGATATAGCAGAGAGGCTCAATGATGCAGTCAATTGTCTTTTTTACAATTATCATATCTAACCCATCATCGTCTGTTGATGTTTTGTTCTTTAATTTATTTACAATTGTTATGGTTTCATTTTCACTGACTTCTCCCAAAAACATTGACTTAAGTACTCTGCCTCCACCTCCCAACCCATTCTGAAATGACCCATCATCATGTTTTTCTATATTTTCTGCTAGTTTTGGACCTACGTTTACAAAAAATGAGTTAAACTCATTTGCCACTTCGTCCATATTTTTTATTATCTTTTCTTCTTTTACAAAGTGGTTTGGCGGGCTGATAGGTCCCGGTGTGCTTCCCATCACCTTTTTCAATATGTTCCATGTTCCTTTGATATTGGCTTTATTTTTTTCTAACAAGTTACTATAATAGTCTTTTTTGGCTTGTCTCATTATTGTTGTCAACCTGTTTTTATAAACCTTATATTTAATTTCTGCTGCATTTGTCCTAGATTTTAAAAATACCTTGTAAAGTCTATTTTTCTTTTTACATGCATTCTGTAGTCCCCTTGTGATCCAAGGAGTTTCACTGTAATTGTCCTTTTGTTTATATAGCATATTTGGGCAATGTTTTTCATACAGTGATAAATATATATTTAAAAAAGCTTCATATGCATCATTTACCTCTCCTACATATACCTCCATCCAATCCCTTTCAAGAAGGTCGCTTCTAAACATGTCAATTGTCGCTTCGGTTCTTAATCTTTTCCTTACATATTTGTGGGCTGTTTCTTCTCTCTCCCTGTTGACTTGACAGTCCCCCTCATTGATTTGGCACTCATAAGTAAAAAATACAGGTAGATGGTCGCTGATATCATTAACTACCAATCCACTCTTGATTTTGTTTTTTTCTACAACATTTATAAAGATATGATCAATCAGTGTGGCGCACGTTGTTGTTATTCGACTTGGTTTGGTGATCAACGGATATAATCCTTTACTATACAGTATCTCTAGATATTCGCTTGTTGATGTATTTCTAGGAGCGCTCAGCAAATCAATATTTAGATCCCCACACATGACATATGTTTTCTTTTCATTTAGATGGCACAGTATTTCTTCAAGTTTATCATTAAATTCATCTACTCTGGACCTCGGTGCCCTATATACACACGTAACGATGACATTTCTCTTCCTTTCCATCTCAATCTCCACAGTTATACATTCAAGCAAATCATCAATAACCATCGTCATACGTTCTACTGCTTTGCATTTCAAGTCACGGTGGACAAGCAGGGCCACGCCCCCTCCCCTTTTATTTATTCTATTACTGTGATGCAGCTCATAATTATCGATGGAGAAGTCGATACCTCTCTCCTCATCTATCCATGTTTCTGTCAGAGCTATTATTTTGAATTTACTTTTCAAGTTACTCAGATACTCTTTGATTTTATTAAAATTTGCATATGCGCTTCTACAGTTGAAGTGTATTAGAGAAAAGTTATTGTCTAGACTAACACTATCATTAAGCTGTTCCTCTGTATAGTAATCACACAAGGAATTAATTGAGTTGAACAGATGTTTATCTGGGTCAACTTGACATTCAAAGTCATGCAATTTGTAATCTATATATTCAGATCCTGACGGATGATTTTCAGTTGTCTCAGCCATTATGGGTTGATGTTATATTGCCAGTGCACAGTAATAGAATAATTGATATGCTCATAATATAATAAATATACTCATGACATAATAAATATGCTGATGTTGTATTCCCAATGCTAAACTCATGACATAATAAATATGCTGATGTTATATTCCCAATGCTAAACTCATGACATAATAAATATGCTGATGTTATATTCCCAATGCTAAACTCATGACATACTGAATAGGCTGATGTTATATTCCCAATGCTAAACTCATGACATAATAAATATGCTGATTTCACTCGATCAAACCTTTTCTAACATTTTACACTGCAAAATAATAAAAGTATGTATGATTCTTGCTGATATCGTATCTGATCCCAATTGGTATCAGTCAATACTCAAGGTTCCAATACTGGTATCGTATCGGAAGTGAAAAATTTGTATCAGGACCAGCCCTCTTAATTTAGTTTTTAATCACATACATGCTATATTATGTTATGCTATGACGTAAGAAGAACCAGCATTGAAGCAATGACTTTCTTTTGGAATCAGCATTCAATTTATGAGTCAGTTTCAAGTTTACGACTCCTTGCTGACGTTTTGACGTAAGTGACAAAGTGTGCATTGAATGAAGTCATCTGCAATCAGAGAGGATGTATCTGCTTGGTTCTTTGGCAGGACTTTGAAAGAACAACCACATGTTTTCTTCCTGCTCTTAAAAGCCTAAGCACAACAGCCGGTCGCCATGAATGTCATGGTCATGTGACCATACTGTACATGGGATACTCACTGAGCACGCTCTCTTCCAGAGATGCATCCAGGAAATGACTCGATGTCTGCACAACGTTGCAGCAGCACACAACAACGCAGCAAGAGCATCCTGTTGTGTCCTGTTTCAGTCTGCAGACACTTTGCTCAATGCTTTGTTTTCCACTCGGCAATCAAGTCAAAATCATCACTAAATTGCACAGCAGCGGCAAACTAGCTCGTGGGCACCATAAAAAGGTAATGAAAGATGCCAACTTGTTAGAAATGTACTGTTTTTTTCCAACAATTAGAGTACAATTTGCATAATTTCAGTACTAATCTTACTTGAGCTTAGGTGAACTCACATTTGGTTTATTACTTGTGGGTCGTTACATTACTTCCCCTCCTTTGGCACTATTGGAAGAGGTGGGTCAGGGCACGGCATTATTGGTCATACAGGTCACAGAATGAGTGCAATCCATAACGTTTTATCTTTACCTCCGAAAACCACAGGTGAACAAGGTACCTTTAAGACCTATTTAAATGAGGAGACACTCTCCAGTGTGGAAGTCTTTGGTCTTAAAAAGTCAAAACCAGCATTTGTGCGGGTAGGAAGCGTAATTTCATTAATGCTATCACGTAGCACATAACTTGCCATACCAGTGAAGTATGGCAAGTTATGTGCTACCTCGGTTTTCGTTAGTAATTTCTTCCAAAAGGTGCAACAAAGAAAGAATCTTAGGAATACTGATGCAGTTTGTTCCATTAGAACATCGCATGATTGAATTGAGAAGAATAAAGCAGACAATAAATGTAGGTGACATACCTGCAGCTCGCACCACGCCACCTCCACCGTTGTCTCTGTGTCGAGCCCCTTGTACACCGTCTTGAAGGACCCTCTCCCGATCTCAATGTCGAATTTCAAGAAGCGTCCATCCGGTGACGTCCCGACGGCCTTCGTCTCGGCCTCCTCGATGTCCTCCTGCACTCGCTTCTCGGCCTCCCTCTGCTCAGCGCGTGCTTTGGCCAGCTCCGTCTCTCGCTCCTTCTCCTCCGTGGGACTGCTGATGCTGCACTCGTGCACTTTTTCGTCTTTGGCCATCTCCTGCAGGGAGTCGCGCTGCCGGTCTCCCGTTTGTTTGACATCCACTACGGCCGAAGGCGGCTCCTTTACCACGCCATCAGCGTGTCCAACGTGACCCACGCCGACATTTTGGCGTTGCCCCTCTAGAGGTGCCCCGGGCTGCAAGCTTTGCAAAGAGGGGCCTTCCACTGCCTCTTGGACGTCTCGCTCCGCAGTGCGAGAAACCAAATAGCTGACGGGGGGTCCCCTGCAGTCTGGCAGCGAGGTGAGCGTCACCGCTGCCTTGCTGGGCAGGTCCAGGGCGGTGGCATTGGAGTCGCAGATGACACTCCGGCGGAAGAAGCGGTGCTCGGCCGTCTTGGAGTCTCTGTCCATCGTGTGACGCCGTCGTTGGACCTCCGGGTGTCCCTCCAGCTTGTCCACTACATGCGAGTCTGAACTTGCAGAGCAGTTCACATTCTTGTGGGGGGTCTGAGGGGTCAGCGACAGAGGGGCCGGGGCAATGAATTTCACTGCTTTGCTATTGCTTTCCGACATTCTTCCTCCCAGACCACAAAGGTTTGCTAAATGTAACTTCTCCTCAGCCTCCAATAAAATCAACCAAGGTGGAACAGCAATGGAGCATTCTCAAAGCACCATAAGAGTTAGTAGAAAGACAAGCTACAGTTCCTGTAGGACCCTATACTGGGTTTAGGGAAGCCCCAGGAGAGCGCAAGGGGCTTTCTTTTGAAGAGCAGGGAGGGAAAGGTCAGAAGGCAACGAAAGGAATAGGAAACTGTGAGATCAACATCCAAATCCATCCTGCTGCCAACATCCAGGGAAGTGCATTGAAGACATGGACAGACCAAGGATGTTTCCAGACTAACCTACTAGGAGGAACTCTTTGAGAACCTGCTCAGGGAAGGTGGGCCTAGCCTGGCCTAACCCGGCCCAGCTTGGTCCTGGTCTTTCCTGGTCACTGGAAACAGAAAAGAAAAGCGTCACTCAGTAACTTCTTGTTGCTCTCAAGCTTTTGGTCTCCTAAGCCAGTGATCAATAAGGACGACTACTTTGGCGAGCATACCGGTAAGAAAACATGTGGAAAAGAGGAAGAAGGTGGAACAATGAAACAGAAGGAAATGTTTGTTGAGCAGTGGCAACAATGCTTCAGTCTTTTTGATGATTCCTCAGGGGAACGCCAAGACACAGTCAGAACTTGGGTGAGAGTTAGCTCAAAGGCTACATCATTATCACGCTAACTGCTAGTAAAGGCAGACAATCACAGCATCAAAACAACCGCTTAAACTCAGTTTTACGGTGGAAACTTCAGCTTGTATCAATTACTTATGCACGATACCTTCAAAAAATGTATCCGGTTAGGTTTAAAGGCATAAAGATTTTTTAAATCTGAAGAGATGTTTTATCGCTACAGACACACACACACTAAGATAAAACAAATCAGGAATTGAGTAGTTTCAATCAATATGTGTGTGTTGTGTTACGCTAATACCAACACAATCATTATGTCCCATCACAGAGTATGACTCTAGTTCTTCAACCACAAAATATCGCGTGAACAAACATGATCTAATAAATAGGAAAATAAAAAATCATGGCAACCACTAAGGGTGCCCAAAAAAAATAAATTCAGATCCAAATCGCGATTCTTATTTGTCCTGACTCTAATACAATTCATAATTTAAAATATGGATTTAAAGAAATATATATATATATATTTTAAAAAAAAATAAAAATACATATATATATATATATATATATATATATATATATATATATATATACTACCGTTCAAAAGTTTGGGGTCACATTGAAATGTCCTTATTTTTGAAGGAAAAGCACTGTACTTTTCAATGAAGATAACTTTAAACTAGTCTTAACTTTAAAGAAATACACTCTATACATTGCTAATGTGGTAAATGACTATTCTAGCTGCAAATGTCTGGTTTTTGGTGCAAAATCTACATAGGTATAAAGAGGCCCATTTCCAGCAACTATCACCCCAGTGTTTTAATGGTACAATGTGTTTGCTCATTGGCTCAGAAGGCTAATTGATGATTAGAAAACCCTTGTGCAATCTTGTTCACACATCTGAAAACAGTTTAGCTCGTTACAGAAGCTACAAAACTGACCTTCCTTTGAGCAGATTGAGTTTCTGGAGCATCACATTTGTGGGGTCAATTAAACGCTCAAAATGGCCAGAAAAAGAGAACTTTCATCTGAAACTCGACAGTCTATTCTTGTTCTTAGAAATGAAGGCTATTCCACAAAATTGTTTGGGTGACCCCAAACTTTTGAACGGTAGTGTATATATATATATATAGTAGGGGGGTGGGTAGAGATAGCACCCTTGTTGATTGGCAGCTGCTCCCTACTCGTAGGGAGGCCACGCTTCACCGGTTCTCATCCATCCCCTAAATCTCTCACGTGCTGGCTCCAAGCGCCACACCCCGGTACACTGCCTCAGCTGGCAGACCAAACCACGTGAGGGGGTGGTGTGTACACTGCACCACTAGGCGGAGGAGCTGCACCAGTCAGCCAACGGCTAGGGCGGAGGAAGACCACATAGGACTCAACGGCCAAGTGTAAAGGAGTAAACCTTACAAATCCGGAGTGGAGCCCCGAAGGCGGATAGGTGCTCGCAAGACAACACCCTTCCGGCAACTCCTGCAGCAAAGCTGGTGCCAAACGTCATGCTCCGCATTCCTTTGGATCCCGTCAGCCAAGCCAAGAGGGGGATTCTGACGACTGGGCAACCCAAAGTCCCCATACCTTATGCCCAGGCTTGCGCCATGGAGGTCACAAAAACTGGAGAGGTCACTCCAGCCTCGCTCGCAAGAGTGAGGACACAACACGGAAGCTGGCAGTTTACGGGTTATAAGTCCCATCTGATTGGCGTAAGTATGGGGCGCCACGGGTCAGCTTCGACGGTGGGAGGGATCATAGTGTCCCAGTGGACGACTACTGCCCGCCTCAAACCGGGCAGCCCCCGGTCAGTAGGGTGTCGGCCCGCCAACGTTTGCCTGCTTCAGTGGGTGCCTGGAGCTTAGTGTACTGTAAAGGCACGATGAGCAGACGGTAAATCTTTGCACCAAACAATAAGAAAATTAAAAAGAAGACTCCAGCTCTTCTATTTGGTAGCTGGAACGTGCGCACTATGCGCACAGGCATCTCAGATGACCTCAGAGTGGTGGAAGACACCAGAAAGACAGCCATCATTGACAGAGAGCTCACCAGACTCAACGTCAGCATAGCTGCCCTCCAAGAAACCCGGCTCCCTTCCAGCGGCTCCCTCAGAGAGGAGAACTACACCTTCTTCTGGAAGGGCAGAGAACCCGAAGAGCCCCGCCAGCATGGTGTTGGCTTTGCCATCAAAAACACCCTCCTGGCTGCAGTGGAGCCTCCCTCAGGTGGCACCGAGCGCCTTTTGTCCATCCGCCTCGCCACTGCTGCTGGTCATGTCAACATCCTCAGTGTGTACGCTCCCACTCTCACCTCATCGGAAGACACAAAAGACCAGTTCTATGGGCAGCTTGATGAACTGATAAAGGGCCTCCCAAAAGATGAGCCCTTATTCCTCCTTGGCGACTTCAATGCCAGAGTAGGTGCAGATCACAAGTCATGGCCCTCCTGCCTTGGACGTCATGGCACAGGGAAGGTAAATGAGAATGGTCAAAGGCTGCTGGAACTGTGCTCCTACCATGACCTCTGCATTACAAACACCTTCTTCGAGTGTAAACCATCACACAGAGTGTCGTGGAGGCATCCGCGGTCCCAACGCTGGCACCAACTCGACCTTGCCATCACCAGGCGCTCTGCCTTAAACAATGTCCTCATCACCAGAAGCTACCATAGTGCAGACTGTGACACTGACCATGCCCTTGTGTGCAGCAAAGTGCGTCTCCAGCCACGCAAGCTACATCACTCCAAACCAAAAGGCCGCCCCCGGATCAACACAGTACACATGTCAGATCCCCTTAAGGTGGACGCATATGTAACCAACCTGGATGAAGCCCTACAGGACCTGCCAGATCATGACGCCACAGGAAAGTGGAATGCCATGAGGGACAAAATTTACAACACGGCCATGTCCTCGTTTGGCAAGAAAGAACATCCCTGCCAGGATTGGTTCAAAGCCCACCTTCCAAGGATGAAACCAGAAATAGAGGCTAAACGTGCAGCCTTCTTAGCACACAAGGAATGCCCAAATGAACAGACACTCACAGCACTCAGAAGGGCTCGGAACACCACCCAGCGTGTTGCTAGACAGTGTGCCAATGAATATTGGCAACAACTGTGTAAGGAAATACAGAGCTGTGCCGAGTCCGGAAACACACGCGGCATGTACAACGGCATCAAAAAGGCCCTTGGCCCTGCAGTAAAAGGAATTGCCCCCCTGAAATCTCTGTCAGGGGAGAAGATCACTAACCGGGAGGAACAGATGACCAGATGGGTGGAACACTACTCAGAACTGTACTCCCGTGAAACATCAGTTTCCAATGCTGCCCTTAGTGGTACGAAGGATCTGCCCATCATGGAGGAGCTAGATGAAGTGCCCACTATGGAAGAGCTCAGCAAAGCCATTGATGCCCTCCCAAACGACAAAGCACCAGGTAGCGATAACATCCCACCTGAAGCCATCAAGCACGGGAAACCTGCCCTGCTTCAGCCTCTGTATGAGTTGCTCTGCATGTGCTGGGAGGAAGGTGCAGTCCCACAAGACATGCGTGACGCCACCATTGTGACACTGTATAAAAACAAAGGTGACCGCAGTGACTGCAACAACTACAGAGGGATCTCCCTTCTCAGCATTGTCGGCAAAGTGTATGCACGCATCCTCCTCAACAGGCTGCAGAGACTCGCGGATCGTGTCTATCCAGAATCCCAATGTGGCTTCAGAGCAGGCAGGTCGACAACTGACATGATCTTTTCCCTTCGACAGCTCCAGGAAAAGAGTAGAGAGCAAGGCCAGCCACTCTACATGATGTTTATAGACCTCACCAAGGCCTTCGATCTGGTCAGCAGGGAAGGCCTATTCCAGCTCCTTGAGAAGATTGGCTGCCCCCCAAAGCTCGGCAGCATGGTGACCTCCTTCCATGTCAACATGAAGGGCACAGTCCTGTATGACGGATCATCCTCAGAACCATTCTGTATCAACAGTGGTGTCAAGCAGGGCTGTGTACTTGCACCAACCCTTTTCGGGATTTTCTTTTCCCTGCTCCTGTCTTACGCCTTCGACTCCTCCACTGATGGTGTATACCTGCACACCCGGTCTGATGGGAGATTGTTTAACCTGGCGCGACTGCGTTCTAAGACCAAGGTCAGGACAGTTCTCATCAGGGAGATGTTGTTTGCTGATGATGCAGCCCTCATGACTCACACAGAGGATGCCCTTCAGAGTTTGGCTGACCGCTTTGCCGATGCTTGTAAGCAGTTTGGGCTCACAATAAGCCTGAAGAAGACCAACATCAGTGCACAAGACATCAGTACTGCCCCCTCCATCACAGTTGATAACATCAGACTGGACACTGTGGACGAGTTCACCTACTTGGGATCAACAATCAGCAACAACCTCTCACTGGACATCGAACTGGACAGGCGTCTCGGAAAGGCAAATACCATCATGGCTAGACTGACCAAGAGAGTGTGGGAGAACGGAGCGCTGTCAGAACACACCAAGATCCGTGTATATCAGGCCTGCGTTCTCAGCACCCTTCTCTATGGAAGTGAATCCTGGACCACCTATATGAAGCAAGAACGTCGGCTCAACACCTTCCACATGCGGTGCCTCAGGCGCATCCTCAACATCAGCTGGCAGGACCACATCCCATACACCAACATCCTGCAGCGCGCCAAGATCCCCAGCATGTACTCCCTGCTGAGTCAACGCCGTCTCCGCTGGCTCGGCCATGTCCGACGGATGGAGGATGGAAGACTACCTAAGGACATCATGTATGGACAACTGACCATTGGCACCAGACGAGCTGGTCGCCCCCTACTACGCTTCAAGGACGTCTGCAAAAGAGACATGAAAGCATGCAACATCTCTCCTGACAGCTGGGAGGTACAGGCCATGGACAGAAATGCTTGGCGTCAGACTGTCCACAAGGGCAGTGCAGAAGCTGAGGTGGCAAGAGATCGGCTTGCAGCAGAGAAGAGGAGACGCAGGAAGTGCACTGCAGCAACCCCTCAAACCCAGGCCACCTTATTCATTTGCACAAACTGCAATAAAGACTGTCACTCACAGATCGGACTGCGCAGCCATAGCAGACGATGCCAAACAACATGACAAGACTCCAGACGCGCATCAGTATGGTCTCTCGAGACTGAGCTGCCGATGATGATATATATATATATATATATATATATATATATATATATATATATATATATATATATATATATATATATATATATATATATATATATATATATATATATATATATATATATATATATTATTATTTATTTTTTTTTTTTTAATGAAAATCAATATTTAAAAACATTTTTAGGTCATCTCAAGAAGGACCTTTTTTAACCTGTTTCGAAAAAGTGAGTTATTATACCAAATAATACATTGTAAGAATCGGTTTGAATAGAGAATTGATTCTGAAAAGAATCATCACCCCAGGAATCAAAATCAGATCGAATCAAAGGGGTGCCCTAAGATTCACAATCTTAGGCAACCACCAGAACATAGAATATGACATAAGAGAGGAGGGAATTATGATAATTTTAGGACTATTTTTGACAATACACAAAAGACAAAATGTATAATGATCAAGTGAGTAGTGAGTGATTCCCAACGCTTTTCATTAGCTACTTTCTGCAATACGTCACAATTCATGCAGCAATGACTCAGGAGATGTCGGCTTTCCTCACAGATGTGAAGCGTTTTGGTACATTTTAAAAGTGTTCAATATTTACGATTGTTGCCCCTGACATGTTTTGGAACCAATTATTGGGATAAATTCAGTCTTGACACACATCAGACCACAAACAATCTCATAAAATAATCTAATAAGACAATAATATAAGAAAAATGACAGTGTTTTTTAACAAAAGAGGGAAACTTGGGACAACAAAAGTCAGATTGTCTTTATGTGTGAATGAGTAAAGGTGCAGAAGGAAAGTCCTTTAATTGCTGCCCTTCCAAATTTAGCCCAAAGTCACCACAGCCTGGCTAACCTCAAGGTGAGGATCCTCTCTGACCAGTTAGCAGCTTAGCATGAGAGGAGAGGTCAGTCAAAGTGGCAAAGAAAGAAGCGCTGTACAACAACTCTAAACATGTCTGGAAACATGGAAGCAATGTTTATAGTTCACTTTTTGAATACTGTACTGGAGTAACAAATCTCCACCAGGGTCTGAACTATCTGAGTACACAAGGGGCCTAGATCTTCCTGCAAAAAGCAGATACAAGCAAAAAAATCTAACTATGCAATGGAATAGATCACTGTACGTTATCAAAAAAAGATTTATCAAGTGATATCAAGGATTATCCGTCAGTGGAGTTCCCAGAAAGATCAAACTATCTAGAAAACATTCTAAACGACAAAACAGATGAAAACCTGGAAAAGCATGGAGGTCTACGACTTTTTTGTGTGGCTGGGTCAAGGAAATTGGTATAAAGACTCTCCCTGATAAATCATGCATCATTTTTGCTCGGGTAAAGTTGCATTTCATGATTTAATTTCGTGTCTACAGCCTTGTTTGTTGCCTTGTTGTTGTTGCACGCACTGTTTACGAGTATGTGTTTTTCCCCATCTTTATCAAAAATATAACTATAGATCTCAACGTTGTGTATGTGCTGAATGCTTCATTTATGATTGTTGCCTTTTAAAAGCTTAACTCTTTTAGGTTTTGCTCACATTTGCTTTCTTTTATTTAGACACATCCATTTTCTGCCGCTTGTCCCTCTCGGGGTTGCGGGGGTGCTGGAGTCTATCCCAGCTGCATTCGGGCTAAGGCGGGGTACACCCTGGACAAGGCACCACCTCATCACAGGGCCAAAACAGATAGACAGACAACATTCACACTCACACTCACACACTATGGCCAATTTAGTGTTGCCAATCAATCTATCACCAGGTGCATGTCTTTGTAGGTGGGAGAAAGCCGGAGTACCCGGAGGGAATCACTCATAGCAAAAATGTGTTTTAAGATAATACTGTACAACTACAAACCCCGTTTCCAAATGAGTTGGGAAATTGTGTTAGATGTAAATATAAACGGAATACAATGATTTGCAAATCCTTTTCGACCCATATTCAATTGAATGCACTACAAAGACAAGATATTTGATGTTCAAACTCATAAATTTTTTATTTTTTTTTAGCAAATAATTAACTTAGAATTTCATGGCTGCAACACGTGCCAAAGTAGTTGGGAAAGGGCATGTTCACCACTTTGTTACATGGCCTTTCCTTTTAACAACACTCAGTAAACGTTTGGGAACTGAGGAGACACATTTTTGAAGCTTCTCAGGTGGAATTCTTTCCCATTCTTGCTTGATGTACAGCTTAAGTTGTTCAACAGTCCGGGGGTCTCCATTGTGGTATTTTAGGCTTCATAATGCGCCACACATTTTCAATGGGAGACAGGTCTGGACTACAGGCAGGCCAGTCTAGTACCCACACTCTTTTACTATGAAGCCACGTTGGTGTAACATGTGGCTCGGCATTGTCTTGCTGAAATAAGCAGGGGCGTCCATGGTAACGTTGCTTGGATGGCAACATATGTTGCTCCAAAACCTGTATGTACCTTTCAGCATTAATGGCGCCTTCACAGATGTGTAAGTTACCCATGTCTTGGGCACTAATACACCCTCATACCATCACAGATGCTGGCTTTTCAACTTTGCGCCTATAACAATCCGGATGGTTCTTTTCCTCTTTGGTCCGGAGGACACGACGTCCACAGTTTCCAAAAACAATTTGAAATGTGGACTCGTCAGACCACAGAACACTTTTCCACTTTGTATCAGTCCATCTTGGAAGAGCTCAGGCCCAGCGAAGCCGACTGCGTTTCTGGGTGTTGTTGATAAAAGGTTTTCGCCTTGCATAGGAGAGTTTTAACTTGCACTTACAGATGTAGCGACCAACTGTAGTTACTGACAGTGGGTTTCTGAAGTGTTCCTGAGCCTATGTGGTGATATCCTTTACACACTGATGTCGCTTGTTGATGCAGTACAGCCTGAGGTATCGAAGGTCACAGGCTTAGCTGCTTACGTGCAGTGATTTCTCCAGATTCTCTGAACCCTTTGATGATATTACAGACCATAGATGGTGAAATCTCTAAATTCCTTGCAATAGCTGGTTGAGAAAGGTTTTTCTTAAACTGTTCAACAATTTGCTCACGCATTTGTTGACAAAGTGGTGACCCTCGCCCCATCCTTGTTTGTGAATGACTGAGCATTTCATGGAATCTATTTTTATACCCAATCATGGCACCCACCTGTTCCCAATTTGCCTGTTCACCTGTGGGATGTTCCAAATAAGTGTTTGATGAGCATTCCTCAACTTTATCAGTATTTATTGCCACCCTTCCCAACTTCTTTGTCACGTGTTGCTGGCATCAAATTCTAAAGTTAATGATTATTTGCAAAGAAAAAAATGTTTATCAGTTTGAACATCAAATATGTTATCTTTGTAGCATATTCAACTGAATATGGGTTGAAAATGATTTGCAAATCATTGTATTCCGTTTATATTTACATCTAACACAATTTCCCAACTCATTTGGAAACGGGGTTTGTAGTATCAAGATAATACTTAAATGGAAAATACTAAACATTATATAGTATATAAAAAAAACACATTTAAAAAAGTGATCACTGCAAACTCTGCTCCCTTGGAGCGGAGTGCGTACCATTTTTCTTCTCGTCGTTTCATTAAATCATGCACTCTTCCGCCCTCCTTGATTACTTCTCGAGGAACTGTGAAGAAACATTTATTCTTTTCGCGATTTGAACTGTTTGTTCAGCCAAAAACAACGCAAGCATGGGGCATTTTTCTTCGAGAAAGGCCAAATGGCGCATGGTGATGTCATGTAAATCCAAACAATATATATATATATATTGGGGCGGTATAGCTCGGTTGGTAGAGTGGCCGTGCCAGCAACTTGAGGGTTCCAGGTTCGATCCCAGCTTCTGCCATCCTAGTCACTGCCGTTGTGTCCTTGGGCAAGACACTTTACCCACCTGCTCCCAGTGCCACCCACACTGGTTTAAATGTAACTTAGATATTGGGTTTCACTATGTAAAGCGCTTTGAGTCACTAGAGAAAAGCGCTATATAATATAATTCACTTCACTTCACTTCACATATGTACAATATGTGCTGATGCTGACTTGTCATAGGTAATGAAGCAGGTGTGTGTGTCCATGTAAATCCTAACAATGTCAATAAAGTTAAAAAGTTAAAGTACCAATGATTGTCTAGGTGTGGCGAAATTGTTCTCTGCATTTGACCCATCACCCTTGATCACCCCCTGGGAGGTGAGGGGAGCAGTGAGCAGCAGCGGTGGCTGCGCCCGGGAATCATTTTTGGTGATTTAACTCCCAATTCCAACCCTTGATGCTGAGTGCCAAGCAGGGAGGTAACGGGTCCCATTTTTATAGTCTTTGCTATGACTCAGCCGGGGTTTGAACTCACAACCTACCGATCTCAGGGCGGACACTCTAACCAAAAGCATGCAATTTAAGGCTAAATAGTAACCGCTTTTCCTACAGCATAACCAATCCCAGCTTCATCCTGCAAACAAATTGTATTTATGTGCAAATGTCACTATTAGATGACATTGTTTATGTTTATTTTGGGTCCCCTGCTGTTCATGGGAACATTCACACAGGGTCAAAGTGACTCAGTGAATTATTAACAGGAAGGAAGAAGCCAATTAGCAGCCCTGTTAATTAAAAAAAAAATAGAACATTACATATTTAAACATAATATCAATTAATTAGATTAGATTATAGCACATCACAAGTACTTACTCACTAATTTTACATTAGAGAAAGTATTTTTGCCTGCACTTTGTCAACAATTAAAACAATCTCATGAGACTCAAAGATGCTTGTCTTGAGTCCAGTAATGGTTCAAATCCTGCAGAAAGACAGCATTTAGTCTCCTATTGAAATAGAAAATGAGGTCTTGTGCAGGTCTAACTTTGCATGCAACAGTCAAGTCGATGTATTTATTACCTGTTACATCTGTTCTCGTCCTGCTTGGAGGAGTTTGGAGGGCCACGAACTTGATGAAGATCCTGCGCGGTGTCACGACCAAATGTCACATTAAGGCCACAGATGCTTGACGAAAAGCCCGCAGAGACGATAAAGACATTTGCCACAACGGCACGACTTAATAGTAGCTTGGAACCTCCACAGAAGACACGAAAAGGGGCTTGGAGCACCAAGTGGTCAGCGGGACTTGCACGCAGCGGCAAGCCGACAGGCAGACACCCCCCACGGGGTAGAGAAGCCAAGTTCGCCCGCTGATGCCGCGGAGCCTCTGGTGCTTCTCTCCCCAACAATATTATTTTATCCGCTGTCCGTTCAGTCCGACTTGGCAGTGAGTGCAGCGAAAGAGGAGTTAAAATCCCCAGAGAGCTTCAGTGTTCAGGCTCCAGGACGGAGGCTCGCATGGTTCTGAGCTGCTTTCAGCGATGACTCAACAAGGCAAGCAAAGTGTCAAGTCTAACCAGCCTAACCCACAAAAGAAGTGAAAGTACTTTCAAAATAAACCACCGTTGAATACGCGTGACGTTACTTCCGGCTTCTGTCGCCTCGTACTTTCTCTACGCAAATAATCTGAGCGAAAATGTGAAAAGATGTGATTCAGGGAGGAAAGACGGACTCTTTTCCAGCATCCTGCAGTCAGTGTGAAAGGAAGTAAATGAGGGAGGAGGTGCTGTGTTCACTTAGGTTGAAGGGCACACATGGTTTGAGAGTAACACTTTACATTTAGTAAGCAGCGACAGAAGAATGTCAAGTGTGTGTAAGTGTAATAGAGAATGTGCAGTATGAGTTGATAGAGTACAGGAAATGCATTTTGCAGAGGAACAAATAGTACAGCATAGAGTAGGGGTGTCAAACTCATTTTAGATCGGGGGCCACATGGAGAAAAATCTACTCCCAAGATGGCACGATAACTTAAAAATAAAGACAACTTGAGATTGTTTTCTTTGTTTAAAAATAGAACAAGCACATTCTGAAATTCTACAAATCATAATATTGTTGTTGTTTTTTACACTTACATGTTGTGGTTAATAGTATTCTATCTTTATTTGTAGTTATTTATATATTCTGAATGAATTATGTGATAATGTTCATCCGTCAACTCATTGGTGTTCATTTTCAATCTATCAAGATAAAAAAAATCATACCAAAATCAAATTTCAGTATGTTATTTATGTAGTTTGATCACTTTCCTTGACTGATGTACTATAATCATGTGGTTTATTTTGTACATATGTAGCATCGTCTACAAAGATACAAGTAATTGCTATTGCGACATCCAGTGGACACATTTAGAACAGCTGTTTCTTTCATTCAAAACTTTCAGGTTAATTTTTATATTAAGCAAACTCATCCCACAGGCCCGATAAATCCTGTTTGCGGGCGTGATCCGGCCCTCGGGCCGTACGTTTGACATCCCTGGTATACGGGGTGATCAGCTCTAAAGCAATTTCAGGCAAGGATGACAACACTCGATGTAGGCAGGCTCTAATAGGACATCTTAAACAATGGGTTTATTACAAAAAATGTAATTGTGACCTAGGAGGCACATATGTAGCTGGGGCGGTCTGCATGTCTCCGACTACACCGCGTTGTGTTCTGGTGCGCGGTGATGAGGACGTGGGACACCGTTTGGATTTTGCATCTCAGGTTTATTCCTGTTGCTGCAAGGTAGTACAAACACAAATGGAGACGTGTGTCAGCTCCTTCACAGCCAAACAGCCTCAATCAGACGGTTAAGCACACTGACTGGAGACATGTGTGCAGCAACGTAGCATCCTTTTACCTTCAAAATAAAGCTCAGTAATGTGACGGGGAAAAAAAGAAGGAAGTACCAAAACAAAGCCACAAATGTTCAATAAAATCTCAAATAAATATAAAAAGAGACACAACCAAGTTACTACTATGGATCTGCTGAAATTAACACATAAATAAACCATTATAGATGTTTTACATTTCATATGTTACACACACAAATATGTATAAAATACTAGATGTGTCTCCACTCTCCAATATTGATATCGAATATTGGTTCAATGTCTATAAAAAATGTTGGATATAATGTCTGATACAAGCAGTCCTGCATCGTGTTGACTTGTGCAGAGCTGGACAGCCAGTTAACAACTAGATGTCCTCCAATAAGCACACAAGGTTGGTCTTTTATTCTATTTTTGATCAAGTTGTTTACTAAAGGTAAACATGGTAGGCTACAGGCTACTCGAAGCGAGCAGCTACACAACACCTAAGCACACAAGCTATAAATACATAAAATGTGTCCTTCAATGAACCATACAGCAATCTAAAACAGCACATTTGTCAATATAAACAAAAGTCAAATAATTATAGTTGTATATTACTTGTACAAGGTCTCAAAGGCAGAAGCGTATTCGAAAGTATCCCGTAACACAGTGGTCCCCAACCACCGGGCTGCGGCCCGGTACCGGTCAGTGGATCGCAAAAGAAAAAAAAGAAAAAAATACAAAATTAAATTTTTTTTTTTAATTAAATCAACATGAAAAACACAAGATGCACTTACAATTAGTGCACCAACCCAAAAAACCTCCCTCCCCCATTTACACTCATTCGCACAAAAGGGTTGTTTCTTTCTGTTATTAATATTTCTGGTTCCTACATTATATATCAATATAAATCAATACAGTCTGCAGGGATACAGTCCGTAAGCACACATGTTTGTATTTTTTTATGACCAAAATCTTTATGGGACAAATTTTCAAGCGTTGACCGGTCCACAGTTACAAAAAGGTTGGGGACCACTGCCGCAACAAACGTGTCAGTGTCTGCATCATGACTATAACTTACAGCTAAGCACGCAATAGCACACAAGATAGACACACTGTACGTAATAAGTGTCCTTGAACACTGGAAAAATAACAGTTACATTTTTTTTTTCTAAAAATATACTTTTCCGTCAAATAAAAGAGTTTGAACCCTTCAGAAATGTTAAATATGGACATATTTGTGTTAGTCCTTATCCTAACTATTTGCAGTTTTATTTCTTAAAAAATATAATAGTTTAAATACACACTTAAGTCCCTGGGGTTTTATTCAGGCCTGTTCCCCATATACGCTACATTCATATATATAGCATATATATATATATACATACAGTGTATACACGTTTGTATATACACATGTATATACGCATACATGTGCAAATGCACACATGTATATATGTATGTTACTTTATCTTAAAATACAATTTTCGTAATGTGCTTAGTGTCAACAGGCTATTAGCATGAATGCCATGTGTTAATATTACATGCATTTGCTAAGTCTATGCTAAAAACTCACTCTTTTACTTTTAGTTTCTGTTACTCAAATAAGTCATACTTAACTTGTCTTATGAACCTTGTGAAAAAAGGAAATAAAGTTGCTTTAGATGGACTAATACACATGTTGAATAGTTCAATTTAATAGATTTGGAGTTTAAAAACCCCCCACAGAAATGTAAGTTTATTTTGAAAGAGTTACAAAACATACTACGGTTACATTAGCACAATTCCACATGAATGCATGCATAAAGTATAGTTTTGTTTCATAATCAATGTTTGCATCTTAAATTACATTTCAAGGGATGTGTCTGCATGACCCTCTAACAAAAATGCAGAGCATGTGAGCGATATTAACGCAACATTTTCAAGCGCCAAGGCCTCAGGGCTCCACCGTGCACATTGACACGCACGCCATGTCTTACATCAGCGAGCAAACCCTCACTTTGAATTACGTTGTCAAAATGTAAGATTTATACTTTTCCCTCCGACAAGGACAGATATCAGCGTACAAACGTGACACATATTCCAGAGATGTGCGTCAGAACACACAGTGAAGTGGCAGCTGGGTTAAACAACAAATAATACATCAAATAATGCATTGTGGGTTTAGTTCTCATCAAGTACAGACATGGCCTTTTCCAATTGTAAGCGTCCTCATTACTCATTTCAGGAAAGCGGTTTTCCTGCCACACAATAGTGCTTTAAACGGTAAATTGTGTAACAGAAATTGAGCAATACTGTACATTACTACTGTACTTTCAATTTATTTGGCTGACAGCTCAAAGAAAGGGAATTCACTTTATTTTAGGCTGCTTTCATGTTTGGTTCACTTACAAGGAACGCCGCAGCAGTTTGCTTCACTTGACCTCAAATGTGAACTCTAGGGGTGTCCCGATCTGATACTGATATCGAATCTCGATCTGACATCGATATAGTATCAGCAAAAAATCGTATTATATAGGCCTGCATCTGAAACGCCTGCTATAAGAACTGCGATACAAGCATTCTTCTTTTAAGATTATAAACATGGAACCGCAGTGTGGACCAAACCATGTTTTAAGAATTTTGCTTATTAAAATTATTAAAATGAGAATGTTGTAAGATTTATGGCTTTTTTAAAATTTGCTTTAATTCGTATTAATATATATCAGTTCAGTGTATACATAACAATTTTGTCATATAGTGTACTGGGGGCTGTGTGGGCCATAGCGGGCTGTGGGCCCTTAGAATTGTCATCACCTTTCCTCCCTTAACGACGGCCCTGCACACAGATAACATCTTGTCACCATTGGAGAGCATTTTAAGAGTCTTTACTTCAGAACACTGTAAAAGTAAACACACATACATAAAATGTGTTAATATAACTTAGATGAAATACTAAATAACATCTCTGTGGCAATCCAATGCAAAATAAATGCTTCAATCCAAATGAGTTCGCTAATATACATTGTATAGGCCATACACATGCTACTGATTAGCATTAGTTATTTTACATGGCGATTTCAACACCTCCTAAATTGTTAATGAAAACTACGACTAAAATGCACGTTATAGTCTAACAGCTGGTGTGTAATAAGTACAATACTTGAAGTATAAACACTTTGTAGGACTCAACAAAATACAAAACTGGCAAATTGAACTTAGTGGCAAAGACTTCTTCCTGACTACAACAACACACCTAGGACAAACTAAAATTAATGCATACTTGCAAATGATACTCAGAAGTGTAAAAAAAGAAAATATCACAGCTAAATAGTTTACAGTCCATTCCAGACTCTGATCAAGTACTATCCAGCATGCAGAACCCACATGATCACAACAACATATTACTTAATTATTACGTTTATAACATTACACGCTACAAAATTATTCAAAAGTATGTACTTTATTATAGTCAAGACTGGAAGATCTGTAATGTATCAGAATTAAACCCACGCGATCACAACAACATATTACTTAATTAACACTTTTATAACGTTACACGGTACAAAATAAGTCAAAAGTATGTACTTTATTATAGTCAAGGCTGAAAGATCTGTACTGTACCAGAATTAGTTTGTTTGTTTATTTATTTACCGGGCGGTATAGCTCGTTTGGTAGAGTGGCCGTGCCAGCAACTTGAGGGTTCCAGGTTCGATTACCGCTTTCGCCATCCTAGCCACTGCCGTTGTGTCCTTGGGCAAGACACTTTACACACACTGATTTAAATGTAACTTAGATATTGGGTTTCACTATGTAAGGCGCTTTGAGTCACTAGAGAAAAGCGCTATATAAATATAATTCACTTCACTTCACTTTAAAATGCACATTGATGAACACAATAACACGTAGGATGTTGTGTAAATATGTCGGATTATAGCAAAATGCTCATTTCCATCTGCAGTGAAAGGGTTGCATGGTGACACCACTTTGGAACACTACATGGACAAAAGACACAGTCGGAGTTAAAACGAAAGCAAAAAAAAAACAGGCAGAAGTAAAAATGATGAAAGACAAAACCCGTTCAAGTGTTGCCTCTGCTCTGCTCTGCTCTCCCCGTCTGTATATATATGTGCTCATGAAAAGTGTATTTTAGAAGCTTTTTATGAACATCCTTCTGATAGACAGCGACCTCTGCAATGTACATTTGTGTTTTGCGTTCATGTTTTTTTCCCCCCCAAAATCTGTGAATCTGACAAAAACAGAGCAAAAACCAATGTGCACTGCAGAGGACACTAGTTCTTAGGAGGTAAATATGTAAAAATAACCACCAAATTCAACCAAGAAGACGACATTTTGGTTTGGGATATTTAAATTATGTCACAAAGTAAGTTCAATCAAGTCCTTACTTTACGCATAAAAAGTGACCAAAAAGTAGCCTTCTTGCAAACATGTTTATCAAGAGAAAATGGACCAAAAGTCACTTCATATTATTTACTGCTCACTAGTGTTACCATATCTGAGTTATTGTGCAGAAATATGAGGAAATAACTACAAATGTACACGTAATTCACTAACCTGTGTTACAAAAAAGATCTGTCAGAATAATACATATCAAAAATATATACAAGCGCTTCATTTATTGACTCCAAAATACTGAAACTCAATGATTTACTGCAAAAATTATGCCCAAAGCAAACTATAACCTGCTACCCAAGTATGTACAACAATTCTTCTAAAAAAAAAAAGAGGAAAAATATAACCTTAGAGGAAAATGTAATTTAAAACATTTATATGCATGCGCAACACTTAAGACCTTCAGCATATCAGTATGTGGAATTAAATTATGGAGTGGATTAAGTAAAGATGTCAAACAATGTACTAATATGATCCAATTTAAGAGGCTGTTCAAACGACAAGTGTTTACAAAGCATCTTGATGAACATCTTGAACTATTTTTAAAATGAAAAATTATTCATCTCATGTGAATGATGACTGGCTTAACTATTAAGAGAAATGTTGTATTCAGTGGTGTACATTGTGTTACAATTACAAGATCAGAACAGGAGGTGAAAAATTTGTTAGTAATTGCTGTGAATTGGAAAAGGAATTGATAAGTAAGCTTTGTTTCTTCCTGCTCCTTTTCGAACATATTGTAAAAAGAAATGAGAATATGTAGATTATATGATGTATCATATTGTATACATATTTGTATACATGTTCTAAATAAGAAAAAAAAAATACACACGTATAAGTACAGTACCTCCTTTATACACACGCGCGCACACACACACACACACACACACACACAGTATTCTTCTATTTGTAGGCTTTAAAATTGTACACAAAGTACCGTGTGCAAAGTGAA
>NC_084744.1:7791977-7846977 GCF_033978785.1 Entelurus aequoreus
ATTTACGATTCATGTCCGTCTCCTCTTCTGTTACCTCGGATCTGTTAGGAGCACAAACACAAGTGGATGAGTCGGGGTGTCTGAACCTGCCGATTCCCATACCGATCCTCTACCAGTGATATCGGCCGATACCGCTACCCATCCCATGTATTAACTGTACATGTTTATTGTGAGTGCTATTGACAGTTTAACAATATCAGCACAATACTTCAAATTAGGGATGTCCGATAATATCGGACTGCCGATATTATTGTTTGATAAATGCTTTAAAATGTAATATCGGAAATTATCGGTATCAGTTTCAAAAAGTAAAATGTATGACTTTTTAAAACGCCGCTGTGTACACGGATGTAGGGAGAAGTACAGAGCGCCAATAAACCTTGAAGGCACTGCCTTTGCGTGCCGGCCCAGTCACATAATATCTACGGCTTTTCACACACACACACAAGTGAATGCAAGGCATAGTTGGTCAACAGCCATACAGGTCACACTGAGGGTGGCCGTATAAACAACTTTAACACTGTTACAAATATGCGCCACACTGTGAACCCACACCAAACAAGAATGACAAGCACATTTCGGGAGAACATCCGCACCGTAACACAACATAAACACAACAGAACAAATACCCAGAACCCCTTGCATCACTAACTCTTCCAGGACGCTACAATATACTTTAGTTTTTGTCTCAAAGTCCTCCTGTGTCTCGGAAATTACCAACAAACATTAACAAAAACAGCAAAAAAAATTTTTTGGAACAAATAAAAATATCGATGTAATCACTGGTATCGGTCAAATACTGATACTACCCTTGATATTGACGCACCACCAATTTACTGACTGTGACAATATTGACACACCAACAGTTGTTCTATTATCCTCTCTAAAACTCTTATTAATTGTTGTTAATATCTGCTGAACTTCTTTAACTTTACCAAACAATTATTTATTCTCTTGTTTCACTCTAACTTCGTGGTTAGCATTGCTATTAGCATGCCTGCTCCTAGCTTCCTCTCGGTGTGTAACATGTTTAGCCTCATCCTCCAGTGATAATATAATTGATAATGATGTTAAAAACCTCTAAAGGCTTAGTGGCCACATGTGTGGACAGCACCTCGTAGCTCTTATTTCTTATGGCCGCTTATGTGGACACTTATATTGCCATCTGGTGGTGTCAGAAGAGTATAACATACAATGGAATTTAAAAAAAAAAAGTGTAAAAATAAGAATTAGCATAAAGTACACGTTTGTGTACTTATGGACTACGTACATCATATCAAAAGATGATTCTTAGTTTTTATTCTAATTAGGGTCCAATAAGCCCAAATAGCAAAGGGAAATAAAAAAAAACATGTAAACAAACAGCTTGGGCCTTAAGAGGTTAAGAAATGTAGTTTATTTGCAGAAATGGAGGTGATTATCATCTTAGAGGAGCAGCTCCACACTGTGTTTGGAGACGGTATTGCGATTGGTATTGAAAGGCACTAATCAGTAGGGCTGGGTGGATAAAACAATACCAATTAATGTCACAATAGACATGTAATTAATATAAATAAAAAATGCATTAGTTAAAACTGTTGATAAATATATATATTTTGGTGGGAAAAAACCCACTTAGACTTAGACAAACATTATTGATCCACAAGAGAAATTGTTCTCACTTCTTTTCTTTTCAACCCTCGTCCGTTCCCTATTCGGGTACATGGAAACAACAGGTAGGAACAAAAGTGCAGAACTGTATAAATAAAATGTATAAAAAAATATAAGAAATGTGCTATACTCCAAAGTTTGATAGAACGCGGTTGTTAGGGTCTATACATTGCTGTAGTTTGGCTGCCTAAACCTGCTTGGTGGATAGCGCCCCCAGGTGACGTGACGTTAATTTACAATGGCATTCTTTTTGTATTGTTTCAGTAAATTCCCCAAAACGTCACCGTGGAGTTATTGAGTCTGTTTAGCTGATTGGAGAGCTAGCTTGCGCAGCTAATGGGTCCATGACCATGACTTCGGTTTTGTTTGAACAGCCGATAACTAATTTTGCTCGACAATATATCGACCTACAAATTATTGGCAATAAAGGATAGAATTGACATTATTTTTGGAGACCAAATTAACCACTGATGTAATGACAATACATAATAATAATAGAAATATATCCTTTCAAACTTGTATTTCTTGTATATTTTAACATTATCATTAGAATAGAAACTTTTAAATACCAAGTCAAATAAAACAAACAAATATTAAAAACAAAATATACTTTGCCTGTGAGCAAAATTTTGCACTAGAATAAAAATCACAACCAATAGCAAAACATAGTTTCTGTCTTTGTTAAGAAGGTGGTGGGGGGCCCTCATATATACACAACCAAAACAATAAACAAAATGACTAACGTCATCACGGTTATCATTATCGTCATTATAATATTGTTGGATGTGTTTCAAAAATACTTGATACACACAAAAATGTTTCAACAAAGTTGTTTTTTGTAAAAGCTAAAATAAATAGACGTATCAAATAGTGTTGTACTTTAATAAGAGCCATATTATTTTTTCTTTGTGTGTTTAAATAGGTTTATCTTCTTCCATGTTAAATTGTAAAGGGTTGTTTCAATTCCGGTTTGTGTGACGTCACGCGAGTTCACTTCCTGTTGAACGGACGTCCGTCAGTTTCAACTCGAACTGGTCAAGTTTATCGAAAACTTTGAGCAAAAACAGCATATCACATCTGTAAGAATAATTGTATCTAAGTTATCACAAAACTTTGTGTTTCAATGAGTTCCCGGCGAGAGGACAAAAGCTGTCTTTGATCCTACCAAGCAGAAGGCTTGTAAAACGCCACTGTGTAGTATGGGAAGCAACATGAAGGTGTTCTGTTTCTTTGATGTATTGTAATCCATAGAAAGATATTGTCTTGACCCGAGATCTACAAAGCGAAGAGGAAGCAGGACCTGACTCCCCTCCAGGGACCTATTCTTTGAACTGTTTTATGACCTTTTCTTTGAACTGTTTGTAATCAAAGGCGATGGCTGTTTACGACCCCCGTCCCTTAGAAACAGCTGTTGCCATGTAATCAGGGAAAGTCCAAATAAAAGAGGAGGCGGACAATCTTTCGTCAGAGCGTGGTGAGACTGTACAAAGAGTACAGTCCAGACATCTCTCCTCAATTGAGCCAAATTTAATTCTGTCTCTGTTTAATTCCTTTCTTCTTGTCTTGTTTAATAGATGTCATCAGTGTTTGAACCTGATAAACATAAATAATTAATGTGTTTAAACCCGTTTATGACCATTTGTAACGGTTATCATTACTACCGTTTATTTTTAGTACAAACCCCCAGAGATACCGATGCAAAAGAGTGACCGCTCTTGCAAACTGTCTCGTTCGCCAAACACGCACATTAAAAAAACACAAAGACAAACTTCAATATGAGCGTAAGAGCCGCATGTGGCCCGGGAGCCGCGAGTTGGCCAACCCTGCACTGTGTGATGCTCACGGGCCAGGAGCATGGCCTCACTGCACAAAGAGTCAAAGACACCTGATGAAGGACAAAATGATTCACCCTCTTCTTTTCATTGTGCTATAGCACAAACGCGCGCATCTGCTAATACCGATAAAAAAAAACATGGCGATTTACCCACGCTGGAAAACTTACCGACTTAATTTTCATTTATCGTTGGTTAATTGACTTACCCAATATCGGCCCAGGCCTAATCAGCCGTTTTACTGCCGTATTACAGACACTGTTTGGAAACAATTAAGGTATCAGGCAAGTGATTTGAACTCGATGAAAAAGACTGAAAATAAGCCGAGGGTCTTGGGGCAGCAGGTCCCTAGCCATGTCCAGTGCGATGCCCTGGTGGGGGGACAAGGGGATCCTTGGTTTGTCAGCAATCGAACATGCAAACATTTGCAAAAAAAAGCACCATATAAAGATGTTTTAGTGTTTAAAGAACTGAAAAGTGATCAACAGAGTTGACATAAATACATACCCCATTCATCCAAATGAATCACTATGTCTGTTTCAGTCAAAATGTTATTTAGTCACTACAGTAATTACAACTTGTGTTCACATCCACAGGAACCACATGGGTTAGCCTACTCTATACAGTATTTACAAACGTACAACCTTACTAGTGTTCACTTCACAGCCACAGATGGTTAATGACATTATTTACACATTACTTTGCTTCATTCACACATTACTTTGGCGTTTTTGCTTCGATGGCTCTGACATGAGCCTTCCTGGCAAATTTCTGAGCAGCTTGCATTTTCCTTTTTGTTTCTGTGGATTCTGCCTTGGATTTTATAGACAATTTATGTCTCTTCTAAATGGTAAACAACTCAAATGTTGGCCATTGTTTTATCCAGACGCATACATTTGTCCAAATGTGGTCAAGTAGACGCATTGTGGGTTTCCTGGACTACGTCTACATCACTAAAAAAAAAATCTAAATCTGCCATCTTCCACAATTTTTTTTTTAATATATTAATCGCCCGCTTAAACATTCCCTTTTCTCATCTCCGACTCTCTCGTCGTCATTAGGGATGTCTATTGTGATTTCCCTTCCTGGTTTCATGACCTGCCCTATCTTGCCTCTGATTGGTCTGTCCGTACTGTTTAGCCCCAATCTTAACCAATCGTGACTCTAAATAGTAAACCATCCAACCAATCATGGATGTTCTTATACGTAAACCAACCAATCATCATTGAAGTTTCCCATATATTTTGTGGAGTTGCTTCGCTATGTAGCTTCGATTTTTAAGTTCATAATTTTTAATGGAAAACCGTAGTTTTTACCACTGGATTATCAAAAACCGTATTCATTACGGGAAAACCGTAGTTGTTGGCAGGTATGGCAAAGAGACGGATCAAGATTTTAACACACATTGTAGGTCGGAAAAAAGTAAGAAAAACTGAAAATATTTTTTTATATTTTTGCAGAGATAAAAAAAGACAGATTCCCGAATATAGACGGAAAAAAATCACATGCCTGAGGAATGTTAACAGGGCTCGAATTTAACCGTGGCATTTGCCACGACCGCCCTCGTGACTTGCTGTAATGCCCTAAAAAAAATTAGCATCATTGACGGCAAGAACATACCGGGACCGCCCTCGACTCTTTACTTGTTAAAGGACTAGGGATGTAACGATAAACGGTAATGATAAACCACGGGAAAATTCCAGACGGTTAGTACTACGGTTAAAATTTATAATTACCAAAAAAACGTCATTTATTAATGCATTTTAGGCAACTGCTTACTTCCTGAATACTGAAGCGCTGCAGCATCTTTAAAAATAAAACTTGGTTAAAGTATTTTTGTATAAGTAGTTTTTGAAAATTTTGAGCACATTTAAAATGACCGCGATAATAATAACCGTGATAAGAAATGTTCATACCATGACCTCCCTACAATGGACAATTGTAACGTAATTGTCGAATAACTTGATAAAAACACCCAGACATACATTTTTTTGTTAAATTTTCAACTGTATAAGACATCGCATAATTAACGTTAATCGGTATAAACAATGTCGTTTTGGAAGATTGTGTCAAAGGTTAACCGACCACGAGACTGAGATAGGGATGTCCGATAATATCGGACTGCCGATATTATCGGACGATAAATGCTTTAAAATGTAATATCTCTGTATCGGTTTCAAAATTATCGGTATCGGTTTCAAAAAGTAAAATTTATGACTGTTTAAAACGCCGCTGTGTACACGGACGTAGGGAGAAGTACAGAGCGTCAATAAACTTTAAAGGCACTGCCTTTGCGTGCCGTCTCAATCACAAAATATCTACGGCTTTTACACACACAAGTGAATGCAAGCCATACTTGGTCAACAGCCAAACAGGTCACACTGAGGGTGGTTGTATAAACAACTTTAACACTGTTACAAATATGCGCCACACTGTGAACCCACACCAAACAAGAATGACAAACACATTTCGGGAGAACTGCCGTACCGTAACACAACATAAACACAACAGAACAAATACCCAGAATCCCTTGCAGCACTAACTCTTCCGGGACGCTACAATATACACCCTCGCTAACCCCTACCCCTAAACCCCACCCCCCCCAACCCCGCCCACCTCAACCTCCACATGCTCTCTCAGGGAGAGCATGTCCCAATATCCAAGCTGCTGTTTTGAGGCATGTTAAATAAAATAATGCACTTTGTGACTTCAATAATAAATATGGCAGTGCCATGTTGGCATTTTTTTCCATAACTTGAGTTGATTTATTTTGAAAAACCTTGTTACATTGTTTAATGCATGCAGTGGGGCATCACAACAAAATTAGGCATAATAATGTGTTGATTCCACGACTGTATATATCGGTATCGGTTGATATCGGAATCGGTAATTAAGAGAGTCCTCCTTTAAGGCTACACTTGCCTTGACCTTAAAAAGTAAAAATTTGAGGCCTGTGTTAATAAACATTTACAATATATTTCTGTGTAAATAATTAATTTCACAACGTATATATCTGTGACTCATAGTCCGGTGTGGCTAATTAATTTAAAAAAAAAAAAAGTTTTTAGACTAAATTTAGAGGGTGAGGCTTAAATTGCTCTATAGTCCGTAAAATACGGTATGACAATAGAAAAAAACCTCCTCCTATGACATTGAGCACTTACCTGTCAGTTCCTGTGACTGTTGTCGTGGCGATGAAGACTGCAGTTGTTTCCCTCTGAGAGTCATACTGGTTAGTTGTGCTGCTGACCAGTGGGGGCGCTGTGGTGACAATAAAGCTCACACTTTCCTCTCTGCTCTCGGGTGAACTCTCGGTGGCCTCGTGCCTCCGAGTGCTGAAGCTGCCGGTTCCGGCGGAAGATTCCGTGGAGGGCTGGAGGGTGGAATATGGGTATGATGCGAGCGTGGGGCGTCCAGCAGGAGGCGTGGATGAGGTGGACTCATGGATGGGGTCTGTGCTGGAGATCCCGCGCGTTGACTGTGAAGGTTCCTCAGATGTTGGGATGTATTGGTGTTGGGTGGTATTTAGAGGTCCAACAAGAGTTTGGGTCCCTGCGGGGGTCTCTGGGCTGTCAGGCTCTGAAGACGAAGACGCAGTTAAAGAGCGGCTCCTGGTTTCTTCACTCCTGGTGGACGGGGCGCTGTGGGTGTAGTCCTCAGTCTCCACGGTGGATGCGACGCTCCAGGTGGAGCGGGGCTGATGGGAGTTGAAGTCCTGTGTGACCGCCGAGCTATTGCTGGAGGAAGAGGAGGTGACGGACAGCAGCGTCCTCTCGCCAGCCCGACTGACGGCGGTGGCGTTGAAGACGCGGTCCGTGAGGGCCTGTGTCTGCGACGGGGACGACGCGGGCTCCCCCGTGCGCACACTCGAGCGTGGGCTGTCCCGCGGAAGGTCCTCTGTCACCGTCCGAGGAGACAGTGCTCGATCAGAGATACCGAGTGACACGTCGGGAAGATGTCGTGTTTGCGGGGAGTCGCTACTGCTGCTGCTGCTGGTTTCGGAGGAGTGACCGACTGTGGAGGACGTAAACATCTCAGTGGACGCACTGATGGTCTCCTGGGACCTGGTGCTGGTTTCTCTCAGGGTTTGTGGTTGCTCAGTATCTGAGGAAAGACAAAACATCAGCGTGTTTAGCAAATAGCTAGTCATGTTACACACATCGCGAGAAAACAATATATCGACTGATAATGGTTTTTCAGGGCCGATACAGATTATTAGTAGTCAAGGAGGTTGATAAGTGATATTTGGAGGCCATATTCATTTGTGTTGTCTTCATTATAACACCTATATAAGACTTTTAAAGTCATTTTGATAGTAGGCTATTATAGCTAATATAGACACTTACATCATGTGTTGTCTTCATTGTAACACTTATATAAGACTTTTTAAGGCATTTTGATAGTAGGCTAATACAACTAAAATCATGTGTTGTCTTCATTATATAACATATATAAGACTTTTAAAGTCATTTTGATAGTAGGCTAATACAACTAAAATCATGTGTTGTCTTCATTATATAACATATATAAGACTTTTAAAGTCATTTTGATAGTAGGCTAATACAACTAAAATCATGTGTTGTCTTCATTATATAACATATATAAGACTTTTAAAGTCATTTTGATAGTAGGCTAATATAACTAAAATCATGTGCTGTCTTCATTATAAAACATATATAAGACTTTTAAAGTAATTTTAATAGTAGTCTAATACAACTAAAATCATGTGTTGTCTTCATTATATAACATATATAAGACTTTTAAAGTAATTTTGATAGTAGGCTAATACAACTAAAATCATGTGTTGTCTTCATTATATAACATATATAAGACTTTTAAAGTAATTTTAATAGTAGTCTAATACAACTAAAATCATGTGTTGTCTTCATTATATAACATATATAAGACTTTTAAAGTAATTTTGATAGTAGGCTAATACAACTAAAATCATGTGTTGTCTTCATTATATAACATATATAAGACTTTTAAAGTCATTTTGATAGTAGGCTAATACAACTAAAATCATGTGTTGTCTTCATTATAAAACATATATAAGACTTTTAAAGTAATTTTAATAGTAGGCTAATACAACTAAAATCATGTGTTGTCTTCATTATAAAACATATATAAGACTTTTAAAGTAATTTTAATAGTAGTCTAATACAACTAAAATCATGTGTTGTCTTCATTATAAAACATATATAAGACTTTTAAAGTAATTTTAATAGTAGTCTAATACAACTAAAATCATGTGTTGTCTTCATTATAAAACATATATAAGACTTTTAAAGTAATTTTAATAGTAGTCTAATACAACTAAAATCATGTGTTGTCTTCATTATAAAACATATACTGTATAAGACTTTTAAAGGCCTACTGAAAGCCACTACTACCGACCATGCAGTCTGATAGTTTATATATCAATGATGAAATCTTAACATTGCAACACATGCCAATACGGCCGGGTTAACTTATAAAGTGACATTTTAAATTTCCCGGGAAATATCCGGCTGAAAATGTCTCGGTATGATGACGTTTGCGCGTGACGTCACGGATCGTGCGGACATATTGGGACAGCATTGTGGCCAGCTATTAAGTCGTCTGTTTTCATCGCAAAATACCACAGTATTCTGGACATCTGTGTTGGTGAATCTTTTGCAATTTGTTTAATGAACAATGAAGACAGCAAAGAAGAAAGCTGTAGGTGGGATCGGTGTATTAGCGGCTGGCTGCAGCAACACAACGCCGTCCGCCGCCGCTGTCCTCACCGGTGTCTGGGTTGACTTCCTCCGTCTCCGGGCCGCCGACCGCACCGATGATCGTGGTGAAGTCCTTCGTCGCGCCGTCGATCGCTGGAAAGCAGGTGAGCACGGGTGGTGATGAGCAGATGAGGGCTGGCGTAGGTGGAGAGCTAATGTTTTTAGCATAGCTCTGTCGAGGCCCCGTAGCTAAGTTAGCTTCAATGGCGTCGTTAGCAACAGCATTGCTAGGCTTCGCCAGGCGGGACAGCATTAACCCTGTGGTTACAGGTCCAGGGTTTAGTTCAGTGTCTCCTGAGAGTAGAAGTAATAGTAGTAATAGTAGTAGGGGCATGTTTCTTCTGTTTCTATCCGCAGTTAAGCACGATGCTATCACGTTAGCTCCGAAGCTAAAGTGCTTCGCCGATGTATTGTCGTGGAGATTAAAGTCACTGTGAATGTCCATTTCGCGTTCTCGACTCTCATTTTCAAGAGGATATAGTATCCCAGGTGGTTTAAAATACAAATCCGTGATCCACAATAGAAAAAGGAGAAAGTGTGGAATCCAATGAGCCCTTGTACCTAAGTTACGGTCAGAGCGAAAAAAGATACATCCTGGCGTCCTGCACTGCACTCTAATCCTTCACTCTCACTTTCCTCATCCACGAATCTTTCATCCTGGTTCAAATTAATGGGGTGATCGTCGCTTTCTCGGTCCGAATCGCTCTCGCTGCTGGTGGGAATGATTGTAAACAATGTGCAGATGTGAGGAGCTCCACAACCGGTGACGTCACGCTACTTCCGGTACAGGCAAGGCTTTTTTATCAGCGACCAAAAGTTGCGAACTTTATCGTCGATGTTCTCTACTAAATCCTTTCAGCAAAAATATGGCAATATCGCGAAATGATCAAGTATGACACATAGAATGGACCTGCTATCCCTGTTTAAATAAGAAAAATTCATTTCAGTAGGACTTTAAAGTCATTTTGATAGTAGGCTAATATAACTAAACTCATGTGTTGTCTTCATTATAAAACTTATATAAGGTGTTTAATTTTGTGTGGCTCCAGACAGATTTGTTTTTTTGGTCCAATTGGCTCTTTCGACATTTTGGGTTGCCGACCCTCGGTCTAAAAGGAGCATTAAAATTTGCATTTCAAAATATGGAAAATCTCATGGGAAAATTTGAAAAAAATTTGACATTTCTCTACATAACAATAACTAATTTAATACATTTTATACAATTGTATAACACTTTATGGATTCGATACATTGTAAGGTTTCCTCCTGAAATATTGTCAACATTTAAATAAAAACAATTCTGTGCTCCTTCGTGTAGATTATAGTTGAGACATAATTTTTTCCTGGATGTTGCAGAAAGTATGAGAATGTGTGAGCTGCTTTCTGCTCTTCTTTACTTATACAATAATCTCATATTTGTCAAGATATTTACACAAAGTTTGCATTTTTGGCAGAAATATATTTTCTGTCGTCTTCATGTCCATCCATCTCTGTCATGTTATTTGATTGAACATGAAACTCGTGGCGCTCCCTTAAAGGCCTACTGAAATGAATTTTTTTTATTTAAACGGGGATAGCAGATCTATTCTATGTGTCATACTTGATCATTTCGCGATATTGCCATATTTTTGCTGAAAGGATTTAGTATAGAACAACGACGATAAAGATTGCAACTTTTGGTATCTGATAAAAAAAAGGCTTGCCCCTACCGGAAGTAGCGTGACGTAGTCAGTTGAACATATACGCAAAGTTCCCTATTGTTTACAATGATGGCCGCATGAAGTGAGAGAGATTCGGACCGAGAAAGCGACAATTTCCCCATTAATTTGAGCGAGGATGAAAGATTTGTGGATGAGTAAAGTGCAAGTGAAGGACTAGTGGGGAGTTGAAGCTATTCAGATAGGGAAGATGCTGTGAGAGGCGGGGGTGACCTGATATTCAGCTGGGAATGACTACAACAGTAAATAAACACAAGACATATATATACTCTATTAGCCACAACACAACCAGGCTTATATTTAATATGCCACAAATTAATCCTGCATAAAAACACCTGCGTGTTTGTTATGCTAGCTCCTAGCTCCTCTGCTAGCTCCTAGCTCCATAGAACACGCCAATACAATTCAAACACCTGATCAACACACACAATCACTCAGCCCAAAAGACCGTTCACCTAACCCAAGGTTCATAAAGCTTATATATTTTTAAAAAGTTACGTACGTGACGCGCACATACGGTCAAGCTATCAAATGTTTAGCAGCCAAGGCTGCATACTCACGGTACCTGATATTCAGCTGGGAATGACTACAACAGTAAATAAACACAAGACATATATATACTCTATTAGCCACAACACAACCAGGCTTATATTTAATATGCCACAAATTAATCCTGCATAAAAACACCTGCGTGTTTGTTATGCTAGCTCCTAGCTCCTATGCTAGCTCCTAGCTCCATAGAACACGCCAATACAATTCAAACACCTGATCAACACACACAATCACTCAGCCCAAAAGACCGTTCACCTAACCCAAGGTTCATAAAGCTTATATATTTTTAAAAAGTTACGTACATACGCAAAAAAAAGTTGCGCACATACGGTCAAGCGATCAAATGTTTAGAAGCCAAAGCTGCATACTCACAGTAGCACGTCTGCGTCTTTGTCATCCAAATCAAAGTAATCCTGGTAAGAGTCTGTGTTGTCCCAGTTCTCTACAGGCGTCTGTGTATCGAAGTCAAAAGTCCTCCTGGTTAGAGTCTCTGTTATCCGAGTTCTTCCATCTTGACTGCATCTTTCGGGAATGTAAACAAAGAAGCGCCGGCTGTGTACTGTTGTTGCTGACTACGTTCGAAAAATACGTCCATTTCGCACCGACAACTTTCTTCTTTGCTTGCTCAGCTTCCTTCTCCATAATGCAATGAACATGATTGCAACAGATTCACGAACACAGATGTCCAGAATACTGTGGAATTATGAAATGAAAACAGAGCTTTTTCGTATTGGCTTCAATGTGGAAGGCATACCCGTGTTCGCCGGGCTACGTCACGCGCATACGTCATCCTCAGAGGCGTTTCGAACCGGAAGTTTAGCGGCAAATTTAAAATGTCACTTTATAAGTTAACCCGGCCGTATTGGCATGTGTTATAATGTTAAGATTTCATCATTGATATATAAACTATCAGACTGCGTGGTCGGTAGTAGTGGGTTTCAGTAGGCCTTTAATGAGCCCACACTGCGAGTGTTGCATTACATGTCGAGCGACTCCATCGCTGCAATTATTGACAATGAGAGTAATTGTTATTCTTAAATTAATTTTAAAAAATTGAGCTCCGACAAAAGGGAACTTTTCTCAAGGAGGGCAAAAGGGCTGGTGCTCAAGTTATTATTTACTGCATCCACGTGACTATTATTTATGTTTTAAACACTAAATACTGGTATCGTATGTGTATATGTTATATCTGCTGATGTAGTTGTGGAAGGAAAAAACGATACCAATAAAAAAAAAAGTCTGATACCGATCATATGCATGAAATCATATCCAGTGCATGCAACAGGGATTTATGTCAGGCCCACTACAGAGGTACTACTTACATGGTTGGGACACTTGCCCTTGGGTTAAATGTGAATAAAGTAGATAATGGGGAAAAAAGAATAAGCTTTATATTTGAAGCAAGTGCTAGTCAACAAATAGATTTACACATACAAATAAATATCATTTTAAGAATCTCAATAGTATTTGAAGAACTAGATGAAGCAATGCCTTAAGGAGTTGTGTGTGAATGCTCCAATGCTGAAGTTGAACTTCAAAATAACTAATTGTTGAAAGAGAGCACATAATTCCTGATCAGGCTGAATATTTTGCACTCTTGCACTATTTTTCTTTTCTTTCCTTCCTATGTTTTGCATATTTGTAGACTGTCGCACTGATACTGGAGTTGCTTTTAATCTCCTTGTACCTGTGTGTAGTGACAATAAAAGGCATTCTATTCTATTCTATTTTGAAGTTGGAATGGTTTGAATCGGATAAAAAATGTGAGGGTTGTGGAACTTTGAAGAATATCCCATTGATTTCAATGGGAATTTCCCAAAAATGTGGGAATTTCGGGAAATGCGGGAATTTTTTTGAAAATGGTCTGAATGAGTTGTTGGAATTTTTCAAATCCGTCGAGAAATGTTGAAGTAGTAACATGTTGAATTGAGAAATAGTATTACGGAATTCCTGGAATTTTGGGATTTTTCCCATTTAAAAAAAACAACTTAATTGTTTGTCCTAATTAAGAGGAATGTTTTGACGGTGAAACGGTTTAAATGCATTGAAAAATGTGGAAGGAGTAGTCGCCAGAAAAATGGATGGAAATGTGGCTTTGGAAAACCAGAAATTCTGGAAAATCCTGGAATTTTTTTGAACTTGGAAAAATGGTCGCTTTACTTTCCAGGATGGTGGTATGTGTTGAAGGTGGAATGGTTTGAATCAGTTGAAAAACGTGGAAATGGTGAAAGTCTAAAAAATGGCCAGTTCATTTTGAATGGGAAAAATGTCCCGGAAAACCTGGAATTCTGGGAAATCTGTGAATTTTTGTAATTTGTCAAGGGAAAGCCCGCCATTCCTAAATAGGCTGAACAGTTTGAAGTTGGAACGGTTTGAATCAGACAAAAAATTTGGGAGTTGTGGAACTTTGAAGAATGTCCCATTGATTTCAATGGGAATTTCCCAAAAATGTGGGAATTTCGGGAATTGCAGGATTTTTTTGGAAAATTGTCTGAATGAGTTGGTGTTGGAATTTTTCAAAGCGGTCGAGAAATGTTAAAGTAGTAACATGTTGAATTGAGAAATAGTATTACGGAATTCCTGGAATTTCGTGGAAACCGGGATTTTTTCCATTTCAAAAAACAACTTAGTTTTTTGTCTTAACTAAATAAACAAATAAATGGGTTATACTTGTATAGCGCTTTTCTACCTTCAAGGTACTCAAAGCGCTTTAAGGCTGCAGCTAATGATTATTTTTTTTCGATTAATCTATAGATTATTTTTCCTTTTACCGATTATTTTTTTTATTAAAAATGAAGATGAAAAAATAAATGTAGGCCAGTTATTTCAAAAGGCATGGCTTTTATTTACAAAAAAAAAAAGTATGGCCACTCAGTCAACATTGACAACAACATGACAAAATATTCTGTAACAATGTAAACATTTAAAACTTTTAACATTTAACAAAATTAAAAGTAGCTTATTTGCTTTTTAATGTGCAATTATAAAAGTAAACATCCAGCGCAAATCTTAATATTGTGCAATAGTATAAGCATTTCAAAAGTAAAAGTATTGCTTATTTTGCTTTAAAATGTGCAAAAATAAAGATAAACATCCAATACAAAAAAGTGCAAAACGAAATATTCTGTAACAACAGTGTAAACATTTCAACAAAAGTAAAAGTATTCCTTATTTGCTAAAATGTGCAAAAATAAAGACAAACATCCAATACAAAAAAGTGCAAAACGAAATATTCTGTAACAACATTGTAAACATTTCAACAAAAGTAAAAGTATTGCTTATTTTGCTTTAAAATGTGCAAAAATAAAGATAAACATCTAGCACAAAAAAGTGCCAATGTAAATATTCTGGAGCACTGTAAACATTAAGTATTGCTTTTAAAATGTGCAAAATAAACATCCAGTCCAACACAGTACACAATAACCAATTCTACTTATTCCAGTGAGTGACTAACAGTTGTAATGAAGAAAGGTTATAAATGATAAATGGGTTATACTTGTATAGCGCTTTTCTACCTTCAAGGTACTCAAAGCGCTTTGACAGTATTTCCACATTCACCCATTCACCCACACATTCACACACTGATGGTGGGAGCTGCCATGCAAGGCGCTAACCAGCAGCCATCAGGAGCAAGGGTGAAGTGTCTTGCCCAAGGACACAACGGACGTGACTAGGATGGTAGAAGGTGGGGATTGAACCTCAGTAACCAGCAACCCTCCGATTGCTGTCACGGCCACTCTACCAACTTCGCCTTAGCATGTCTACATGCTCTGGGGTGAGGCTGCTTCTTTTCTTGTTTACAATATTCCCAGCAGGTGAAAATAGGCGCTGTCACGCCAAATTTCTTACCCCCTACAAAAACCTTCCCCCCCATTTACTTCCGGTCACGTCATCCTTGTGTTTGTAAATAGTTTTTTTAATTTAATCATATAGCGTTAACAAAACGTCTGTATTAATCGGACACATTAACTTGAGGATATTCCTGACTGAATGCACATTTGACTCGTGGACATATGCGTAAATGAATAACAGTAAGTAAATGGGTGGGGGGAAGGTTTTTGTAGGGGGGAAGAAATGTGGCGTGACTGCGCTCAGAAGGGGTCGATGTGGCTGGAACTGAGAGGTAAGACCGATGATGATGATGATAGTATGATTAAAGTGAAAGTTAATTGTTCGTTTGTACATAGTATATGTAACTGTTAATGTTGTAAAAGGTATTTGCACAACTAATTAACGTTAGCGTTAAAGAGGAGCACGTCTTTGTAAACACTGAACAGGCACGCCGAACGCGCCTCTCAGAGCGAAACGGTGCTTTAGTTTATGAATTTACAACGCAGATACAAATGACACATTCATGTTTTTGTGTAATGATGACAACGTATACTCACGCGGACGATTGACTAGTTGATGGTGATGGCAAGAACGTTGTCGGGTGTTTTCTTTTCAATAGTTCACTCATAGCCGTTGTGCTGCTATGATAGGCCATTACCGCTCGACACAGTGTGCATACAACAACATTATTAGGCCGTTTATTGAAATACTCCCACACTTTTGACCACTTTTGGCGTGCTTTTTTCCCCTCGCTCGCATCGTCTGCTTTGCGCTCCGTCATGACAGTAGTGTGACGTAAATATGCTACGCGTCGACGCACAAAAAGGGCTTTGATGTATTTACGTAACAGATGACGTTGACGCGTCGTTTCAGCCTTAAAGCGCTTTGACAGTATTTCCACATTCACACACACATTCACACACTGATGGCGGGAGCTGCCATGCAAGGCGCTAACCAGCACCCATCAGGAGCAAGGGTGAAGTGTCTTGCCCAAGGACACAACGGACATGACTAGGAGGAATGTTTTGACAGTGAAACGCGTTGAAAAATGTGGAAGGAGTAGTCGCCAGAAAAAAGGGTGGAAATGGGTCTTTGGAAAACCAGGAATTCTGGAAAATCCTGGAATTTTTTTGAACTTGGAAAAATTTTAGTTTTTATTTCCAGGATGGTGGAATGTGTTGAATGTGGAATGGTTTGACGGTGTGGCGAAGTTGGGAGTGGCCATGCCAGCAATCTGAGGGTTACTGGTTCAATCCCCACCTTCTACCATCCTAGTCACGTCCGTTGTGTCCTTGAGCAAAACACTTCACCCTTGCTCCTGATGGGCCTGGTTAGCGCCGTGCATGGCAGCTCCCGCCATCAGTGTGTGAATGAGTGAATGTGTGTGTGTGAATGTGGAAATAGTGTCAAAGCGCTTTGAGTTCCTTAAAAAAGGTAGAAAAGCGCTGTACAAGTACAACCCATTTACCATTTTACCATTTTGAATCAGTTGAAAAATGTGGAAATGGTGGAAGTTTGAAAAATGGCCAATTCATTTGGAATGGGAAAAAAGGCCCGGAAAACTTGGAATTCTGTGAATTTTTGGAATTTGTCAAGGGAAAGCTCGCCATTCCAGAATAGGCTGAACAGTTTGAAGTTGGAACGGTTTGAATCGGGCGAAAAAAATGTGGAAGGTAGAGTGCGCCAAAATCTGGAGGAGGAGAAGTTTAATAAATAGATGAATTTTGGTGTATAAAACCATGTGTGCATTCACACAATAAATGTCTGTCCCATAAAGAGCAGCTGCCTCTATTATTATCTGGTCCGCTTGTATTCATTGCAAATCCCAGCAGGGGGCGCTGATTGGGCTTTAGGATGAGGCAGCAGAAGCAAGGTTTAAAGAGTGCAGAACAATTCATGTCCTGGAACAAAGGCTCCAAGGCCTCACTCAATACGCAGGAATCCGTCACTTCCTTCCTAAAGCTGAGCGAGCACAAGAAAAGTGTCACTGTGGATCTGGGGGTGCAGACTTGTTTTGAATGGCACAAACTACTGGAATCAGTTCATGCTATTGGTGGACATTGTCAAAGGAAAAACATGAATATACTGCAGGGAGACTATTTAGTAACAACAACAACAAATATGAAACAATACGATGATCACAATGCTCACAAAAACATTTAGTTTCAGAGCAACATGATGCTGTACACTAATGTTACAATTTCACAGAGGTGTGGACTCGAGTCACATGACTTGGACTCGAGTCAGACTCGAGTCATGAATTTGATGACTTTAGACTCGACTTGACAAAATGTAAAGAGACTTGCAACTCGACTTAGACTTTAACATCAATGACTTGTGACTTCACTTGGACTTGAGGCTTTTGACTTGACATGACTTGCTACTTTCCCCAAAACCCAAACCTTAAAAAGTTATTTGGGAGCGCTCCGTATCTTTCATTTTATACGTCTGTGTCTATAAGCGTGTGTGCTGCGTGTCAGCGTGTGTGCTGTCAGTACAACAGCCAATCAAATTAAATCTACGTTGTTTTCATCACACAGCTCTCATCCAATCCAATTGGATGAGATCTCATCCAATCCAATTGGATGAGAGCCACCGAACATGAGTTGTCAAACAATGCGGCAGTGAGAAACAATTATGCCAAAGTTGGTTTCGTTCGGTTTTAAAAACTACGACTTGGTCAACAAAAAACGAATTGCCGTATGCAAATCACGCAGTTCGAATATTACAGACGGAGACGCAACAACTTCCAACTTCGTTCGACATTTGAAGATGCACAAAGAAGGGTAAGTTTTGAATGTAAGATAACGTTTATTGGCTAAGTAACATGACTTTTATTTGCTGTGTAGTTAAATCAGTGAGGCTGTAAACTCACTGCTAACGTTATAACCATAGACATCTTATAAGGGTACGCAGCATGGAGCGCTACTGCCTACTGGCGCAGACGAGACGCGGGGCCGCCATCTTGGAGTGGTGATCCGCTCCACTCAGTGCAATTCATTTGGCAGGAGCAATGAACTGTCAGCGCATTTAATTCATCTTACCTCACTGAATACCACTGATTTTCACGCGTTTTTTTGTCATACGTGTAGCTATGATAACGGACACATGTTTTGGCGTTTTTATTATTCATAGTTTGCTTAACAGTAATATAATATTCTTATACGCTATAAGTGACCAGACGTCCGAGATCAAAACTGGGAATATAATCCCAGAGAAGGGGGAAAAAAACGGTCAGCTATTTTTAAGTTGAAGGAACAATATGATTAGATTATATTTACATGTGTATATCCTACATAAACAATGTATGAATACATTAGATATCTATATATTTTAGGGACCTATAGACTGTAACTCTGTTGCTGCAGCAGCAGAGAGTTTATTCTGTCTTGACACTTTGTATTGATATTTTGTATTACATTCTTCCCTTAAATGATAATGTTTACAGTGATTGTTTTATATCTATTTTTTATGTATGTCGCTTTGGATAAAAGCGTCTGCCAAATACTTAAAAATATATAAACACCTGAAAGTCTTTATATCAGCTAAAACCACCAATCTGTTTCACTGGATTCAGAATAAAACCAAATGCTGTCTTACCCAACAATGTTAGTATTTGAATATTGTTACTTGAAGACTTATTCCTGGTTACAATTATACTGTTAAGAAAGTATTGTCTTATACTTTGCCTAAAATGAGAATGCATCATAATCAGTGGCGGCTGGTGAATTTTGTTTTAGGTGGGGCTGAAAGTTTGTAAACCAAACCCCTGTAGGGGCGTCATCCTCCCCCAGAAGATTTCTTTGTGATTCTCACATACAAATATTGAAGATCTTTGCTCCTTCTCAACTTTGTGGTAATGTTATTTTCATAAAATACAACCAATAGTATGTTAATGTTTGTTTTTGCAAATGTGTTTATTCTGTAAAGGAATGAGTTAAATGTTTAAAATTGTTTAAACTATTAAAATGACTGGTTAATAGTGCTATTATGAATTGCAATGTCAGCACTATTTTTTTTCCTGCAATTTCAAATGCACTTGTTTTAATAAATAAATACAGCGTTTTAAAAGCATACACAATCTGTGTAAAAATATTAGTCTGTGGTTAAAAGGACTTGAAAGGACTCGAAACTCAAAATGCAGGACTTGGGACTTGACTTGAGACTTTCTAGTCTTGACTTTGGACTTGACTCGGGACTTGCCTGTCTTGACTCGGGACTTGACTCGAGACTTGAGGGCAAAGACTTGAGACTTACTTGTGACTTGCAAAGCAATGACTTGGTCCCACCTCTGCAATTTCAACCCTTTTTAAAATACATTTGGTTCCTTTATTACACCCATACTTGCCAACCCTCCCGTTTTTAGCGGGAGAATCCCGGTATTCAGCGCCTCTCCCGACAACCTCCCGGCAGAGATTTTCTCCCGACAAACTCCCGGTATTCAGCCGGAGCTGGAGGCCACGCCCCCTACAGCTCAATGCGGATCTGAGACTGAGTGGGGACAGCCTGTTCTCACGTTCGCTTTCCCACAATATAAACAGCTTGCCTGCCCAATGACGTCATAACATCTAGGGCTTTTAGAGAGTAGAGTGCACAAGTGCGCACACAACAAGGAGACGAAGCAGAAGAACGAGGAAATTACAGACATGGCGACGCCGTCGACGAGCAAGATGAAGAAATACGCTTGCAAGTTCCAAAATGAATGGAAACAAGAATTTCAGTTCATCCAGGACAGTTCGAAGGGGAAGGTGTATGTTGCCTGTAAATATGTAGAACAGACTTCTCCATTGAACACGGTGGCCGAAATGATATACTCATCATGAACGGAGAAGTTAAACAGGACAATACTGGCATCTAATGGATAGCCACCGGAACACTGAAATTCAAGTATTTATTTTATGTAAATAAAATAAATCCAAATATATATATATATATATATATATATATATATATATATATATATATATATATATATATATATATATATATATATATATATATATATATATATATATATATATATATATGTCTTAATTAGATTATCCAAAAAATAGTGCTCGATACCGTGGTAGAGCGTAATATGTATGTGTGGGAAAAAATCACAAGACTATTTCATCTCTACAGGCCTGTTTCATGAGGGATTTCCTCAATCCTCAGGAGACAGTATGAGGAAATCCCTCATGAAACAGGCCTGTAGAGATGAAATAGTCTTGTGATTTTTTCCCACACATACATACATATATATATATATATATATATATATATATATATATATATATATATATATATATATATATATATATATATAGCTAGAATTCACTGAAAGTCAAGTATTTCATACATACATATATATATATATATATATATATATATATATATATATATATATATATATATATATATATATATATATATATATGAAATACTCGAGTTGGTGAATTCTAGCTGTAAATAACCACACCCTCAACCACGCCTCCCGGTGGTTGGGGACCACTGCTTTAGATGACACATACTCAAAAAGCCTGGATGAATGCCGCATGAAAACAATAATCCAATGTTTGTATTAATTTTGTGTCTATTATTTGTACATGAAAGTGCCTTTGTCATTATTGCCAAGATGTTTCTCATATTTTGCGTCTCTCTTGTGTCACTAAATATTAAGGGTGCGAATGTTTGGATAACGAACGATTCGATCCGATTCCTGCGGGGATGATTTGATCCAGAATCAATTCTCGATTCAAACCAGTTTTCTCACAAAGTATTATTTGATATAATAATTATAATGAAACATCTTCAAAACAGGTTACAGATTAGAAAAGCTCATTTTGGTTGCATGGAAATGGCCCAAAAACATATTTTTAAAAATGATTTCTTATAAAAAAAATGTTTTTATACATACACATATATACGTTAGGTTAGGAAAAAACACAGAGGCTATTTCATCCCTACAAGCCTGTTTCGCAGGTTTCCCTGCTCTTCAGGGGATTACATATATATACATACATACATACATATATATATACAGTATATACATATATACAAACCCCATTTCCATATGAGTTGGGAAATTGTGTTAGATGTAAATATAAACGGAATACATCCATCCATCCATTTTCTACCGCTTATTTCCTTGGAGGTTGCGGGGGGCGCTGGAGCCCATCTCAGCTACAATCGGGCGGAAGGCAGGGTACACCCTGGACAAGTCGCCACCTCATCACAGGGCCAACACAGATAGACAGACGGAATACAATCATTTGCAAATCATTTTCAACCCATATTCAGTTGAATATGCTACAAAGACAACATATTTGATGTTCGAACTGATAAACTTTATTTTTTTTGCAAATAATCATTAACTTTAGAATTTGATGCCAGCAACACGTGACAAAGAAGTTGGGAAAGGTGGCAATAAATTAAAGGCCTACTGAAAGCCACTACTAGCGACCACGCAGTCTGATAGTTTATATATCAATGATGAAATCTTAACATTGCAACACATGCCAATACGGCCGGGTTAACTTATAAAGTGACATTTTAAATTTCCCGGGAATCTTCCGGTTGAAAACGTCTATGTATGATGACGTATGCGCGTGACGTCAATCGTTGAAACGGAAGTATTGGTACACCATTGAATCCAATACAAGGAAGCAACTATGCATGATGACGTATGCGAGTGACGTCAATGGTTGAAGCGGAAGTATTCGGACACATTGTATCACAATACAAAAAGCTCTGTTTTCATCTCAAAATTCCACAGTATTCTGGACATCTGTGTTGGTGAATCTTTTGCAATTTGTTTAATGAACAATGGACACTGCAAAGAAGAAAGCTGTAGGTGGGATCGGTGTATTAGCGGCTGGCTGCAGCAACACAACCAGGAGGACTTTGACTTGGATAGCAGACGCGCTATCCGACGCTAGCCGCCGACCGCATCGATGATCGGGTGAAGTCCTTCGTCGTGCCGTCGATCGCTGGAACGCAGGTGAGCACGGGTGTTGATGAGCAGATGAGGGCTGGCGTAGGTGGAGCGCTGATGTTTTTATCATAGCTCTGACGAGGTCCCGTAGCTAAGTTAGCTTCAATGGCGTCGTTAGCAACAGCATTGCTAGGCTGCGACAGGCGGCACAGCATTAACCGTGTGGTTACATGTCCAGTGTTTGGTTCGGTGTCTCCTGATAGTAGTATTGTTGATCTTCTGTCTATCCTTCCAGTCAGGGGCTTATTTCTTTTGTTTCTATCTGCATTTAAGCACGATGCTATCACATTAGCTCCGTAGCTAAAGTGCTTCGCCTATGTATTGTCGTGGAGATAAAAGTCACTGTGAATGTCCATTTCGCGTTCTCGACTCTCATTTTCAAGAGGATATAGTATCCCAGGTGGTTTAAAATACAAATCTGTGATCCACAATAGAAATAAGGAGAAAGTGTGGAATCCAATGAGCCCTTTTACCTAAGTTACGGTCAGAACGAAAAATGATACGTCCTGCACTGCACTCTAGTCCTTCACTCGCACGTTCCTCATCCACAAATCTTTCATCCTTGCTCAAATTAATGGGGTAATCGTCGCTTTTCTCTGTCCGAATCGCTCTCGCTGCATTGTAAACAATGGGGAAATGTGAGGAGCCTTTCAACCGGTGACGTCACGCTACTTCGGTACAGGCAAGGCTTTTTTTATCAGCGACCAAAAGTTGCGAACTTTATCGTCGTTGTTCTCTACTAAATCCTTTCAGCAAAAATATGGCAATATCGCGAAATGATCAAGTATGACACATAGAATGGATCTGCTATCCCTGTTTAAATAAATAAAAATTCATTTCAGTAGGCCTTTAAAGTTAAAGTACCAATGATTGTCACACACACACACTAGGTGTGGCGAAATTATTCTCTGCATTTGACCCATCACCCTTGATCACCCCCTGGGAGGTGAGGGGAGCAGTGAGCAGCAGCGGTGGCCGCGTCCGGGAATAATTTTTTGTTGATTTAACCCCCAATTCCAACCCTTGATGCTGAGTGCCAAGCAAGGAGGTAACGAGTCCCATTTTTATAGTCTTTGGTATGACTCGGCCCGGGTTTGAACTCACAACCTACCGATCTCAGGCGGACACTCTATACTGATAAAGTTGAGGAATGCTCATCAAACACTTATTTGGAACATTCCACAGGTGAATTGAGAACAGGTGGGTGCCATGATTGGGTATAAAAGTAGATTCCATGTCATTCACAAACAAGGATGGGGCGAGGGTCACCACTTTGTCAACAAATGCGTGAGCAAATTGTTGAAAAGTTTAAGAGAAACCTTTCTCAAGCAGCTATTGCAAGGAATTTAGGGATTTCACCATCTACGGTCCATAATATCATCACAGGGTTCAGAGAATCTGGAGAAATCACTGCACGTAAGTAGGGCTGCAACTAACGATTAATCTGATAATCGATCAATCTGTCAATTATTACTTCGATTAATCGATTATTAATCGGATAAAAGAGACAAACTACATTTCTATCCTTTCCAGTATTTTATTGAAAAAAAACAGCGTACTGGCACCATACTTATTTTGATTATTGTTTCTCAGCTGTTTGTACATGTTGCAGTTTATAAATAAAGGTTTATTTAAAAAAAAAAAAAAAAACCTCTGCGCATGCGCATAGCATAGATCCAACGAATCGATGACTAAATTAATCGGCAACTATTTTTATAATCGATTTTAATCGATTAGTTGTTGCAGCCCTACACGTAAGCAGATAAGCCTGTGACCTTCGATCCCTCAGGCTGTACTGCATCAACAAGCGACATCAGTGTGTAAAGGATATCACCACATGGGCTCAGGAACACTTCAGAAACCGACTGTCAGTAACTACAGTTGGTCGCTACATCTGTAAGTGCAAGTTAAAACTCTACTATGCAAGGCGAAAACCGTTTATCAACAACACCCAGAAACGCCGTCGGCTTCGCTGGGCCTGAGCTCATCTAAGATGGACTGATACAAAGTGGAAAAGTGTTCTGTGGTCTGACGAGTCCACATTTCAAATTGTTTTTGGAAACTGTGGAGGTCGTGTCCTCCGGACCAAAGAAGAAAAGAACCATCCGGATTGTTATAGGCGCAAAGTGTAAAAGCCAGCATCTGTGATGTATGGGGGTGTATTAGTGCCCAAGGCATGGGTAACTTACACATCTGTGAAGGCGCCATGTATGGGGGTGTATTAGTGCCCAAGGCATGGGTAACTTACACATCTGTGAAGGCGCCATGTATGGGGGTGTATTAGTGCCCAAGACATGGGTAACTTACACATCTGTGAAGGCGCCATTAATGCTGAAAGGTACATACAGGTTTTGGAGCAACATATGTTGCCATCCAAGCAACATTACCATGGACGCCCCTGCTTATTTCAGCAAGACAATGCCAAGCCACGTGTTACATCAACGTGGCTTCATAGTAAAAGAGTGTGGGTACTAGACTGGCCTGCCTGTAGTCCAGACCTGTCTCCCATTGAAAATGTGTGGCGCATTATGAAGCCTAAAATAGCACAGCGGAGACCCCCGGACTGTTGACCAACTTAAGCTGTACATCAAGCAAGAATGGGAAAGAATTCCACCTGAGAAGCTTCAAAAATGTGTCTCCTCAGTTCCCAAACCTTTACTGAGTGTTGTTAAAAGGAAAGGCCATGTAACACAGTGGTGAACATGCCCTTTCCCAACTACTTTGGCACGTGTTGCAGCCATGAAATTCTAAGTTAATTATTATTTGCAAAAAAGTTTATGAGTTTGAACATCAAATATCTTGTCTTTGTAGTGCATTCAATTGAATATGGGTTGAAAAGGATTTGCAAATCATTGTATTCCGTTTATATTTACATCTAACACAATTTCCCAACTCATATGGAAACTGGGTTTGTATATACATATATATATATATATTAGGGCTGCAACAACTAATCGATTAAATCGATTAAAATCGATTATACAAATAGTTGCCGATTAATTTAGTCATTGATTCGTTGGATCTATGCTATGCACATGCGCAGAGGCTTTTTTTTTTTTTTTTTTTTTTTTTTTTTTTTTAAATAAACCTTTATTTATAAACTGCAACATGTACAAACAGCTGAGAAACAATAATCAAAATAAGTATGGTGCCAGTATGCTGGTTTTTTTTCAATAAAATACTGGAAAGGATAGAAATGTAGTTTGTCTCTTTTATCCGATTATTAATCGATTAATCGAAGTAATAATCGACAGATTAATCGATTATCAAATTAATCGTTAGTTGCAGCCCTAATATATATATATATATATATATATATATATATATATATATATATATATATATATATATATATATATATATATATATATATATATATATATATATATATATATATATTAGGGCTGCAACTAACGATTAATTTGATAATCGATTAATCTGTCGATTATTACTTCGATTAATCGATTAATATATATATATATATATATATATATATATATATTAGGGGTGTAACGATACACAAAAATTTCGGTTCGGTACGTACCTCGGTTTAGAGGTCACGGTTCGGTTCATTATCGGTACAGTAAGAAAACAACAAAATATAAATTTTTTGGTTATTTATTTACCAAATTTGTAAACAATGGCCTTTTAACATTGGGAACACTATAATAATTCTGCCCATGTTAATCCACATTAAACTGCCTCAAATTGTTGCTCAGATTAAATAAAATGACAAAACTTTTCTTCTACATATAAAAAGTGCAACATTAAACAGTTTCAAGTCAAATCATCATGCTTAATTTATTACAGCATTTGGGAAGCCTGTAGTTGACTTATTTTGTAAATGTTATATTTTTATCAACATGTGATAGCAGGGACCCTGCCATTCAAAACTAGGCTGCTACATTACTAATGATTAATGTAACTATAGCTGAAAAAATAGTACAATAGCAATAGGAGAGACTATTCATCCCTGAACACCATGGAGTTCATGTAGGTTTAATGATGCACTTACATTATTATATCAACTAGACAGAAACTCTTCATTTAACATCATGTCCTTTTTTGCTGCTTCAACACAGCTCAATCAACACAGAAAAAGGTCAAGTGAAATAACAGACAGACAGGGCTTTGCTGTCCGTAACACACACACACACACCGCAAAATGAGCTAACGTTACGCTAAAAGCGAATTAGCCTTCACCTCAAGCCAGGACTGCGAGCGTGCTGCGCTGCCTTTTATGTTTCTCGAAGGTCAACGGGCTCATAGTGATGTTACCAGTAGTTGACTGGGAGGTGTTTATTATCATTTGGGGAGAGTCCGCTGCCTGATGCTTACCTGCTAAACGCTAAGCACTGACTACATGCGCTCTGAATACGCACTGCTGATTGGCTGTTACCGCTCTGTTTGTAACCAATCAGATGGTTGTGTGGGTGGGACAATGCTGGGTGCTGTGTAGAGGACTGACAGAGACAGGCAGAAGGAAGTGGAGGCGGCTACTTAATATGTCCGTGTGGAAACTTGTTCGGTATACCTCCGAACCGAACCGAAACCCCCGTACCGAAACGGTTCAATACAAATACACTTACCGTTACACCCCTAATACATACACATATATACGTTAGGTTAGGAAAAAACACAGAGACTATTTCATCCCTACAAGCCTGTTTCGCAGGTTTCCCTGCTCTTCAGAGGATTACATATATATACACATTTATACACACATACATATATACACAAACAAACACACACACACACACACACACACACACATACATACATACATACATACATACATACATACATACATACATACATACATACATACATACATACATACATACATACATACATACATACATACATACATACATACATACATACATACATATATATACATACATATATATATATATATATATATATATATATATATATATATATATATATACAGTATATACACACACACACACACACACACACACATATAAAGTAATATTACCATTAAATAGGTAAATAATTCATATAATTGATTTTAATTCATTATTTTTTGAGCAATGGAAAAACAATTCACAAAAATTATTGGTGATCTAAAAGGGCACTACTCATAAAAGTGTTAAAAATAAGTCATATATATATTTAACGCTTAAGTCTCTTGATCAATTTAAGATAGATATGTCGATTATATGTTTTAATTTTTTTTCCCCTGATTTTTTCTGTTTTGTTTTATGCCATTCTTGTCAAAGAAAACTTACTGTTTTTGTATGGAAAACACACAAAATATTCAATATTTTACCCAAAAATATATTTCAAAGTGTAATATTTGATGTAAAGTCATTTTACCATTAAATAGGTCAATAATTCATATCATTGATTTTAATTCATAATTTTTTGAGCAATGGAAAAAAAAATCCACAAAAATTAATGGTGATCCAAACGGGCACTACTCATAAAAGTGTTAAAAATAAGTCATATGTATTTTTTAACGCTTAAGTCTCTTGATCAGTTTAAGATATATCTGTCAATTATAAGGTTTTATAATTTTTTCCAGATTTTTTTGTTTTGTTTTATGCAATTTTTGTCAAAGAAAACTTAGTGTTTTTATATGGAAAACACACCAAATATTTAAAAATGTTTCCCAAAAATAGATTTCAAAGTGTAATATATGATTTAAACTAATTGTACCCTTAAATAGTTCAATAATTCACATCATTCTTTTTAATTTATTATTTTTTGAGCAATGAAAAAAAAAAATTCACAAAAATTATTGGTGATCTAAAAGGACACTACTCATAAAAGTGTTAAAAATAAGTCATGTATATTTTTTACACTTAAGTCTCTTGATCAATTTAAGATATATCTGTTGATTATAAGTTTTAATAATCTTTTAAAGATTTGTTTTGTTTTATAAATAAATGGGTTATACTTGTATAGCGCTTTTCTACCTTCAAGGTACTCAAAGCGCTTTGACAGTATTTCCACATTTACCCATTCACACACCCATTCACACACTGATGGCGGGAGCTGCCATGCAAGGCGCTAACCAGCAGCCATCAGGCAAAGGGTGAAGTGTCTTGCCCAAGGACACAACGGACGTGACTAGGAAGGTAGAAGGTGGGAATTGAACCCCAGTAACCAGCAACACTCCGATTGCTGGCACAGCCACTCTACCAACTTCGCCACGCTGTCCCTTATGCCCAAAACACAAAATATTCAACATTTTTACGTGTAATATTTGACGTAAAGTAATTGTACCCTTAAATAGGTCAAGAAATCATAACATTGATTTTAATTCATTATTTACGGAAAAAAAATCCACTAAAATTATTGGAGATCTAAAAGGGCCCACTCATAAAAGTGTTAAAAATAAGTTTTATATATATATATATATATATATATATATATATATATATATATATATATATATATATATATATATATATATATATATATATATATATATATATATATATTTTTTTTGAATGCTTAGGTCTCTTGATCAGTTTCAGATATATCTGTCGATTACAAGTTTTAATAATGTTTTTTTTTCACATTTCTTTTGTGTAATGCCATTTTTGTCAAAGAAAACTTTTCATTGCACAAATATGCAATATTTCCCCCCCAAAAAAACATATTTCAAAGTGGAATATTTGATGTGAAGCAATTGTACGCTTAAATAGGTCAATAATTCATAACATTGATTTTAATTCATTATCGTTTTTTGAGCAATTATATTTTTAAAGATAAAAACATAGCAGTGTTGTGTTATTAGAGTTGCAACTTTATTTCTTTTTTTTTTACATTTCACCTGTTTGCTCTCTTATTATGCTTTTTTATTGTGTTTTTTATTTTTAAATTTTTTTTTTTAGAAAGTGCCGCAGGCTGTTAAAAAATGAGGTGCGAACCGCAAATGGCCCCTGGGCCGCTCTTTGGACACCTTTGCGCTACAACCCAGGGGTACACATTATAGTTGTCTACTATTTTTGTTAGTTGTTTCAATAAGAAGGTAATGGACCGAACTATATACGGTATTAATAGTAATATCGGTCATATTAGCGTTAATGGAGGTAAGGAAGAAGTTCCCAGTGAATGGCGGACAAAGCACTTGTCAGTAGGCCGCAGAGTGAGCACCTTACCCGGGGAGAGAGTGAGCGGCAGGTCCCGCTGAGATGGAGAAAAACTCTCCGTGGAAGGAAAAGCGGAAGTCAACTCGTACTCCGTGTTCACTTGGTCGGAGGTGTTCGGAGGGCGGAACGCGGTCGTGCCCGCATCCGGGCTGCTGTTTGCGGGGGTCCCAGCCCCGAGGGGCCCCGGCAGAGCCCCAAGCAAGCCGAGGAGGAGGAGGAGGAGCGGCTCCCACCAGCACCTTTTCATGGTTCCCAAGCAGCCAGCTTTGGTCATTCGGTGCTGGGTCACGTCGAGGAAAGTCCAGCGGGTCTCCCGAGGACAACATGAGGGGAAGAAGCTTCGCCTCCTACTGAACTTCCATGGCGGGTGAAGACATCCGCGCCGCGTCCTGCTTGGTGTCGGCGGGAAAAGAAGATGCAGATCCGCAGCAGCCAGATATCATCACGCACGCACCTCCGGGGCTCCTCCCCTCTGTGCGCGCACACGCACTCACACACGTACGCGCATTAGTCTTATCTCTTTATTTACGTTTTATTTCGTTGTGACCATTGAAACTTTTTATTTCATAATTATAACTTTTCATCACCTTTCCACTTTTTATTTTATAATTATGACTTTTTATGACAACCTTGTCCCTTTTTATGTCATATTTATGACTTCTTATCACGTAATTTCTCATTTTTAATGTCATAATTATAAACCCCCCCCCCCACCCCACCCCCCCCCCATATAATTTCGACATTTTATCTCAGTTATGACTTTATTTTATGGTTATACCTTTCTATTTCACGATTGACTATGTCATAATTTAACATTTTTATTTTAAAATCTTGACTTTTTATTTAATAATTATGACTTTATTTCACAGGTTGTACTATTTATTTTATAATTATGACTTATATCTCATCATTTTGACTTTTTGTTTTATAATTGGGACTTTTTATTTCATAATTAAAACATTTTTCTCATAATTTCGTATTTTTATATCGTGATTTTTTATTTCATAATTATGACTTTCTATATCATAATTGACTTCATCTCATAAATTCGACTTCTTATCTCAGTTATGACTTTATCTTATGGTTATACCTTTCTATTTCACGATTGACATGATAAACATTTTTATTTTAAAATCTTGACTTTTTATTTAATAATTATGACTTTATTTCATAGGTTCTACTATTTCTTTTATAATTATGACTTACATCTCATCATTTTGACTTTTTGTTTTATAATTGCGACTTTTTATTTCATAATTTACATTTTTTTCTCATAATTTCGTATTTTTATATCGTGATTTTTTATTTCATAATTATGACTTTCTCTCATAAATTCGACTTTTTTATCTCAGTTATGACTTTATTTTATGGTTATACCTTTCTATTTCACGATTGACTATGATAAACATTTTTATTTTAAAATCTTGACTTTTTATTTAATAATTATGACTATTTCATAGGTTCTACTATTTATTTTATAATTATGACTTACATCTCATCATTTTGACTTTTTGTTTTATAATTGCGACTTTTTATTTCATAATTTACATTTTTTTCTCATAATTTCGTATTTTTATATTGTGATTTTTTATTTCATAATTATGACTTTCTATATCATAATTGACTTTATCTCATAAATTCGACTTTTTATCTCAGTTATGACTTTATTTTATGGTTATACCTTTCTATTTCACGATTGACATGATAAACATTTTTATTTTAAAATCTTGACTTTTTATTTAATAATTATGACTTTATTTCAAAGGTTCTATTATTTATTTTATAATTATGACTTATATCTCATAATTTTTGACTTTTTGTTTTATAATTGTGACTTTTTATTTCATAATTTCTATTTTTTTTCTCATAGATTCGTATTTTTATATCATGATTTTTTATCTCATAATTATGACTTTCTATATCATAATTGACTTCATCTCATAAATTCGACTTTTTATCTGAGTTATGACTTTATTTTATGGTTGTACCTTTCAATTTCACGATTGACATGATAAACATTTTTATTTTAAAATCTTGACTTTTTATTTAATAATTATGACTTTATTTCATAGGTTCTATTATTTATTTTATAATTATGACTTATATCTGATCATTTTTGACTTTTTGTTTTATAATTGCGACTTTTATTTCATAATTTACATTTTTTTTCTCATAGATTCGTATTTTTATATCATGATTTTTTATCTCATAATTATGACTTTCTATATCATAATTGACTTCATCTCATAAATTCGACTTTTTATCTCAGTTATGACTTTATTTTATGGTGGTACCATTCTTTTTCACGATTGACTATGTCATAATTTAACATTTTTATTTTAAAATCTTGAATTTTTATTTAATAATTAGGACTTGAATTCATAGGTTCTACTATTTATTTTATAATTATGACTTATATCTCATCATTTTGACTTTTCGTTTTATAATTGTGACTTTATTTCATAATTTCTATTTTTTCCTCATAATTTCGTATTTTTATATCATGATTTTTTATCTCATAATTATGACTTTCTATATCATAATTGACTTTACATCTCATAAATTCGACTTTTTATCTCAGATATGACTTCATCTCATAATTATGACGTACTATTTCACAATTTTTTTTTTTAATCCCATGATTTTTTCATTTCATTTTTAATTTTTTTAATCTCATGACTTTTATCTCATAGTTTCAACTTTTTAGCTCATACTTATGACTTTTTATCTTATGATTTACCATGGAGGTTTTTTTTTCAGTAGTGAAAACAGGCTTTTTCTGATGCATTTTTTTGTACTAAAACAAATTTATGTGACAGAAAGTGTTGAACCATTAATTTTTTATTCAAAGTTATTTTATTTGTCAATTTTTCAAAAGGGACAAGCGGTAGTAAATGGATGGATGGAATTTTTCAACATGTGCTGGACATAAAGGCACATCGAAAACAACGCGTCTCTATGAATCCGCTGGGAAATTACATAAAAATTCATATATACCAATTGTACATGATGATGTACAAAATGTGCATTTCCAAGAATAAGTGCATTCCGAAAAAAGAAAAGCAGCCACAAATGTGCATCTAAAGAATAAACACCAGCAGCAACAACAAACTAACTTGGATGTTATGACTTTCTATCTCGCTATTGACTTTATCTCATAATCTCTACATTTTATCTCTAAATGATAACTTTTCTAAATCATAATAATGACTTTCTATCTCGCAATTGACTTTATCTTATAATTTCAACTTTTTGTCTCCTAGTTATAACTTATCTCATAATTATGACTACAACGTAAACCAAAACTTAAACATGTCCAGGGTGTACCCTGCCTTCCGCCAGAGTGCAGCTGAGATAGGCTTTGACCACGCCCAAGTGATCAGTAATCCCAAAAAACCTCCACCTCACGACCCCACAGGAACCACTGCACCTAATCCTTGCCACCTTCCTAGAAATGAACCAGACTTTTCCTTAGATTGGCTCAAACTCTTTGCGTCAGAATCACATGAAGATGCAGAAGAGATGTCTGCAACTTTACCTGGTTCTCCTGTTACACCTGGACCAGCAGATGTATCGGAACAACTCCTAAAAAGACATAGAACGGAAACTCCCGGACCCAACCACTTACGCCTATTCTTTGGATCTGTCATTCCACTCAACTTTGGTGACGAGTGCGATGAGGTGTCTGATTTAGAAGGTAAGACAACCATTTACACAAGATACTACATGCTCTACTACAAACTATACAAGCATGCTTGTGACCACGTCAAAGTGATCAACAATCCCAACCAACAATCAACCTCACAGCCCCACAAGAACCACCGTACCCGCTGCACCTAATCCTTACCACCTTTGTAGAAATGGACCAGGCGTTTCCTTAGCTTGGCTCTCCTCTCTGCATCAGGATCACATGAAGATGCAGGAGATACTGTATATCTGCAACCTTACCTGGTTCTCCTTTTACACCTGTACTGGCAATTTTCAGATATATTATATCTGAACAATTCCAAACTCTCCTAAAAAGACCTGGAACTCCAAGACCCAACCACCGACACTTTCTCTTTGGATCTGTCATTCCACTCAACTTTGGCAACAAAACATTCAATGAGCTTTCTGATTTAGAAGGTAAGACAACCATTTTACTCGTGAGTTACTACATGCTACACAAACTCAGGTAGGCTTTTTACCACGTCCAAGTGATCAGTAATCCCAACAAACCTCTACCTCACGACCCCACAGGAACCATCGTACTCATAGGACCTAATCCTTACCACCTTCCGAGAAATGAACCAGGTTTTTCCTTAGATTGGCTCCAACTCTTTGCATCAGGATCACGTGACCATGCAGAAGAGATATCTGCAACTTTACCTGATTCTCCTTTTACACCTGGACCAGCAGATGTACATCTTTAAACGCTCAAAAAAAGACGTAGACCTGGAACTCCAAGACCCAACCACCAACGCCTTCTCTTTGGATCTGTCATTCCTCTCAACTTTGGCGATGAGTTTGATGAGCTCTCGAATTTAGAAGGTAAGACAACCATTTTACTCGAGAGTTACTACATGCTCTACTACAAACTCAGGCACGTTTTTGACCACATCTTAGTGATCAGTTTTTCCAACCAATCTCTACCTCACGACCCCACAGGAACCATCGTACCCATTGCACCTAATAATAATAATAATAATAATAGATGTTATTTGTAAAAAGCATTTATATTGAGCAAACAACCTCAAAGTGCTACAGTGTATTAAAAAAAAAAAAGATTATTAAAAAAAATAAAAATAAAAACTACAACAGCCTAATAGCTAGAACTAGCATGCATATATTAAAAAATGGCTTTTTTAAAAAGAAGGGTTTTTAAGCCTTTTTTAAAAGCATCCACAGTCTGTGGTTCCCTCAGGTGGTCAGGGAGAGCGTTCCACAGACTGGGAATCCTTACCATCTTTCCAAAAATGGACCAGGCTTTTCCTTACATTGCCACAAAGTACTAGGTATCGATCTAGAAGCTCAACTCAATTCTTACCAAAGTGCAGCGTTAGAGGAATATTTTCCTTGCTTTTGGCAGAATAGGAACACCTCTGAAATCACCAAATTTGGTCATGGTTCTGCTAGAGAAAATACACATGATGAGTTAACGCTGTTTCCTTAGTTGCTCTAATACATACACATATCCAATAATTTCTACAACTCTTATTTTTTTGTGATGAAGTGATTGGGGCACATACAAGTTTGGTTCTTTTATGAATTCATTATGGGTCTATTGAAAATGTGAACAAATGTGCTGGGTCAAAAGTATACATACAGCAATGTTAATACTTGCTTACATGTCCCTTGGCAAGTTTCACTGCAATAAGGCACTTTTGGTAGCCATCCACAAGCTTCTGCTTGAATGTTTGACCACTCCTCTTGACAAAATTGGTGCAGTTCAGCTAAATGTGTTGTTTTTTTTGACATGGACTTGTTTCTTCAGCATTGTCCACACGTTTAAGTCAGGACTTTGGGAAGGCCATTCTAAAACCTTCATTCTAGCCTGATTTAGCCATTCCTTTACCACTTTTGACATGTGTTTGGGGTCATTGTCCTGTTGGAACACCCAACTGCGCCCAAGACCCAACCTCCGGGTTGATGATTTTAGCTTGTCCTGAAGAATTTGGAGGTAATCCTCCTTTTTAATTGTCCCATTTACTCTCTGTAAAGCACCAGTTCCATTGGCAGAAAAACAGGCCCAGAGCATAATACTACCACCACCATGCTTGACGGTGGGCTGGTGTTCCTGGGATTAAAGGCCTCACCTTTTCTCCTCCAAACATATTGCTGGGTATTGTGGCCAAACTGTAAATTTTTGTTTCATCTGACATCACATGGACAAAGATAAGACCTTTTGGAGGAAAGTTCTGTGGTCAGATGAAACAAAAATTGAGCTGTTTGGCCACAATACCCAGCAATATGTTTGGAAGAGAAAAGGTGAGGCCTTTAATCCCAGGAACACCATTCCCACCGTCAAGCATGGTTGGGTCTTGGGCGCAGTTGGGTGCTTCAACAGGTCAATGACCCCAAACACACGTCAAAAGTGGTAAAGGAATGACTAAATCAGGCTAGAATGAAGGTTTTAGAATGGCCTTCCCAAAGTCCTGACTTAAACGTGTGGACAATGCTGAAGAAACAAGTCCATGTCAGAAAACCAACAAATTTAGCTGAACTGCTCCAATTTTGTCAAGAGGAGTGGTCAAAAATTCAAGCAGAAGCTTGTGGATGGCTACCAAAAGTGCCTTATTGCAGTGAAACTTGCCAAGGGACATGTAAGCAAATATTAACATTGCTGTATGTATACTTTTGACCCAGCACATTTGCTCACATTTTCAGTAGACTCATAATAAATTCATAAAAGAACCAAACTTCATGAATGTTTTTTGATATATATATATATATATATATATATATATATATATATATATATATATATATATATATATATATATATATATATATATGTAAAGCGACTTTGGGTACTTAGAAAAGCGCTATATAAATCCCAGGTATTATTATTATTATTATTATTATATATATATATATATATATATATATATATATATATATATAAACCTGTAGTTTAACCAAATCAATATAGTGTATTTCAAACACAATACAAATGACATGCCTTTAACCGTGAAGGTAGTTATATTGTATTATATGTTTCTCTTATTAAAATAAAAGTGTAGTCAACTTTAAATAGATAATAGTACACTTTGTACCATGCAAAAAAAAAAAAAAGTAGTATTCCTCCAAAGCGATCATGATGTTTTAGTTACTCATGTGGTGGTACCACCATATCGTCCGCCCTGATGAACGAGGACTGGTGGTAGCGGCGGCGAGATGCAAAGTCGCCATTTTCCTCGGTCAGCTGCTTGGTTTGAAGACCGAGCCCTGACAGCGAGGGTGTCACCACGGTCTCATCTCTGGGAGACGCCCTTCTTCTGGCACAAAGACAGGAAGGTGACGTCACTAAAATTGTCTGATAGCAATTATTATATTAAGGATGCATTTTGTATACTTAAGTCTCTGCCTTATTTTAAAGGGGAACTGCACTTTTTACAGAATTTTGTCAATCATTCACAATCTTTAAGTAAGACAAGAACACAGGTTTTTTTTAATGCATTCTAACTCGTAAATAAACGCTAGCAAGAGTCAGCTAACAATGGCGCTTTGATTCCACCTACAAAGCTTGCTAAAAAAACCTCCAAAAACCTCCATCAAGATGTTTTATATACACACTGTAAGTATATATGTAGTATCTATTAACATTCATAATAACATGTAATATTTACACATTTTGATAATTTCAAGCATAATGCAGTGTATTAATTTCACAACGCATCACAACGTTCACGTTCCCTTCAACAACAACAAGACTACTAATCATGGCAGACTTGCTGAGAGACAACAAAGACTACTTTGGGACAAATGATGATCCAGAAACTTCTATTTTTGAGCCTCAATATAAGGAGGATGATATACAAGTTTTAGAAGCTGCTTTAGTCAAACACCAAGCATCATGTAGCAGTATTGCTCAGTGCCAAACAAGATATACAAACATAATAAAACAATCACTTACTGTACAATGTCTGCTATCACTAGGATAAAGACTGATGGGATGTTTATATCTTGCCCTTTACAACAACAATTCCTCATAATCCTCACAAGGGGTTAAAAAAAAGTTTTTACGTGTCCACAACCTTCTACTATCTAGGCGAGAGACATGATTTATAATCTAGAATTAACTTTCACCAACTCAGAGGCGATGCAGCAGCTCAATATGTCAATGTAGCAGTTAGCTCTCTGTGATCACGGCGCCGCTAAAAGTAGTTCCTCTGCGTTAGCGCTTATAAAAACAGTATGGCTAATATTCAGGTCACGACATGTAAATGGAGTATTGTTGGAGGGTTTTTTAAAATGTTTTTTAGAGGCCTTTATGGACGCAATGACATCATGAATCTCATTTGCTCTATTGTTAGCTGACTTTTGCTAGCATTTATTTATGAGTTAGAATGCATAAAAAAAGAAAAACATGTGTTTTGTCCCCTTTAACAGTAAAATAACATCTAAAAGAACTGTTCGACTTTCTAGCGACAGTGTGATGAAACAATACCTGCAAATGGTGTTTAATGTTGAGTTCGTCCAGGTGAAAAAACTGAATGGAGCTGCAACACCTGAAAAAGATTTACACTTATGAGAAATGAGTGTGAATACAAAATGACGTACGACAGAGTTGTAGCTGCAGACATATTTTAGAGGCCACATGGTCTGATCAAGCACCTGTGGCAGAAGAGCTAAACGCAGCAATGTGAGCAATTTTAGTGTTGCCAAAGCAGCGCTCAGATTTGATGAAAGGTCATAGCCTCCATTCTGGGAATCTTTAACAGCTGCCAGACTGACACCGACTCCAAAATGTGATATCCAGTTGGTGTTACAGGAGGAATATGCTCACCAAATTGGAATGTGTCCGGTTCTAATGCTGGAATGAGACAAAGTCATCAACCACAACCACAACTCACGCACACTATACAGGCAATGCCGAAAATCGTTTTTTAAAGAAGTGCTATACGTTGCAACAATAACAAAGTAAAAGGCACATTATTGACAGTGTGATGCAATGGTTTGAATATACAATAACAAAGTAAAAGGCACGTTATTGACAATGTGATGCAATGGCTTGAATATACAATAACAAAGTAAAAGGCACGTTATTGACAGTGGGATGCAACAAAATAAATATACAATAACAAAGTAAAAGGCACATTATTGACAGTGTGATGCAATGGCTTGAATATACAATAACAAAGTAAAAGGCACGTTATTGACAGTGTGATGCAATGGCTTGAATATACAATAACAAAGTAAAAGGCACATTATTGACAGTGTGATGCAATGGCTTGAATATACAATAACAAAGTAAAAGGCACATTATTGACAGTGTGATGCAATGGCTTGAATATACAATAACAAAGTAAAAGGCACATTATTGACAGTGTGATGCAATGGCTTGAATAACAATAACAAAGTAAAAGGCACGTTATTGACAGTGTGATGCAATAGCTTGAATATACAATAACAAAGTAAAGGCACATTATTTACAGTGTGGTGCAATGGCTTGAATATACAATAACAAAGTAAAAGCCACATTATTGACAGTGTGATGCAACAGATTGAATATACAATAACAAAGTAAAAGCCACATTATTGACAGTGTGATGCAATACCTTGAATATACAATAACAAAGTAAAGGCACATTATTGACAGTGTGATGCAACAGATTGAATATACAATAACAAAGTAAAAGGCACATTATTGACAGTGTGATGCAATGGCTTGAATATACAATAACAAAGTAAAAGGCACATTATTGACAGTGTGATGCAATGGCTTGTATATACAATAACAAAGTAAAAGTCACGTTATTGACAGTGTGATGCAATGGCTTGAATATACAATAACAAAGTAAAAGGCACGTTATTGACAGTGTGATGCAATAGCTTGAATATACAATAACAAAGTAAAGGCACATTATTGACAGTGTGATGCAATAGAATGAATATACAATAACAAAGTAAAAGGCACGTTATTGACAGTGTGATGCAATGGCTTGAATATACAATAACAAAGTAAAAGGCACATTATTGACAGTGTGATGCAATAGAATGAATATACAATAACAAAGTAAAAGGCACGTTATTGACAGTGTGATGCAATGGCTTGAATATACAATAACAAAGTAAAAGGCACGTTATTGACAGTGGGATGCAACAAAATGAATATACAATAACAAAGTAAAAGGCACATTATTGACAGTGTGATGCAATGGCTTGAATATACAATAACAAAGTAAAAGGCACGTTATTGACAGTGTGATGCAAAGGCTTGAATATACAATAACAAAGTAAAAGGCACGTTATTGACAGTGGGATGCAACAAAATAAATATACAATAACAAAGTAAAAGGCACATTATTGACAGTGTGATGCAATGGCTTGAATATACAATAACAAAGTAAAAGGCACGTTATTGACAGTGTGATGCAATGGCTTGAATATACAATAACAAAGTAAAAGGCACATTATTGACAGTGTGATGCAATGGCTTGAATATACAATAACAAAGTAAAAGGCACATTATTGACAGTGTGATGCAATGGCTTGAATATACAATAACAAAGTAAAAGGCACATTATTGACAGTGTGATGCAATGGCTTGAATATACAATAACAAAGTAAAAGGCACGTTATTGACAGTGTGATGCAATAGCTTGAATATACAATAACAAAGTAAAGGCACATTATTGACAGTGTGGTGCAATGGCTTGAATATACAATAACAAAGTAAAAGCCACATTATTGACAGTGTGATGCAACAGATTGAATATACAATAACAAAGTAAAAGCCACATTATTGACAGTGTGATGCAATAGCTTGAATATACAATAACAAAGTAAAGGCACATTATTGACAGTGTGATGCAACAGATTAATATACAATAACAAAGTAAAAGGCACATAATTGACAGTGTGATGCAATAGAATGAATATACAATAACAAAGTAAAAGGCACGTTATTGACAGTGTGATGCAATGGCTTGAATATACAATAACAAAGTAAAAGGCACGTTATTGACAGTGGGATGCAACAAAATGAATATACAATAACAAAGTAAAAGGCACATTATTGACAGTGTGATGCAATGGCTTGAATATACAATAACAAAGTAAAAGGCACATTATTGACAGTGTGATGCAAAGGCTTGAATATACAATAACAAAGTAAAAGGCACGTTATTGACAGTGGGATGCAACAAAATAAATATACAATAACAAAGTAAAAGGCACATTATTGACAGTGTGATGCAATGGCTTGAATATACAATAACAAAGTAAAAGGCACGTTATTGACAGTGTGATGCAATGGCTTGAATATACAATAACAAAGTAAAAGGCACATTATTGACAGTGTGATGCAATGGCTTGAATATACAATAACAAAGTAAAAGGCACATTATTGACAGTGTGATGCAATGGCTTGAATATACAATAACAAAGTAAAAGGCACATTATTGACAGTGTGATGCAATGGCTTGAATATACAATAACAAAGTAAAAGGCACGTTATTGACAGTGTGATGCAATAGCTTGAATATACAATAACAAAGTAAAGGCACATTATTGACAGTGTGGTGCAATGGCTTGAATATACAATAACAAAGTAAAAGCCACATTATTGACAGTGTGATGCAACAGATTGAATATACAATAACAAAGTAAAAGCCACATTATTGACAGTGTGATGCAATAGCTTGAATATACAATAACAAAGTAAAGGCACATTATTGACAGTGTGATGCAACAGATTGAATATACAATAACAAAGTAAAAGGCACATTATTGACAGTGTGATGCAATGGCTTGAATATACAATAACAAAGTAAAAGGCACATTATTGACAGTGTGATGCAAAGGCTTGAATATACAATAACAAAGTAAAAGGCACGTTATTGACAGTGGGATGCAACAAAATAAATATACAATAACAAAGTAAAAGGCACATTATTGACAGTGTGATGCAATGGCTTGAATATACAATAACAAAGTAAAAGGCACGTTATTGACAGTGTGATGCAATGGCTTGAATATACAATAACAAAGTAAAAGGCACATTATTGACAGTGTGATGCAATGGCTTGAATATACAATAACAAAGTAAAAGGCACATTATTGACAGTGTGATGCAATAGAATGAATATACAATAACAAAGTAAAAGGCACGTTATTGACAGTGTGATGCGATGGCTTGAATATACAATAACAAAGTAAAAGGCACATTATTGACAGTGTGATGCAATAGAATGAATATACAATAACAAAGTAAAAGGCACGTTATTGACAGTGTGATGCAATGGCTTGAATATACAATAACAAAGTAAAAGGCACGTTATTGACAGTGGGAGGCAACAAAATGAATATACAATAACAAAGTAAAAGGCACATTATTGACAGTGTGATGCAATGGCTTGAATATACAATAACAAAGTAAAAGGCACATTATTGACAGTATTATGCAATGGCTTGAATATACAATAACAAAGTAAAAGTCACGTTATTGACAGTGTGATGCAATGGCTTGAATATACAATAACAAAGTAAAAGGCACATTATTGACAGTGTGATGCAACAGATTGAATATACAATAACAAAGTAAAAGGCACATTATTGACAGTGTGATGCAATAGCTTGAATATACAATAACAAAGTAAAAGCCACATTATTGACAGTGTGATGCAATAGCTTGAATATACAATAACAAAGTAAAATGCACTATATTGACAGTGTGATGCAATAGCTTGAATATACAATAACAAAGTAAAAGGCACATTAGTGACAGTGTTATGCAATGGCTTGAATATACAATAACAAAGTAAAAGGCACGTTAGTGACAGTGTGATGCAACAGATTGAATATACAATAACAAAGTAAAAGGCACATTATTGACAGTGTGATGCAAAGGCTTGAATATACAATAACAAAGTAAAAGGCACATTATTGACAGTGTGATGCAATGGCTTGAATATACAATAACAAAGTAAAAGGCACATTATTGACAGTGTGATGCAATGGCTTGAATATACAATAACAAAGTAAAAGGCACATTATTGACAGTGTGATGCAATGGCTTGAATAACAATAACAAAGTAAAAGGCACGTTATTGACAGTGTGATGCAATAGCTTGAATATACAATAACAAAGTAAAGGCACATTATTGACAGTGTGGTGCAATGGCTTGAATATACAATAACAAAGTAAAAGCCACATTATTGACAGTGTGATGCAACAGATTGAATATACAATAACAAAGTAAAAGCCACATTATTGACAGTGTGATGCAATAGCTTGAATATACAATAACAAAGTAAAGGCACATTATTGACAGTGTGATGCAACAGATTGAATATACAATAACAAAGTAAAAGGCACATTATTGACAGTGTGATGCAATGGCTTGAATATACAATAACAAAGTAAAAGGCACATTATTGACAGTGTGATGCAATGGCTTGTATATACAATAACAAAGTAAAAGTCACGTTATTGACAGTGTGATGCAATGGCTTGAATATACAATAACAAAGTAAAAGGCACGTTATTGACAGTGTGATGCAATAGCTTGAATATACAATAACAAAGTAAAGGCACATTATTGACAGTGTGATGCAATAGAATGAATATACAATAACAAAGTAAAAGGCACGTTATTGACAGTGTGATGCAATGGCTTGAATATACAATAACAAAGTAAAAGGCACATTATTGACAGTGTGATGCAATAGAATGAATATACAATAACAAAGTAAAAGGCACGTTATTGACAGTGTGATGCAATGGCTTGAATATACAATAACAAAGTAAAAGGCACGTTATTGACAGTGGGATGCAACAAAATGAATATACAATAACAAAGTAAAAGGCACATTATTGACAGTGTGATGCAATGGCTTGAATATACAATAACAAAGTAAAAGGCACGTTATTGACAGTGTGATGCAAAGGCTTGAATATACAATAACAAAGTAAAAGGCACGTTATTGACAGTGGGATGCAACAAAATAAATATACAATAACAAAGTAAAAGGCACATTATTGACAGTGTGATGCAATGACTTGAATATACAATAACAAAGTAAAAGGCACGTTATTGACAGTGTGATGCAATGGCTTGAATATACAATAACAAAGTAAAAGGCACATTATTGACAGTGTGATGCAATGGCTTGAATATACAATAACAAAGTAAAAGCCACATTTTTGACAGTGTGATGCAATAGCTTGAATATACAATAACAAAGTAAAGGCACATTATTGACAGTGTGATGCAACAGATTGAATATACAATAACAAAGTAAAAGGCACATAATTGACAGTGTGATGCAATAGAATGAATATACAATAACAAAGTAAAAGGCACGTTATTGACAGTGTGATGCAATGGCTTGAATATACAATAACAAAGTAAAAGGCACGTTATTGACAGTGGGATGCAACAAAATGAATATACAATAACAAAGTAAAAGGCACATTATTGACAGTGTGATGCAATGGCTTGAATATACAATAACAAAGTAAAAGGCACATTATTGACAGTGTGATGCAAAGGCTTGAATATACAATAACAAAGTAAAAGGCACGTTATTGACAGTGGGATGCAACAAAATAAATATACAATAACAAAGTAAAAGGCACATTATTGACAGTGTGATGCAATGGCTTGAATATACAATAACAAAGTAAAAGGCACGTTATTGACAGTGTGATGCAATGGCTTGAATATACAATAACAAAGTAAAAGGCACATTATTGACAGTGTGATGCAATGGCTTGAATATACAATAACAAAGTAAAAGGCACATTATTGACAGTGTGATGCAATGGCTTGAATATACAATAACAAAGTAAAAGGCACATTATTGACAGTGTGATGCAATGGCTTGAATATACAATAACAAAGTAAAAGGCACGTTATTGACAGTGTGATGCAATAGCTTGAATATACAATAACAAAGTAAAGGCACATTATTGACAGTGTGGTGCAATGGCTTGAATATACAATAACAAAGTAAAAGCCACATTATTGACAGTGTGATGCAACAGATTGAATATACAATAACAAAGTAAAAGCCACATTATTGACAGTGTGATGCAATAGCTTGAATATACAATAACAAAGTAAAGGCACATTATTGACAGTGTGATGCAACAGATTGAATATACAATAACAAAGTAAAAGGCACATTATTGACAGTGTGATGCAATGGCTTGAATATACAATAACAAAGTAAAAGGCACATTATTGACAGTGTGATGCAAAGGCTTGAATATACAATAAAAAAGTAAAAGGCACGTTATTGACAGTGGGATGCAACAAAATAAATATACAATAACAAAGTAAAAGGCACATTATTGACAGTGTGATGCAATGGCTTGAATATACAATAACAAAGTAAAAGGCACGTTATTGACAGTGTGATGCAATGGCTTGAATATACAATAACAAAGTAAAAGGCACATTATTGACAGTGTGATGCAATGGCTTGAATATACAATAACAAAGTAAAAGGCACATTATTGACAGTGTGATGCAATAGAATGAATATACAATAACAAAGTAAAAGGCACGTTATTGACAGTGTGATGCAATGGCTTGAATATACAATAACAAAGTAAAAGGCACATTATTGACAGTGTGATGCAATAGAATGAATATACAATAACAAAGTAAAAGGCACGTTATTGACAGTGTGATGCAATGGCTTGAATATACAATAACAAAGTAAAAGGCACGTTATTGACAGTGGGAGGCAACAAAATGAATATACAATAACAAAGTAAAAGGCACATTATTGACAGTGTGATGCAATGGCTTGAATATACAATAACAAAGTAAAAGGCACATTATTGACAGTATTATGCAATGGCTTGAATATACAATAACAAAGTAAAAGTCACGTTATTGACAGTGTGATGCAATGGCTTGAATATACAATAACAAAGTAAAAGGCACGTTATTGACAGTGTGATGCAATAGCTTGAATATACAATAACAAAGTAAAGGCACATTATTGACAGTGTGATGCAATAGAATGAATATACAATAACAAAGTAAAAGGCACGTTATTGACAGTGTGATGCAATAGCTTGAATAAACAATAACAAAGTAAAAGGCACATTAGTGACAGTGTGATGCAATAGCTTGAATATACAATAACAAAGTAAAAGGCCCATTAGTGACAGTGTGATGCAAATGCTTGAATATACAATAAAGTAAAAGGCACATTATTGACAGTGTGATGCAACAGATTGAATATACAATAACAAAGTAAAAGGCACATTATTGACAGTGTGATGCAATAGCTTGAATATACAATAACAAAGTAAAATGCACTATATTGACAGTGTGATGCAATAGCTTGAATATACAATAACAAAGTAAAAGGCACGTTATTGACAGTGGGATGCAACAAAATAAATATACAATAACAAAGTAAAAGGCACATTATTGACAGTGTGATGCAATGGCTTGAATATACAATAACAAAGTAAAAGGCACGTTATTGACAGTGTGATGCAATGGCTTGAATATACAATAACAAAGTAAAAGGCACATTATTGACAGTGTGATGCAATGGCTTGAATATACAATAACAAAGTAAAAGGCACATTATTGACAGTGTGATGCAATGGCTTGAATATACAATAACAAAGTAAAAGGCACATTATTGACAGTGTGATGCAATGGCTTGAATATACAATAACAAAGTAAAAGGCACGTTATTGACAGTGTGATGCAATAGCTTGAATATACAATAACAAAGTAAAGGCACATTATTGACAGTGTGGTGCAATGGCTTGAATATACAATAACAAAGTAAAAGCCACATTATTGACAGTGTGATGCAACAGATTGAATATACAATAACAAAGTAAAAGCCACATTATTGACAGTGTGATGCAATAGCTTGAATATACAATAACAAAGTAAAGGCACATTATTGACAGTGTGATGCAACAGATTGAATATACAATAACAAAGTAAAAGGCACATTATTGACAGTGTGATGCAATGGCTTGAATATACAATAACAAAGTAAAAGGCACATTATTGACAGTGTGATGCAAAGGCTTGAATATACAATAACAAAGTAAAAGGCACGTTATTGACAGTGGGATGCAACAAAATAAATATACAATAACAAAGTAAAAGGCACATTATTGACAGTGTGATGCAATGGCTTGAATATACAATAACAAAGTAAAAGGCACGTTATTGACAGTGTGATGCAATGGCTTGAATATACAATAACAAAGTAAAAGGCACATTATTGACAGTGTGATGCAATGGCTTGAATATACAATAACAAAGTAAAAGGCACATTATTGACAGTGTGATGCAATAGAATGAATATACAATAACAAAGTAAAAGGCACGTTATTGACAGTGTGATGCAATGGCTTGAATATACAATAACAAAGTAAAAGGCACATTATTGACAGTGTGATGCAATAGAATGAATATACAATAACAAAGTAAAAGGCACGTTATTGACAGTGTGATGCAATGGCTTGAATATACAATAACAAAGTAAAAGGCACGTTATTGACAGTGGGAGGCAACAAAATGAATATACAATAACAAAGTAAAAGGCACATTATTGACAGTGTGATGCAATGGCTTGAATATACAATAACAAAGTAAAAGGCACATTATTGACAGTATTATGCAATGGCTTGAATATACAATAACAAAGTAAAAGTCACGTTATTGACAGTGTGATGCAATGGCTTGAATATACAATAACAAAGTAAAAGGCACGTTATTGACAGTGTGATGCAATAGCTTGAATATACAATAACAAAGTAAAGGCACATTATTGACAGTGTGATGCAATAGAATGAATATACAATAACAAAGTAAAAGGCACGTTATTGACAGTGTGATGCAATAGCTTGAATAAACAATAACAAAGTAAAAGGCACATTAGTGACAGTGTGATGCAATAGCTTGAATATACAATAACAAAGTAAAAGGCCCATTAGTGACAGTGTGATGCAAATGCTTGAATATACAATAAAGTAAAAGGCACATTATTGACAGTGTGATGCAACAGATTGAATATACAATAACAAAGTAAAAGGCACATTATTGACAGTGTGATGCAATAGCTTGAATATACAATAACAAAGTAAAAGCCACATTATTGACAGTGTGATGCAATAGCTTGAATATACAATAACAAAGTAAAATGCACTATATTGACAGTGTGATGCAATAGCTTGAATATACAATAACAAAGTAAAAGGCACATTAGTGACAGTGTTATGCAATGGCTTGAATATACAATAACAAAGTAAAAGGCACGTTAGTGACAGTGTGATGCAATAGCTTGAATATACAATAACAAAGTAAAATGCACTATATTGACAGTGTGATGCAATAGCTTGAATATACAATAACAAAGTAAAATGCACTATATTGACAGTGTGATGCAATAGCTTGAATATACAATAACAAAGTAAAAGGCACATTAGTGACAGTGTGATGCAATAGCTTGAATATACAATAACAAAGTAAAATGCACTATATTGACAGTGTGATGCAATAGCTTGAATTTACAATAACAAAGTAAAAGGCACATTAGTGACAGTGTGATGCAATAGCTTGAATATACAATAACAAAGTAAAAGGCACGTTAGTGACAGTGTGATGCAATAGCTTGAATATACAATAACAAAGTAAAAGGCACATTATTGACAGTGGGATGCAACAGAATGAATATACAATAACAAAGTAAAAGGCACATTATTGACAGTGTGATGCAATGGCTTGAATATACAATAACAAAGTAAAAGGCACATTATTGACAGTGTGATGCAATAGCTTGAATATACAATAACAAAGTAAAATCCACATTATTGACAGTGTGATGCAACAGATTGAATATACAATAACAAAGTAAAAGGCAAATTATTGACAGTGTGATGCAACAGATTGAATATACAATAACAAAGTAAAAGGCACATTACTGACAGTGTGATGCAATAGCTTGAATATACAATAACAAAGTAAAATGCACTATATTGACAGTGTGATGCAATAGCTTGAATATACAATAACAAAGTAAAAGGCACATTAGTGACAGTGTGATGCAATAGCTTGAATATACAATAACAAAGTAAAAGGCACATTAGTGACAGTGTGATGCAATAGCTTGAATATACAATAAAGTAAAAGGCACATTATTGACAGTGTGATGCAACAGATTGAATATACAATAACAAAGTAAAAGGCACATTACTGACAGTGTGATGCAATAGCTTGAATATTTAATAAAGTAAAATGCACTGTATTGACAGTGTGATGCAATAGCTTGAATATACAATAAAGTAAAAGGCACATTATTGACAGTGTGATGCAAAGGCTTGAATATACAATAACAAAGTAAAAGGCACATTATTGACAGTGTGATGCAAAGGCTTGAATATACAATAACAAAGTAAAAGGCACATTATTGACAGTGTGATGCAAAGGCTTGAATATACAATAACAAAGTAAAAGGCACATTATTGACAGTGTGATGCAAAGGCTTGAATATACAATAACAAAGTAAAAGGCACATTATTGACAGTGTGATGCAACAGATTGAATATACAATAACAAAGTAAAAGGCACATTATTGACAGTGTGATGCAATAGCTTGAATATACAATAACAAAATAAAAGCCACATTATTGACAGTGTGATGCAACAGATTGAATATACAATAACAAAGTAAAAGGCACATTATTGACAGTGTGATGCAACAGATTGAATATACAATAACAAAGTAAAAGGCACATTATTGACAGTGTGATGCAAAGGCTTGAATATACAATAACAAAGTAAAAGGCACATTAGTGACAGTGTGATGCAATAGCTTGAATATACAATAACAAAATAAAAGGCACATTATTGACAGTGTGATGCAACAGATTGAATATACAATAACAAAGTAAAAGGCACATTATTGACAGTGTGATGCAACAGATTGAATATACAATAACAAAGTAAAAGGCACATTACTGACAGTGTGATGCAATAGGTTGAATATACAATAAAGTAAAATGCACTATATTGACAGTGTGATGCAAAGGCTTGAATATACAATAACAAAGTAAAAGGCACATTACTGACAGTGTGATGCAACAGATTGAATATACAATAACAAAGTAAAAGGCACATTATTGACAGTGTGATGCAATAGCTTGAATATACAATAACAAAATAAAAGCCACATTATTGACAGTGTGATGCAACAGATTGAATATACAATAACAAAGTAAAAGGCACATTATTGACAGTGTGATGCAACAGATTGAATATACAATAACAAAGTAAAAGGCACATTATTGACAGTGTGATGCAACAGATTGAATATACAATAACAAAGTAAAAGGCACATTACTGACAGTGTGATGCAATAGCTTGAATATTTAATAAAGTAAAATGCACTATATTGAAGTGTGATGCAATAGCTTGAATATACAATAACAAAGTAAAAGGCACATTATTGACAGTGTGATGCAATAGCTTGAATATACAATAACAAAGTAAAAGGCACATTATTGACAGTGTGATGCAAAGGCTTGAATATACAATAACAAAGTAAAAGGCACATTATTGACAGTGTGATCCAAAGGCTTGAATATAAACACAATTTCAGCAGAATGTTACATTATATTTTCTTAAGGGACACAATACTGTAGAAATGAAACATGTCCGTGTACACGACAGCTTGTATACAAAAAATATGTTTATATTTTTCTTAAATAGATTTTTGAAAATGATGAATCAAAAATGTATATATATATATTAGTTGTATTTTCAAAATTATGAATGATATATATGTATGTATAAATATATACTGTATATATTCTTTTTATGTAAGAATAACATTTTTAAAATAGTTTTTAGGCCATTTCCATGTAACCAGAGGAAGCTTTTTTAACCTGTAACTGGTTTTGAAAAAGTTTCATTATTATACCATACCACTGTCTCGTTGTAAATAGCGAGTAGCAGTAGAATTGAGTCCATTATGGCCGTGGTAGCGTCACGGTCTGGGGCTGCATAAGTGCTCCCTTTCCGGACCACATGATTGGTATTCCAACATAAAAGGTTTCAACACGAGGACAACAGTTCTTTGCTGAGAAAGAGTGTGAAGCTGAGCTAATATTATCTTGTGTTGGATTATTTCAGAACCCAGTAGATGTATACTGCTATCCAGGCTGTAAACTGACCACCCTAAGTCAGGGGTCTCCAACCTTTTCTGCACTAGCTACCGGTTTAACGTTGGCATTATTTTCACGGACCGACCTTCCACGTGTGGCAGCAAAAATAAGTGCATGGAAAATACAACTCACCATAACGCTGATTTAGTGGAAGCACGTTATTGTGCCCGTGAAGCTCTAAAAATCATGCCTCTCACCTGGATAGTAGAAGGTTGTGGACATAAACCCACAAGTTGGTCAACTTTGACATCCAACTTAGACCCGGAGATGTCGAGAAAGACACAAAAAAACCTGCACGTTTTGTCGCACTTTTTTAACTCATGAGGATTATGATGAATTGTTGATGTAAAGGGAAATACAGTTTATAAACATCCCAGTGAGAGCAGACATTGGACAGTAAGTTACTGTTTTATTATGATTGTATATCTTGTTTAGCACTTAGCAATACTGCTACATGATGCTTAGTGTTTGACTAAAGCTGCATCTGTTTAGCACACAGCTTCTAAAACGTGCATATTGTCCTCCTTATATTCAGGATCAAAAATAGAAGTTTCTGGATCATCATTTGTCCCAAAGTAGTCTTTGTTGTCTCTCATCAAGTCTGCCATGATTAGTAGTCTTGTTGTTGTTGAAGGGAAAGTGAACGTTGTGATGCGTCTGGGAAATAAATACACCGCCGTATGCTTAAAATGATCAAAATATGTAAATATTACATGTTATTATGAATGTTACTAGATACTACATACATATACCGTAATTTCCGGACTATAAGCCGCTACTTTTTCCCCTCGTTCTGGTCCCTGCGGCTTATACAAGGGTGCGGCTTATTTACGGCCTGTTCTTCTCCGACACCGACGAAGAGGATTTCGGTGGTTTTAGTACGCAGGAGGAAGACGATGACACAATGATTAAAGACTGACTTTTCATATACCGGTAGGCTGGTTATTTTGATAACGTACAGGCGAGCACTTTGCATTACTTTGCACCGTTGTATTATTTGTACTCTGCACGAATGCTGTTCGCCATGTCAAATATGTGAAAGTTTGATTGAATGATTGAAAGATTTATTGTTAATAAATGGGACGCTTTGCGTTCCCAAACAGTCATCTCTGTCCCGACAATCCCCTCCGTGGTAGCAGGAACCCCTATATACTACGCTAATTACACAGCAAAACCCTGCGGCTTATAGTCGGGTGCGGCTTATATATGGAGCAATCTGTATTTTCCCCTAAATTTAGCTGGTGCGGCTTATAGTCAGGTGCGGCTTATAGTCCGGAAATTACGGTACTTTCAGTGTGTATATAAAACATTGGATGTTTTTAGGCGGAATGAAGCAACTTCAATTAACTTCATTGTTAGCAGACTTTTGCCAGTGTTTGTTTACGCGTTAGAATTTATGTAAAAAATTAAAACATTAGGCTCCAGCACCCCCCGCGACCCTGAACAGGACAAGCGGTAGAAAATGGATGGATGGATGGATGGAGGGTGTTCTTGAATTACATAAGGATTGTGAATGATAGGCAACCTTCTAAAAAAAAGTGCAGTTCCCCTTTAAGCCAGAGACAATGCGATCATTTCTAAATGATTTTATGTTTCTCTGAGTCACGGGCCAGTGGTTGGGGACCACTGCCCTAAGTTACAGTTATGTGAAAAAGTAAATAATGAGTTGTGACTGAAGTAGTTCCTAAGTAGTATAGTAGAGTAGACCAACTGACAATAAAGCAAGAATTAAAGTGCCCCTCCTGAAAATCCTCACGTCCGCTTTTCATCCAGTCCAACGAGTGCTGGCCCAGTCACATAATATGTGCGGCTTCTGCACGCACACACATGTGAATGCAACGCATACTTGATCAACAGCGATACAGGTTACACTGAGGGTGGCGTATAAACAACTTTAACACTGTTAGAAATATACGCCACACTGTGAATCCACACCAAACAAGAATGACAAACACATTTCGGGAGAACATCCGCACCGTAACACAACATAAACACAACAGAACAAATACCCGGAACCCTTTGCAGCACTAACTCTTCCGGGACGCTACAAGGTGTGTGTGTGTGTGTGTGTGGGGGGGGGGCTTGGTGGTAGCGGGGGGTGTATTTTGTAGCGTCCCATAAGAGTTAGTGCTGCAAAGGGTTCTGGGTATTTGTTCTGTTGTGTTTATGTTGTGTTAGGGTGCGGATGTTCTCCCGAAACGTGTTTGTCATTCTTGTTTGGTGTGGATTCACAGTGTGGCGCATATTTGTAACAGTGTTAAAGTTGTTTATACGGCTACCCTCAGTGTAACCTGTATGGCTGTTGATCAAGTATGCGTTGCATTCACGTATGTGAATGGATGAAAAGGCGGACATAACAACAGCTCGTAGAGGATGTTAAAGGCAGTGCCTTTAAGGCTTGCCCCCAAGACTGTGGTCCGGGTGGACTACGAGATATAATGAATGATGAACACCTTCGTTCGATAATGAAGGTTGCCTCAGCTCAAAGCCTGAGCCCCGACATTATATAGACATCTGCCATCCAAGAAAAGATGGCAGGTATCTGGCTTGGGCACATCAGATTAGATCAGTGAGTTGCAAACTGAGCAGTTTAAAGTCCTGAATGGTTGGTTTATTCATTGTTATTTTATTTTCAAATGTATTAGCCTGTGGAAAAAGTTAATGTTGATATTTACCTCAGAAGGCTGCAAATAGAAAAGAGGCATTACATTTTTTATTTAAAGGCCTACTGAAATGAATTTTTAAAAATTTAAACGGGGATAGCAGATCCATTCTATGTGTCATACTTGATCATTTTGCGATATTGCCATATTTTTGCTGAAAGGATTTAGTAGAGAACATCGACGATAAAGGTCGCAACTTTTGGTCGCTGATAAAAAAAAGCCTTGCCTATACCGGAAGTAGCGTGACGTCACCAGAGGAAGGACTCCTCATATTTTCCTATTGTTTACAATGCAGCGAGAGAGATTCAGACCGAGAAAGCGACAATTACACCATTAATTTGAGCGAGGATGAAAGATTTGTGGATGAGGAAAGTGAGAGTGAAGGACTACAGTGCAGTACAGGACGTATCTTTTTTCGCTCTGACCGTAACTTAGGTACAAGCTGGCTCATTGGATTCCACACTCTCTCCTTTTTCTATTGTGGATCACGGATTTGCATTTTAAACCACCTCGGATACTATATCCTCTTGAAAATGAGAGTCGAGAACGCGAAATGGACATTCACAGTGACTTTTATCTCCATGACAATACATCGGCGAAGCTCTTTAGCTACTGAGCTAACGTGATAGCATCGGGCTCAAATGCAGATAGAAACAAAATAAATAAATCCCTGACTGGAAGGATAGACAGAAGATCAACAATACTATTAAACCATGGACATGTAACTACACGGTTAATAATTCCCAGCTTGGCGAAGCTTAACAATGCTGTTGCTAACGACGCCATTGAAGCTAACTTAGCAACGGGACCTCACAGAGCTATGATAAAAACATTAGCGCTCCACCTACGCCAGCCCTCATCTGCTAATCAACACCCGTGCTCACCTGCGTTCCAGCGATCGACGGAAGGACGAAGGACTTCACCCGATCATCCGTGCGGTCGGCGGCTAGCGTCGGCTAGCGCGTCTGCTATCCAAGTCAAAGTCCTCCTGGTTGTGTTGCTGCAGCCAGCCGCTAATACACCGATCCCACCTACAACTTTCTTCTTCGCAGTCTTCATTGTTCATTAAACAAATTGCAAAAGATTCACCAACACAGATGTCCAGAATACTGTGGAATTATGAGATGAAAACAGAGCTTTTTTGTATTGGATTCAAAGGTGTACCAATACTTCCGTTTAACTAGTGACGTCACTCGCATACGTCATCATACAAAGACGTTTTCAACCGGAAGTTTAGCGGGAAATTTGAAATTGCACTTTATAAGCCGTATTGGCATGTGTTGCAATGTTAAGATTTCATCATTGATATATAAACTATCAGACTGCGTGGTCGGTAGTAGTGGCTTTCAGTAGGCCTTTAAATTGTATTTGATATGCCATTGATATTTTTGAATTATTATTATTATTATTTGAAACTCGATTTTGCATGTCACTATAAAGTTATATAAGCCTTGCTTGTTCAATATTCAATGCAAAACTTGTTTGGGTCTCTATTAAAAGGTCAATTTGTTCAACCTTGGCCCGCGGATTTGTTCAGTTTTAAATTTTGGCCCACTCTGTATTTGAGTTTGACACCCCTGGCTTAAAGTGTCAATGAACAAGTGGTGCTCTGAGGAAGTCACCTCTGTGTAGTCCAGGACTTGTTTTGCCGATGTAGAAGAAGAGCAGCAGGGCGACAAGGATGTTTGCCAGCGCATAAACCCATTGAATAACGAACATGATCAACAAGGAGCTCAGTGCCTGAAAGGAAGAAACACAAAGGCGTTGAAATGCGTGAGGACACAAAACAAACAATCACACAAACTTACACCGATAAGAGCTAGCCAGTGGTTGCTGAACTTTGCGTAGGGAGACTCAGGTCGGGGTTCGACTTTTTCATTCTGCTGCTCCGCTTTTCTTCCCGGGGCTGCAGGGTTGTAAAGCAGCAAGGGTTACACCAGTCTATAAATACCAAAGTCACTTCAGGATGTCCCCTATAACGCGCCAAATTGTATCAAATAAAATAATACGCTCAGTTTGATCCACTGAC
>NC_084744.1:7856977-7864547 GCF_033978785.1 Entelurus aequoreus
TTTACCTCAAATGGAAAAAATGGCAACACTGTTTTTTTTTACTTAAAATTCTAAAGGAGAAAAAAAAATTACAGTAAAAATGGTGGTACTGTTATTCCATGTACAGTAACACACAGCAGAAACAACTAACCTAGAATCTTACCGTAAACTGGTACTGATTTTACATTAAAAAACACTAAGTTTTACTGTAAAATTACGGCGCTGAGCTGCCAGGGTTTTTTTTTTTACTGGAAAATCCACAGTGGTTTTTTACAGCATATTACTGTAAATGGAAAAATAGTACCACTGTTGTTGTTTTTTACACCAAAATTCTAGCAATTTTTTATAAAATAAACAGAATTAATGTTTTTTCAATAGACAGTAAAAGACCAGGAAATCAACAACTGTATAATTTTACAGTAAAAAAACCCACATTGGTACCCTTTTTTATTTACAGTAAAATGCTGTAAAAAAAATACTGTAAAATTCTGGCGACTGAGTTGCGGGGATTTTTACAGCATTTTACCGCAAATGGAAAAAACGGCAAAACTGTTTTTTTTACCAAAAATTCTAAAGGAGAAAAAAAAATTACAGTAAAAATGGTGGTACTGTTATTCCATGTACAGTAACACACAGCAGAAACAACTAACCTAGAATCTTACCGTAAACTGGTACTGATTTTACACTAAAAAACACTAAGTTTTACTGTAAAATTACGGCGCTGAGCTGCCAGGGTTTTTTTTTTACTGGAAAATCCACAGTGGTTTTTTACAGCATATTACTGTAAATGGAAAAATAGTACCACTGTTGTTGTTTTTTACACCAAAATTCTAGCAATTTTTTAATAAAATAAACAGAATTAATGTTTTTTCAATAGACAGTAAAAGACCAGGAAATCAACAACTGTATAATTTTACAGTAAAAAAACCCACATTGGTACCCTTTTTTATTTACAGTAAAATGCTGTAAAAAAAATACTGTAAAATTCTGGCGACTGAGTTGCGGGGATTTTTACAGCATTTTACCGCAAATGGAAAAAACGGCAAAACTGTTTTTTTACCAAAAATTCTAAAGGAGAAAAAAAAATTACAGTAAAAATGGTGGTACTGTTATTCCATGTACAGTAACACACAGCAGAAACAACTAACCTAGAATCTTACCGTAAACTGGTACTGATTTTACACTAAAAAACACTAAGTTTTACTGTAAAATTACGGCGCTGAGCTGCCAGGGTTTTTTTTTTACTGGAAAATCCACAGTGGTTTTTTACAGCATATTACTGTAAATGGAAAAATAGTACCACTGTTGTTGTTTTTTACACCAAAATTCTAGCAATTTTTTTTCAAAATAAACAGAATTAATGTTTTTTCAATAGACAGTAAAAGACCAGGAAATCAACAACTGTATAATTTTACAGTAAAAAAAACCCACATTGGTACCCTTTTTTATTTACAGTAAAATGCTGTAAAAAAAATACTGTAAAATTCTGGCGACTGAGTTGCGGGGATTTTTACAGCATTTTACCGCAAATGGAAAAAACGGCAAAACTGTTTTTTTACCAAAAATTCTAAAGGAGAAAAAAAAATTACAGTAAAAATGGTGGTACTGTTATTCCATGTACAGTAACACACAGCAGAAACAACTAACCTAGAATCTTACCGTAAACTGGTACTGATTTTACACTAAAAAACACTAAGTTTTACTGTAAAATTACGGCGCTGAGCTGCCAGGGTTTTTTTTTTACTGGAAAATCCACAGTGGTTTTTTACAGCATATTACTGTAAATGGAAAAATAGTACCACTGTTGTTGTTTTTTACACCAAAATTCTAGCAATTTTTTTTCAAAATAAACAGAATTAATGTTTTTTCAATAGACAGTAAAAGACCAGGAAATCAACAACTGTATAATTTTACAGTAAAAAAACCCCACATTGGTACCCTTTTTTATTTACAGTAAAATGCTGTAAAAAAAATACTGTAAAATTCTGGCGACTGAGTTGCGGGGATTTTTACAGCATTTTACCGCAAATGGAAAAAAACGGCAAAACTGTTTTTTTACCAAAAATTCTGAGGAGACAATTTTTTTTACAGTAAAAATGGTGGTACTGTTATTCCATGTACAGTAACACTCAGCAGAAACAACTAACCTAGAATCTTACTGTAAACTGCTACTGATTTTACATTGAAAAAACACTAAGTTTTACTGTAAAATTACAGCGACTGAGCTGCCAGTTTTTTTTTACTGTAAAATCCACAGTGGTTTTTACAGCATATTACTGTAAAAGGAAAAGTAGTACCACTATATATCGTTCACAGTTAGAAGGAGTGTAGAATTATCCTCCTCACACATTTAAACACGGCTTCTATATAATGAGCAGTCGCCATGGCAACAATCTGCGCGTGTCAGAGGTAGGTCATTGACAATGTTGAAGTGGTGTGGTGAAGCAGACCCACCCCCGGTCCCAGGAAGGCCAAGGCAGGGACGACCCCTTGGTGAGCGACACACTGCAGGACCCGGGGTGCGGCGTACAAGGCGGCCATGGCAGACGCCAGGCAGGACACGTGGAGGCCCAGCAGGAAGAGGAAACCCAGCAAGGAGACCTGAAGGCAAACAAACACAGGCTGGAAGAGGATGGGTGGAGTGAGACTACACCCTGTTCACTTCCGCGCACGCAGGCCTCCATAAAACTGCCTGAGCACAACTAGTCCAGCTATGACATCATTTCTAGCATGTGTATTACTACAGTACTTTTATATATGTGTATTATTACAGTACTGTAATACTTTATATTTTTATCATGTATATTATTACAGTGTATTATTACAGTACTGTAATACTTTATATTTTTATCATGTATATTATTACAGTATTGTATTCCTTTATATTTATATCACGTATAATGTATATGGATTATAATACTTTATATTTCTATCATGTATATTATTACAGTACTGTAATACTTGATATTTATATCACATATAATGTATATGGATTATTATACTTTATATTTTTATCATGTATATTATTACAGTACTGTAATACTTGATATTTATATAATGTATATTGTATATGCATTGTAATATTTCATAGTTATATCATGTATATGTATTTTAATACTTCATATTTATATCATGTATAATCTATATGTATTTTAATACTTCATATTTATATCATGTATATTATTACAGTACTGTAATACTTCATATTTACATAATGTATAATGTATATGCATTGTAATATATCATAGTTATATCATGTATATTGTTTATGATTGTAATATTTCATGTTTATATCATGTATAATGTACAAACCCCGTTTCCATATGAGTTGGGAAATTGTGTTATTGTGCATAGGAGACCAACTGTAGTTACTAACAGTGGGTTTCTGAAGTGTTACTGAGCCCATGTGGTGATATCCTTTACACACTGATGTCGCTTGTTGATGCAGTACAGCCTGAGGGATGGAAGGTCACGGGCTTAGCTGCTTACGTGCAGTGATTTCTCCAGATTCTCTGAACCCTTTGATGATATTACGGAGCGTAGATGGTGAAATCCCTAAATTCCTTGCAATAGCTGGTTGAGAAAGGTTTTTTCTTAAACTGTTCAACAATTTGCTCACGCATTTGTTGACAAAGTGGTGACCCTCGCCCCATCCTTGTTTGTGAATGACTGAGCATTTCATGGAATCTACTTTTATACCCAATCATGGCACCCACCTGTTCCCAATTTGCCTGCACACCTGTGGGATGTTCCAAATAAGTGTTTGATGAGCATTCCTCAACTTTATCAGTATTTATTGCCACCTTTCCCAACTTCTTTGTCACGTGTTGCTGGCATTAAATTCTAAAGTTAATGATTATTTGCAAAAAAAAAAATGTTTATGAGTTTGAACATCAAATATGTTGTCTTTGTAGCATATTCAACTGAATATGGGTTGAAAAGGATTTGCAAATCATTGTATTCCGTTTATATTTACATCTAACACTATTTCCCAACTCATATGGAAACAGGGTTTGTATATGGATTTTAATACTTCATATTTATATAATGTTTAATCTATATGTATTACATATTTATATCATGTATATTATTACAGTACTGTAATACTTTATATTTATATAATGTATAATGTATATGGATTTTAATACTTCATATTTATATCATGCCGTATTTTACGAGTTTGAATGCATAATCAAAAGAAAAAAATATGTGTTCATGTCTTACATATGGATTGTGAACGCTGGACAACATTCCAAAAAAGGTGCGGTTCCCCTTTAAGACGACACAAAAAAAAAATCTATTACCTTTTCAGCAATCAAAAAGTCAAAGCGCAGAGCTTCTCTGGTGCAGATGGCTCCGAGGAGGAAGACGAAGACCAGATACAGGAACCACCTGCGGGTCAACGACAGTACACCACTTAGTCTACAACTACTTTGTTTTTGTTTTTTTAAAGGAGAAACATTGGACTATTTCTGAAGTGGCCTTCTATAAACCTCCATTTAAACTTGTGTGTAGAGAACTGCAAACATGCATTTTTGTTCCTTTAAAAAAGTGTGCATATATATATATATATATATATATATATATATATATATATATATATATATATATTATATATATATATATATATATATATATATATATATATATATATATATATATATATATATATATATATATAAATATATATATATATATATATTTATAAGTATATTGTTAATGTATATGATCTTATCTATCTGCTATACCAGGGGTCGGCAACCCAGCCCATTTCCCCCAAAATAAAACCCACCTAGAGCGGCAACTTTGTTTGATTCCTAAAAAGACGATAACACCACTTAGAGTTTCGTTACAATTATGCTATTGAATTTATGAAATCAAACACTTGACAAAAAACGACTCACAATTTATTTCTGGGTACAACGAAGCAAATCAGCAAATTATTTTGAACATTATAAAAAAATACACTGGTCCTTCCTTATTCATGAATTAAAAAAATAATATATTAATAACATTTTCTGAGGCATCTTTAATTTGACTAAAAAAGGAAAACAACAACCTTGTCACCAATGAAAGCAAATTAATAAAACATTTTAAATAAATAAAATGTTATGTCCATTGCTAGCTTACCAGGGGTTGACTGCTAAAAACAATACAATTGCTTGGCAGCAAGAGATGACGCATAGTGGCTGTGACAATATATTCAAATATGTTTTATTTTCATATGAAAAGATTCCAGAACTCTACAAAATAACAACTGTTAAATTAAAATAAACTGACTAAATAAAATACAATTTTATAAATTAACTAGCCATTGTTGACATCTTGTTTCAAAGCCAAAGGGAGCCACAGCGGAGGCATGAAAGAGCCGTATGTGGCTCCAGAGCCGCGGGTTGCAAACCCCTAGATTAGACACTGATTTATCACCATTCAGTGGACAACAGGTAATTCAGGTCTATGACCACTTATCACACTTTGAATCAAACCAAACACAATGTATATGACCCAATGCAAACAACCTCCCCTAGTCATGTTGCAAAAACAAAACAAAAAATCCAACCGACACAAGTTGCCAACAGACATGGTCACACGTAACACAATATAACACAATTTGTAGATATTATTTGTTGACATTTTGTTTCAAAGCCAAAAGGAGCCACAGCGGAGGCGTGAAAGCCCCAGAGCCTCAGGTTGCAAACCCCTAGATTAGACGCTGAGTTATCACCATTCAGTGGACAACAGGTAATTCAGGTCTATGACTACTTATCACACTTTGAATGAAACCAAACGCAACTTATGTGACCCAATGCAAACAACATAGTCACACGTAACACAATATAACACAATTTGTAGATATTATTTATTGACATTTTGTTTCAAAGCCAAAGGGAGCCACAGCGGAGGCATGAAAGAGCCGCGGGTTGCAAACCCCTGGATTAGACACTGATTTATCACCATTCAGTGGACAACAGGTAATTCAGGTCAATGAATTTCGCCACACCAAGTGTGTGTGACAGTCATTGGTACTTTAACTTTAATGACCACTTATCACGCTTTGAATGAAACCAAACACAACGTATATGACCCAACGCAAACAACCTTCCCTAGTCACGGTGCAAAAAAACAAAATCCAACCAACACAAAATGCCAACAGACATGGTCGCGCGTAACACAATATAACACAATTTGTAGATATTATTTGTTGACATTTGGTTTCAAAGCCAAAGGGAGCCACAGCGGAGGCGTGAAAGAGCCGTATGCGGCTCCAGAGCCGCGGGTTGCAAACCCCTGGATTAGACACTGATTTATCGCCATCTGGTGGACAACAGGTAATTCAGGTCCATGACCACTTATCTCCCTCTAAGTGAAACCAAACACAACTTTTATGACCCAATGCAAACAACCTTCCCTAGTCATGGTGCGAAAAAAATCCAACCAACACAAAATGCCAACAGACATGGTCACACGTAACACAATATAACACAATTTGTAGATATTATTTGTTGACATTTTTTCAAAGCCAAAGGGAGCCAGAGCGGAGCCGCGGGTTGCAGACCCCTAGATTAGACACCGAGTTATCACCATTCAGTGGACAACAGGTAATTCAGGTCAATGACCACTTATCTCACTCTAAATGAAATCAAACGCAACTTATATGACCCAATGCAAACAACCTTCCCTAGTCATGGTGCAAAAAAAATAAAATAATATCCAACCAACACAAAATGCTAACAGACAAGGTCACATGTAACACAATACAACACAATTTGTAGATATTATTTGTTGACATTTTGATTCTGCACAACAACCTTCCATAGTCATGGTGCAAAAAAAATAAAATCCAACCAACACAAAATGCCAATAGACATGGAACACATTATAACCAACTTTTCTTACCTTCTGGTACCTGCTGATGTGTATTTGGGATCTGCACAATTTGTAGATATTATTTGTTGACATTTTGTGTCAAAGCCAAAGGGAGCCATAGCGGAGGCGTGAAAGAGCCGTATGCGGCTCCAGAGCCGCGGGTTGCAAACCCCTGGATTAGACACTGATTTATCGCCATCTGGTGGACAACAGGTAATTCAGGTCAATGACCACTTATCTCCCTCTAAGTGAAACCAAACACAACTTTTTAAGTTGTTGCTATCTTTTTTACATTGTTGATTCTCATGTGATGTTCGGATGTACATTGTGGACGCCGTCTTTGCTCCACTGTAAGTCTTTGCTGTCGTCCAGCATTGTGTTTTTGTTTACTTTGTAACCACTTCAGTTTTAGTTTCGTTCTGCATAGCCTTCCCTAAGCTTCAATGCCTTTTCTTAGGGGCACTCACCTTTTGTTTATTTTTTGGTTTAAGCATTAAATACCTTTTTACTGCACGCTGCCTCCCGCTGTCGCCTGCATATTGTGATCACGACAAACCATCGTCATCTCACACAACCTGTTCCCGACATCTACAAAGCAATTAGCTACCGGCTGCCACCTACTGATATGGAAGAGAATTACACGGTTACTCTGCCGAGCTCTAGACCAGTAATTTTCAACCACTGTGCCAGATATTGTCTGGTGTGCCGTGGAAAACTATGCAAC